>NW_011500343.1:136841-189014 GCF_000495115.2 Populus euphratica
AATTTCTTTTGTAAAAGATTCAGATCATTTTGACTTCTAAAACTCCAGATATGGGCCAAACACTGAATAGTGCTCGGGCTGAACTCCAGATATGGCCAAAATACCGAACAGTGCTCGGGCTGGAAGACAGATTCGGGCTTCTTTGTTGTTGCTACAATTTGGACTTGATAATGGCCTTTTTAGATCTTGGGCTCCATATGAAAGTTGTAGGCCTATGTCTTACCTTTCCATCCATATAAATTGGACCTAAATCTGAGATATATAGCTCCAGATATGACCCATTTACCGAACAGTGTTCCGGTTTGGATTGCACCGACATCTCTTTTCTATGTTTGGCCATCTCTTTATCCTTGCAATTTAAGTTCTTAAAGTCATCAGTCAATCCTTTCATTTATGTGATAGGCCTGCTTTTAAAATGAACATTTACCACAAATTAAAGGTATCTTATATTATTAGATATATTATTATAAAACATGCTTTAGTTAAGGAGTTATTCATACTTCAAGTGCAAAATGATGACATAAAACCTTGATAAAAAATATATTTTTAAGTACTAATCAGTCATCATGCTAAAATCCCTCCATGTAGCTCTAATTTTTGCATATTATTGGTAAATTTTCAGTCATGATTTCAAACACCTCTTCCTCTTTCGTCTGAATGACTCACTAGGCCTCACATATATGGTTGAAAAAATTGAAATGTTTAGTTTCCATTCAAACTTGAATCGTAACATAATTCTACTTGTATCTCTAGATATGTCCCAAATAGTACACAAAGATCTAGTTTGACAATTTTGACAAGATTTGTTTAGTAAGTTTGACCTTTTGAAATAATATGTTCCCAAACTCCATTAGAACTTAAAATTTATAAAATATAGTTCCATGTGTCTAGTATCTTCTTGTAAAATATTGGTTTGTTTTGATGTATGGGTTGAGAGATATGTCTGATCTCGCAATACTAGTCAACATACATTTTAAGGTCGAATTTAAACCTAACTTGGTTCGTATCATCCTCTCCTCCTTTAAAAAGATTCAACCTCGAATCTATCATGGAAAATATATTCTAATGTCAACAAATTTGTACCAAACCAAAGATTAGTCATCATCAAAACCAAGAAGAACCTTGTTAGCAAAGAAGGTCCCCCTAATATACAAGCTATCCTTTTTAACCATCTTTTTTTTCTTCAATTTTAGTTGTTGAATAAATTTGCTTAGGTGTCAAAGATACAAGAGTTATAAGTTTTCCATTGATCTCAAAGGAATACCTATTTGTCACTCCATCGTGTATATATCTCAAATGAATACCTATTTGTCACTCCATCATGTATATATCTTAAAAGAATACCTATTTGTCACTCCATCGTGTATAACTCTTCTATCATATTGCCATGGTCAACCAAGTAACAAAAAAATAGCTTGTATTGATACAACATCATATAATACCTTATCATAAGATTTACCAATGAAAAAAGCAACCAAAACTTATTCACTTTTACTTCATCACCATCATTCAACATCTGTAATTTATAAGGTATGAGATGTTTGGTAGTGTGCAAGTTCTACTTTCTCACCAATTCAATACTAGCTATACTAATGCAACTACCACTATTCATAATTAAACTACATATCTTATTATGAACATAACATCTCATATGAAATATGTTTTCCCTCTGACCTTCCGAATCATTCACCATGACATGTATATTCAACTCTTTCTTTACCATAAGTGCCTTTCCTTCAACCGGATACTCAACACAAATATCATCCTCCAATGATAGCATCTTTTTCTCTTGATCCTCCCTATTAGTCTCAACTTTATTATTAGTTTTCATAACTATGAATTTTTTTTTGGAAAATATGAAGCAATATAACCAAAAGCCAGACAACAAAAGCATATAATATTATAGTTACGAAAAGTAGAGGTAACATTGTTACCTTTAACAATGACCAAGGTGTTGTTTTTCTCTTTAAATTATTTGGTCATGCCCTTCTTATTATGTTGTTGATACAAACCAAGTCAGGTTCAAATTTATCTTTAAGATATTTGTTGATCATTTTTGTGAAATCGAATATATATCTTAAACCGTATATTAGAATGAGCTGAAATCTTACAGGAAGATACTAGACATATAAAACTATATTTTGGTAAATTTTTAAGTCAAATGGAGTTCGAGAATATATTATTTTGAAGGATCGAAGTTACTAGATAAATCTTGTCAAATTTGTTATACTAGACCTTTTGTATTGTTTGGGACATCCAGAGCTACAGGTGGAATGTTGATATGATTCAAGTTGGGTTGGAAATGACGTGTTTGAAGTTAGGACTG
The DNA here is from genome assembly GCF_000495115.2 of Populus euphratica. Lineage (NCBI taxonomy): Eukaryota > Viridiplantae > Streptophyta > Magnoliopsida > Malpighiales > Salicaceae > Populus > Populus euphratica. The sequence goes on from NW_011500343.1 coordinate 139,168, forward strand.
AAAATCTGCCAAGAATGTGTGAAAATTAGAGATTCGGGTTATATGGAGGAATTTTAGCATAAATATTTATTTAATTTTGAATAATTATTTTTAATTTGGGTTTGTGTTGGGTTATGATACATTGTTTAAGAGTTTATTTCATTATTGAACTTATATTAGTTGATTAGTAGTTTAAGCTTATTAGTTTCGACCCAAAAGGATTCTATTAAGGTTAGTTAGAAGAGATTATATTATGTTTTTTTCACTGTAAATTTCAACAGCAGGTTGGAGAATAAACATGAGTTTTTTTTTTTGTGGCAAAACAACATTTTTTACAAGGAAAAAGATCATACACTGACTTATCGAAGGTTAACTGGCTTCATGATGTCATTCATGTAATTAGGGTTCTTAGATACAAGGATATCTCTGAGTATAAGTCTTTTTCCAATTCTTTTGGTTCATAGGTATACGTTTACCTTTGGATCAATGTTCTATCAAACCTGATTTTTAATTTTTCATGTTGTTTTCTACTTTATTAAGGGTTTCTTGACCATGTGATCAAGAGGTTCATATTATATATGATGGACCACCCCTAGTGTTAACCTTTCCAATTAGGTTTCTAAGGTTTTAAAGGGCTTAGTGGTTGGCTATGCCAATTGGTACCCTTCCATTTAAGTTGTTTCTCCACCTCTATGCCAATTGGTACCCTTCCGTTTAAGTTGTTTCTCCACCTTTATGACTATGTGCACCATTTCTTCCAACTTTATATAATGGTGTAACTCCTTCATATAAGCTATATCATAATTAAAGCTATTCATAAATCTAGTTATAGGAGCCTCCCTATCCTTCTTAATATGAACTCGAATTATAGCAAGTTCCTTCTCGTTGAAGTACTCATCAACACTCTTTGTACTTTGACTCAAACTCTGCAACCTTTAGTATAATTCTCTATAATAGTGGCTAGGCATAAATCTTCTTCTCATAATTCCTCCTATAATTCCTCATCCCAAGTATCAATTTGCCTCTTATAATTCCTCCTACGGTTTGTCACTAATTAATCCCACCATACAATGACATAGCCAGTAAAAACAATCAAAGCTAGCTTGATTTTCTTAGGCTTTGGATAATTATGACAATTAAAAATCCACTCCATATTCTTCTCTCATTCTAAATAAACTTTTGGATCATTCTTCTCTTGAAAAGTTGATATTTTTAGCTTAATTATACCCAAATCTCTACCTAACTCAGCATTATGGTTTTGGTACCTATAATTACCCATCTGGATATAATTATCACCATATCATTCCCTTATAAATGGACAATTCTGCTGCTATAAAAAATGTTCCTAATGCCCCATAGACACATCTTTAAAATTAACACCAATCATCTTTGCATTATCAGCCACAAACTCATCCATATTAGTGTTAACTTGGTAAACAACCCTTCTAACATTAAATTCTCTTCACTAAAACCTAATTTAAACCCTACCATGATCATTAAAATGTTGCCTCTCTAACTTATCCTACCTATCTCCAAATTCATTGTTCATCTGATCTATCTGCTTATTCTATGGTGCTATGTTGCTTGCCTCTAACATCTTTGAATCTAAAAATTGGCTAGTTGATGAGAAGAATATATTTCTTACCAACTCCCTGACGTGTTTACACTCCTCTCATGTTTCCCTCAAATATACTCATTACGCCTTTTTCCTCTCACCACACCTTTCTTCGACTCTTGTAGAACTTAAATCAAAACTTAATATAACAACCTTAGCCACTTATCTAAATATATGTAAATGAATTAAGAAGCAAGAAAGATATGAAAACAAGCAAAAATGAAACTACAATTACAATATCGCGAGTAACAAATGAATTTGTATAAAAATAAAAGTTTTTGAAGATGCAAAAGAAAAAAAAATGCAAAGGTTATATAGAAAAAATTAAATTACACCTAAATATATCAATTATAATGTTATTATACTATCACAATTAAAAAAATACTAGCAGTAAAAAAGATTGAATTACAAATGCAAATTAAACCTATTATAACAAGTTTCAATCTTGGATTTAGTTCCTATCATAAATAAACTCTAAATGACCTTAAATGTTATATAGGTTGAGATCATAATCTTAACTAGTATATTAAATGTGAGAATTTTATGAATTTTATTTGACCTCAAATTTCCTTTTGATATGAATTTGACATGTTACGACAAGTTTTAATCTCAATCTTGGTTACTATAGAAACAATCTCCAAATGAGTTTAAATTTTATATGTGATGTGTCTTATCCCAAGTGTATGAGTGTCAAAGTAATAAATTACTGGGCAAAACCAGAGTCGAACTACAAGGAGGTGAACTATATAAATAACAACAACAATGATGATGATGATGATGGTGATGAGTTAAAGAGGACTTTGATATGTAAGATTAATATGGAGATTATACAATGATAAAAATAAATGTCAAGGTTAGAGGATCCACTAATAGTATTAGAGATAAGTAAAGTATAAACTCTTTATAAATTATCAAGATGATCAAATTAATCATCTTATTTACGTAATACAATGCTTATAAATTTTATCAAGTATGCATGATGCTAACTTATGTTGACAACAAATCAAGTTTCACTCGTAACAACGATGTCGGCTGAAGACTATGAAGGATCAAGTATTTGACGTACCAAGTGTTATACAACACAAATCTAGATTAACCATTTAACAAGTAATGTATTAAGAAATTATAAGATAAAAATGATAAGACATGTTAATAGCAAGTTGTTTAGAATATAAGCATTGAAGTCCATACTAAGTTTATATTATACTTATCCTAACACCATTAGTGAAACCTTTTCACCTTGATATAATTAACTTAGCTAGACATCATGAAGAAGAAAAACATAAATAAACAATTTGAGAACATTGAGAACATAAACATGATATAAGTTAACTAAGTATAGTAAAGGAAATGAAAAGCATGAACAAGAGATTAATGAAAGCAAAACTTAAGCATTACAAAAATATAAAGAGAGAGAGCAAGAACATGATCTTAATCTGAACAAAAAAAAATGCCTAGATGAATGGAAAATGCCTCCTTTTATAGGCTAACATTTATAACTATTTATTTTATAATTGATTATTGATGTAATGGCCAACTATTGATTTAGTGGACTTGGTGGACAACAGCACTTAACCATTTTGGCTGGATAAAATGACATTGATGTAATTAGAATTTGGCAAAGTGTTTTGTATAAAAGTTATTAGAAATTGCCTTTTCCTTCCATCTATCAAATTTCAGAGCATTTAGAGCACTATAACTCAAGATATGTCTAAAATACTGAGCAGTGTTACTGGTGGATAGCCCTCAAGCTTTTGTTTGAATGAAATGTCATTTCTTCCATCATAATTTGAGTAGGTCTTCTTTTTGAAAGTTGTTGAAATTATATTTTTCTTCCACCCACTAAATTTCTAGAACTTCAACTATAGGTAAAATTCTAAGCAGTATTTGAGTTAGATTGCAGGACAGATTCTGACTTCTCTTTTGTGACCAAACTTTGAATTTGGAAACGACAAATTTAGGTCTTTTCGTATTCATAAAAGTTGTAGGCCTATTTCTTATTTTTCTAGCCATATAAATTAACCTAAAATCCAAGATCTATAGCTCTAGATATAATCCAATGACTGAACAATATTCAAATTTGAAGTGAATCGGCATTTTCTTTATAAGCTTAACCTTTTCTTTGTCCTTTCACCTCCAATAGTTAATCACAACAATCAATCCTTTGAATTGTGAGATATACTTGCATTTAAAATGAGCATTTACCATAAATTAAAGGTATCTTATATTATCAGACTTGTTATTATAAAACATGCTCTAGTTAAGAAGTTATTGATACTTCAAGTGCAAAATGATAATATAAATCCTTGATAAAAATGCACTTTTAAATATTAATCACTATGGGGTAGTGCGATTAGGACTTGTAGAACCAATATATAAAACTTTTGTTTATGTATTTGTGATAGATTCAACAAAAGTAACTTTTGGGCGTTCTTTTCTTTGTTTGTTTTTTTTTTACTTTTTATGCTACTGATATATTATGAGATAGCAATAAACTAAAATAACATCTTTTTTAAAAGGAACCCTAGACACAAACTACTAAGTTCAAGACATGAAATAATTAAAAACTAAATCAAAGACAACTAAAACTAAGAAAGTCAAAACTAACAAGAAGAAAATAAAGGATATAACCTAGTTTTTTTTAGCCTATCTCTGATCACAATTGATATAAATATTTTAATCATATGGCCAAGTAACCCTCAACAAAGTAGATAACAACCTAGAAAGCTAAAAATCAAGTTTGATAAAACCTTGACCCAGAGGTAACCCTGTACCTAGGAACCAAAGGTATTGAAAAAAGACTTGGACACAAATATAATCTTGTATCTAAGAACCCTAAGTATACAAATGATGTCACGAAGCCATTTAATCTTTGATAAGTTAATGTACAATTTCTCCTTGTAAAGAAAGGTTTTTTTCCAAAAATAAACAAAAGAAAAACTCACATTTATTTTCCAACTGCCGTTGAAATTTACAACTAATAAAATATAATATAATTTCCTCTAACTAACCCTAATGGACCTTTTTTGGGCTGCAAGCTAATAGGCCTAAACTAGTAATAAACTTTTATAAGTTTAATAATAAAATAAACTCCTAAACAATGTGTAATAGCTAAAACAAACCCAAATTAAAAATAATTATTTAAATTAATTAATTAAATAAATAAAATAGGATAATAAAAATAAAGTCTTCATGCTAAAATTCTTACTTGTAGTCCAAATCTCTAATTTTCACATATTCTTGACATATTTTCAGTCCTGACTTCAAACATATTATTCTTTCTTGTCTGGATGAATTACCATATGTGTTTGAGATTCTTGAGATGTCTAAAAAGATTATAAAAAGATTACACTTGTAACTCTAGATATATCCCAAATAGTACACGAAGGTCTAGTTGATAGATTTGACAAGATTTATTTAGTAATTTCAACACTCTTAAATAAGATGTACTAATTCGTAGATAGTGCAATGTTTGATTTCCTAAAGCTTTTCTCCTTAACCCATGTAACAAGCTTTGAGCCAATAGCTCCCAAATCAACTGACTTTAGGGTATTAGGTGTTAAAATACCCCTTCGTGTTTAATTGCTTAAGTTAGGGAGGCTACAAAACCAAACTTATCTATGTTTTTATTATCATCAATATCATCAATTTGTTTTTTTGTTTTTTTTGCAAATTATATACTATTACTTTTCTTTAGTTGTTACCTTTAACAAAAGAACATAATTAATATAATAATCTAATGAGCAACCCACAATCATATATTAAAATATATGTGTGACAATAAAGATTTAAGAGTACTTGTTAAATAAGTATATGAGCAGAATCAAGTGATAATAATGCGAGAGTTTATAAATTTGAATATTTCATAAGAAAAATATGATAGACCTTGTTATAAATATTGCAAATAACCATTGAAAAATATTTATCAAGATGCGTCTCAAGAGTCAATAAAATTTCTTTTTACTTTTCCATCCTAATAACAATTTTGTCAAATGGTTTTAATAATAGCAAAAATAGTTAGTAAGTAAGTTTTTTTTTAATGTCAACTACTACCCTTTCCCCAAAACCAAAATGAGACGTTGTCCTCAATTTCCTAAGGTAGAAAGATAGAGTATAGAAGACATCACCTGAAATAACGAACATTAATAATTCTGAAACACACTTAAACAAATATAAGAAATATTAAAACAAAATAATATGCTACTAATAAAACAAAAAGGCACAAGGTTTCACAAATGAATGCTCAAATCCAATCTAAGCTTTTTACAACTTCTCTTAATTGACCAATTTATGCGACTCATGGAGGGATCAGTTATAGGGATAAAAGATTGTTATTGGTCAATCAATTGTTCAGCAATAGCAGCAAAAATTATGATTTGTTGTGCCAAAAATGTTAGAAAATTCTACTCCACAACATAATCAAGAAAAGATAATAATTTATTATAAAAACCTTTAGGGTTAAGCAAAGCTATAGGTTTATGGTGAATGTGAAGTTGGGCCCAAGAGAAAATATGAAAGATCTCTTCCAATATGCTTAGACCATTTGGTAAGGAAATGAAGACATTAACGTGTTTAAATATTGCATTAATTCAATCAGACATTGTGCAAACTTGTAGTTCTTCTCTAATTTTTTTTTCAATGATGTGCCATTTTGCTAAAGCTAACCCTCAAAACTTGACTTTTTTCTAAAAATATAGCTATTGACACACCACTTATTAACTCAAGGTTGCCTTCTCCATATATTAAATGAATCTTTCTCTCAGCTAGTACCTAACTAAGATGATTTGTTGATTCCAAAAACTCCTTTTCTTTTCCAAGACTGGATCCAACAAAAACACAAATGTTTCTTATATGATGACTTGAGGAACCTGCCACTTTTACACACTTCTATATATGTTGAATGTATGGGTTGAGTAGAAATAAAGGGAAGAAAAATAAGATTTTATATATATGAGAAATTGAGAATGCAATCATACTACCTATATGTAGGCCAACTTGAGTCTCTCTCTCTCTCTCTATTTATTTATTTATTTATTATTATTTTATTTTATTTTGAAAAAGCATGTGTATGCATAGGTAATTGTGATTGTGACTCATATCTTCCTTTGATTTTATATCCAAAAATAGCTTAAACGACTTCTATAGGTCGAGGATAGGCTTCTGATTAGTACTTAAAAGTGCATTTTTATCATGGTTTTATATCATCATTTTGCACTTGAAGTATCAATAACTCCTTAATTAAAATATGTTTTATAATAATGTATCTAATAATATAAGATACCTATAATTTGTGGTAAATGTCTATTTTTAATGCAGGCCTATCACATAAATGAAAGGATTGATTGATGACTTGAAGAACTTAAAGTGCAAGGATAAAGAGATGGCCAAACTTAGAAAAGAGATATCGGTGCAATCCAAACCGGAACACTGTTCGGTAAATGGGTCATATCTGGAGCTATATATCTCAGATTTAGGTCCAATTTATATGGATGGAAAGGTAAGACATAGGCCTACAACTTTCATATGGAGCCCAAGATCTAAAAAGGCCATTATCAAGTCAAAATTGTAGCAACAACAAAGAAGCCCGAATCTATCTTCCAGCCCGAGCACTGTTCGGTATTTTGGCCATATCTGGAGTTCTAGAAGTCCAAATGAGCTGAAATTTTTACACAAGAAAGCTGAGACAATTGCCTACAACTTTCATGTTTGCAACTGGCTCCAGTTTTGACGTTATCAATGACGTTTTGGGCAGACAAAAGAAGATAAGGATTGTCACCAAGTCAAAAGTTGGTCACCCACTTATCAATTAGTCATCAAATCAATAGTTCCCAATTTTGGCCTATAAAAGGAGGCATTTGCCATGCATTTAGGCATCTTGGTTTCCAGATCAAGATCATGCTCTTCCTTTCTCTCTTTGTATTTTTTATGCTTTGTTTTCATTAATATTAAGTTTATGCCTTTCATTTCCTTTCCTTTACTTAGTTAACTTTTATGTTCTTATTTTGTTTATCTATTTTGCTTTCTTTCATTATGTCTAGCTAAGTTAATTATGTCAAGGTGAAAAGGTTACACTAATGGTGTAAGAATAAGTATAATGTAAACTTAATATGGACTTTAATGTTTGATACTAACATGTTTTATATTTGTTATCTTGTTCACTCTTTAATACTTTGCTTGTTAAATGACTAATCTTGATTTATGTTGTATAACACTTGGTACAACAAATGCTTGGCACTTTCATAGCCCATAATGTATGGTATAACCGACACCTGAGCTATGAAAGGAACTTGATTTATTGTTAACATAAGTTATAATCATGAATGCTTGACGAGATTTACAAGTATTAGCATTAATTGAATAAGATGACTAATGTAATCATGTTAACAATATATAATCTGATTGGAACCTCCTTTGTGTGTGGTTTCCAATTCAATAATAAGAGTTTATACTATACTTGTTTGATATACCATTAGTGGAACCTCTAACCTTGACATTTGTTATTATCATTGTTTAATCGTTACATTAATATTCCATCTCAAAGTTCTCATCTTCTTCTTCTTCTTCTCCTTCTTTTTCTTTATTATTATTATTATTATTATTATTATTATTATTATTATTAGTACTACTACTACTACTACTACTACTACTACTACTACTACTACTACTACTACTACTACTACTACTACTACTACTACTACTACTACTACTACTACTACTACTACTACTACTACTACTACTACTACTACTACTACTACTACTACTACTACTATCATTAGGTATGTCACCTTATAGACTAGTCTATGGAAAACCTTGTCACTTGCCTGTGGAACTTGAACATAAAGCTTATTGGGCTATTAAAGCTTTCAATTCAAATCTGGATGATGCTAGTCAACTGCGAAAATTACAAATAAATGAGCTTGAGGAAATAAGAAATGATGCATATGAAAATTCAAGAATTCATAAAGCAAGAATAAAAGAATTTCATGACAAGAAAATACATAGAAAAACCTTCAATGTTGGTCAAAAAGTCTTGCTTTATAATTCTCGACTGCATTTATTTCCTGGAAAATTAAGATCAAGATGGAGTGGTCCTTTTATTGTGAAACATGTGTATCCATATGGGGCCTATGACATCGAGAATCCAAAGAATGGCAATGTTTTCAAGGTAAATGGACATCGTCTGAAAGTTTACTTTGACAATTTTTCAGTTGAACATAACTCTATTGAATTGGGTGATCCTGTATATAAAGATTGATTTTATTTTATTTTATTTTATTTTATTTTATTTTATTTTATTTTATTTTATTTTATTTTATTTTATTTTATTTTATTTTATTTTATTTTATTTTATTTTATTTTATTTTATTTTATTTTATTTTATTTTATTTTATTTTATTTTATTTTATTTTTGTTTCTTTTTGAGTGATTTTTGCAAGTTTCTTCACCCCGGTCAAATGGCGGATAACGGTACTCCGTGACTTAAGTCGGTTCTTTCAGTTTCCCACAATAACTGATATTTGTGTATATATTTGTGCAATTCTTTGAATCTCTCTTCTAATTCTCATTTGAAAATGGACACTAATCTTGAAAAATTGAAAAAGTATTTTCCCGCTCTGCCTCAGAATGCGATTACAAAAATTTACCGTGCTAGATGTGCAAGATTGAGATTATTAATGAATCATGGAATTCCTGAAGATATTCGTTGGTTGATTGAAGCAAAGGTCCGATTATCAGGTGAGTCCTCTAACTTCATTTCACACATGCCTGGAACAGGTAAAAGCACTTTTGCAAAGAAGCGTCGTGCAAAACGACTGGATGTCTGTCATCGATGTGCTAGATGGACTTGTAATACACAATGTCGTTCTTTAGGAATGGTATCTATAAACCGTGAAGATAAAATACAATTCATTAAGGATGGCCTGAGTAAGGAGTCTTTAGATAATCTTCTATTGACTCTTGAGACGCATCCTAGTGGAGATGTGCATCGTGCAATTCATGACTTATGAACCCATTTTCATAAAGAACATGATCGACTTAGTCTTGAGAATCTGACTAAAAAAGACCCTGTTTGCTAGTTTTTAAGAAAACTGGATGGGAAGCCTATCCCCGACCCATAGAGGGCGTTTAAGCCGTTCTTGGACATAAAACCAAGGGAAGATGTGAGCCATAATCACAACTACCTATACATACACATGCTTTTTCAAAAGTAAATAAATAAATAAAGAGAGAGAGAGAGTATGTGTGTGTGAGACTCCAGCTGGCCTCATATAGGTGGTATGATTGCTCTTTTAATTTCTCATCTATAAAATCCTCTCTTACTTGCCTTCATTTCCACTCAACCCATACATTCAACAAATACAGAAGTGTGTAGAAATGACAAGTTCCTCAGGTTATCATATAAGAAATATTTGTGTTTTAGGTGGATCTAGTCCTGGGAAAGAAAAGGAGTTTTTAGAATCAGCAAATCATCTTGGTCAGGTACTAGCTGAGAGAAAGATTCATTTAGTGTACGGGGAGGCAATCTTGGGTTAATGGGAGGTGTGTCAATAGCTGCATTTTTAGGAGGTAGTCAAGTTTTGGGGGTCGTCCCCGAAGCTTTAGCACAAGGGGACATCATTGGAAAAACAATTGGAGAGGAACTTCAGGTCTCCACAATGTTAGCTCGAATGAATGCAATGTTTAACCATGCTGATGCCTTCATTGCTTTACCAGGTGGTCTAGGCACATTGGAAGAGATATTTCATATTTCCTCTTAGGCCCAACTGCACATTCACCATAAACCTATAGGTTTGTTAAATGTTAATGGTTATTATGATAAGTTGTTGTCTTTTCTTGATCATGCTATGGAACAAGAATTTCTAACATCTTCTGCACGACAAATCATAATCTCTGCTGCTACTGCTGAACAATTGATTGACCAACTACAATCTTTCATTCCTGTAATTGATCCCTCCATGAATCGCATAAATTGGTCATCTAAGGAAAGCCGTAAAAAGCTTAGATTAGATTTGAGTCTTCATTTGTAATTTTTGTGTTGTTTTACTTTATTATTGTGTTTTGTTATTTCTTATTTTTGTTTAAAGTGTGTTTCAAGTTTGTCAATGTTCGTTATTTCAGGTGATATCTTCTATACTCTATCTTTCTACCTTAGAACATTGAGAACAATGTCTTATTTTGGTTAAGGGGAGAGGGTAGTAGTTGATAAAAAAAATTATTTTCCATTTGATAAAGCATGTGCATAATTGTTGTTATTAGGATGCCAGAGTAAAGGAGCTTTTTTTGTTAAAGTGACTCTTGAGACGCATCTTAGTAACCATTCTTAACAAGGTCTATTATAATACTTCTTGAAATATTCAGATTTACAAACTCTCGCATTGTTATCACTTAATTCTACTCATATACTCATTTAACATGTATTCTTAAACCTTAATTTTCACACACACACTTTAACATATGATTGTGGGTTGCACATTGGATTATTACATTATTTATGTTCTTTTTTTAAATGTAACAACTAAGCGAAATGGATTGTATATAATTAAAAAAAAGAAAAAAAAATAAAAAAATGATAATAATAAAAATGTAGATAAGTTTGGTTTCGTAGCCTCCCTAACCTAAGCAATTAAGCCTGAAGGGGTGTTTTAACACCTAATACCCTAAAGTCAACTGACTTGGGAGCTATTGGCCCAACGCTTGTTACATGGGTTAAGGAGAAAAGCTTAAGGGAATCAATCATTGCACTATCTACATATCAGTATCTGCAACCCGAGTTACTAAGCTCGTAGGGGTGTCTTAACACCTAATATCCTACGACCAACTGGTCTGGGAGTCATTAGCCGAAAGCTCATTACATGGGTTAAAGATGCATGGTATTTTTAAATTATATGTATATATATTTAAAAAAAAAAGAAGAAAAAAAAAGAGACAAAAATAATAATCCCAACTTAAGGAAGTTAACCTTAAACATTAGAACAAAAATTTTGTTTTCTTCCAAGAAAAGCCCTATAATTATGTGTTGATACATTGAGCACAAAAGAAAGGTTTATTAATATCTTGTTAAGAGGTATTGAGCAGATATATAAATTTAATGAGAGTTTGTTTATCTGGATAGATTAATGGAAGTTAAATGATAAATACCTTGCTTTATGGAATTTGCAAATTATTTTTCTATTTTAAAGCTTTGATTACTAGGGACTAGTAATAAGCTGGTTGGGGGGTGTGATTAGTACTTAAAAGTGCATTTTTATCATGGTTTTATATCATATTTTGCACTCGAAGTATCAATAACTCCTTAACTAAAGCATGTTTTATAATAATATATCTAATAATATAAGATACCTTTAATTTATGGTAAATGTTAATTTTAAATGCAGGCCTATCACATAAATGAAAGGATTGAATGATGACTTTAAGAACTTAAATTGCAAGGGTAAAGAGATGACCAAACTTAGAAAAGAGATGTCGGTGCAATCCAAACCGGAATACTGTTCGATAATTGGGTCATATCTAGAGCTATAGATCTCAGATTTAGGTCTATTTTATCTGGATGGAAAGGTAAGACATAGGCCTACAACTTTCATATGGAGCCCAAGACCTAAAAAAGCCATTTCCAAGTCCAAATTGTAGCAACCATAAAAAAGCCCGAATTTGTCCTCTAGCCCGAGCACTGTTCAGTATTTTAGCCATATTTGGAGTTCTAGAAGTCAAAATGAGCTGAATTCTTTACACAAGAAAGTTGAGACAATTTCCTACAACTTTCATGTTTCAAGTGGCTCCAATTTGGACATTATCAATGACGTTTTGGGTAGACAAGAGAATATAAGGATTGTCACCAAGTGAAGAGTTGGTCACCCACTCATCAATTAGTCATCAAATCAATAGTTCCCAATTTTGGCATATAAAAGGAGGCATTTGCCATGCATTTAAGCATCTTGGTTTCCAGATCAAGATCATGCTCTCGCTTTCTCTCTTTGTATTTTTTGTAATGTTTATGCTTTGCTTTCATTAATATCAAGTTTATGCCTTTCATTTCCTTTCATTTACTTAGTTAACTTTTATCTTATTTATGTTCTTATTTTGTTTATTTATTTATCTTTCTTTTATTATATTTAGCTAAGTTTATTATGTTAAGGTGAAAAGGTTACACTAATGGTGTAAGAATAAGTATAGTGCAAACTTAATATGGACTTTAATGTTTGATACTAACATGGTTTGTATTTGTTATCTTATTCGCTCTTTAATACTTTGCTATGGTTTGTATTTGTTATCTTATTCGCTCTTTAATACTTTGCTTATTAAATGACTAATCTTGATTTATGTTGTATAACACTTGGTACAACAAATGCTTGGCACTTTCATAGCCCATACTGTATGGTATAACCGACACCTGAGCTATGAAAGGAACTTGATTTATTGTTAACATAAGTTATAATCATGAATGCTTGACGAGATTTACAAGTATTAGCATTAATTGAATAAGATAACTAATGTAATCATGTTGACAATCTATAATCTGATTGGAACCTCCTTTGTGTGTGGTTTCCAATTGACTAATAAGAGTTTATACTATAGTTGTTTGACATACCATTAGTGGATCCTCTAACCTTGACACTTTTTATTATCATTGTTTAATCGTTACATTAATATTCCATCTAAAAGTTCTCATCTTCTTCTTCTTATCCTTTTTTTTTTATTATTAGTATTACTACTGCTACGACTATTATTATTATTATTGTTATTATTACTATTATTATTGTTGTTGTTGTTGTTGTTGTTGTTATTGTTGTTGTTGTATTATTGTTATTTATAATTTGTACAGTTAACCTCCCTGTGGTTCGACCCCAGTCTTGCCGAGTTATTTATTACTTCGACACTCCTGCACTTGGGAAAAGACATCAATCTTTTAGTCGTGTCAGCTTCCCATCTAATTTTCTTAAAAATTGAAAAACAAGGTCTTTTATAGTTAGATTCCCAAGACTATCCCGAGCATTTTCTTTCTTAAAATGGGCTAATATATCATGAAATGTACAATGTATATCTCTACCAGGATATGTCCCAACACTCAATAGAAATTATCTAAAGATTCCTTATATTTTGAAGTAAATCTTGACTTTTGATATTTTTTACAAGCTTTGCAGAATATATATGTCTTTAAACATGGTGGGTCAATAAAATCCACATTGTAATATTTTTGCAGTCATCTTCTTTGATGAGAAATGACCCCCAAGTGCCTTAGAATAACAAAATTTAATAACACTACTACCTCATTATTAGGAATGTATCTTTGAAATATTTGATCGGGATAATATTTGAATAAGTAAGTGTCATGCTAATACAAGTTCTTCACTTCATTCAAAAACTTTCTTTTATCTTGAGTACTCCAATGAGCTGGCAAATCTCCTGAAGAAAGAAAATTGATATGAATAGCAAACCAAGGCATTGGACTAAAAGAAAGTAAGGATTCATTAGGAAAGTAATCATCGATTGGTGGGATGTTAGATGTCGAATCTATTATCAATTTTGATAAATGATTCGTAACAATTTTTTTAGTGCCTTTTTCATCCTAGATTTCTTCATGTTTAAAATTTTCAAAGATTTTAGAATCATGATTGACTTTTCTTTGTTTGGTCATGACATGAGGAAATGGACGTATTGATGGGGAATCAGTCTTTTCTTTACAATGTTTAGGTTTAACCCCTTCCTTACCTTTAGAGATTGACTTATCATCTTTCTTACAAGGTTCAAGAATTGGTTTTTCAATAACCTTACCACTGTGAAGAATAATGACTTATTGGACTTGATCCATGTGTTGGCTTCCAGAGGTACTTGCACTTGCATTGTACTGCCCCTTGGAATTTTACTGTGGTTGAGATGGAAACTTACATTTCTCTTGAAAACAGAGAGCAAATGTCAATTTTGCAAAAGTATCTTTAAAATCTATCATGCTTTGAGGAGTATTGATTGTTGATTAGTACTTAAAAGTGCATTTTATCATGGTTTTATATCATCATTTTGCACTTGAAGTATCAATAACTCCTTAACCAAAGCATGTTTTATAATAATATATCTAATAATATAAGATACCTTTAATTTATGGTAAATATCGTTTTATAATAATGTATCTAATAATATAAGATACCTTTAATTTGTGGTAAATGTCTATTTTTAATGCAGGTCTATCACATAAATGAAAGGATTGATTGATGACTTGAAGAACTTAAATTGCATGGATAAAGAGATGGTCAAACTTAGAGAAGAGATGTCGGTGCAATCCAAACCGGAACACTGTTCGGTAATTGGGTTATATCTGGAGCTACAGATCTCAGATTTAGGTCCAATTTATATGGATGGAAAGGTAAGACATAGGCCTACAACTTTCATATGGAGCCCAAGATCTAAAAAGGCCATTATCAAGTCCAAATTGTAGCAACAACAAAGAAGCCCGAATCTGTCTTCCAGCCCGAGCACTGTTCGGTATTTTGGCCATATCTGGAGTTCTAGAAGTCCAAATGAGCTGAATGTTTTACACAAGAAAGCTAAGACAATTGCCTACAACTTTCATGTTTGCAACTGGCTCCAGTTTTGACGTTATCAATGACGTTTTGGGCAGACAAGAGAAGATAAGGATTGTCACCAAGTCAAAAGTTGGCCACCCACTTATCAATTAGTCATCAAATCAATAGTTCCCAATTTTGGCCTATAAAAGGAGGCATTTGCCATGCATTTAGGCATCTTGGTTTCCAGATCAAGATCATGCTCTTCCTTTCTCTCTTTGTATTTTTTGTAATGTTTATGCTTTGCTTTCATTAATATTAAGTTTATGCTTTTCATTTCCTTTTCTTTACTTAGTTAGCTTTTATGTTCTTATTTTGTTTATCTATTTTTCTTTCATTCATTATGTCTAGCTAAGTTTATTATGTCAAGGTGAAAAGGCTACACTAATGGTGTAAGAATAAGTATAATGTAAACTTAATATGGACTTTAATGTTTGATACTAACATGTTTTATATTTGTTATCTTGTTCACTCTTTAATACTTTGCTTGTTAAATGACTAATCTTGATTTATGTTGTATAACACTTGGTACAACAAATGCTTGGCACTTTCATAGCCCATAATGTATGGTATAACCGACACCTGAGCTATGAAAGGAACTTGATTTATTGTTAACATAAGTTATAATCATGAATGCTTGACGAGATTTACAAGTATTAGCATTAATTGAATAAGATGACTAATGTAATCATGTTAACAATATATAATCTGATTGGAACCTCCTTTGTGTGTGGTTTCCAATTCAATAATAAGAGTTTATACTATATTTGTTTGATATACCATTAATGGAACCTCTAACCTTGACATTTGTTATTATTATTGTTTAATCCTTACATTAATTTTCCATCTCCAAGTTCTCATCATCTTCTTCTTCTCTTTCTTTATTATTATTATTACTACTACTACTACGACTACTACTACTATTATTATTATTATTACTACTACTACTACGACTACTACTACTATTATTATTATTATTACTACTACTACTACGACTACTACTACTATTATTATTATTATTACTACTACTACTACTACTACTACTACTACTACTATTATTATTATTATTATTATTATTATTATTATTATTATTATTATTGTTGTTGTTGTTGTTGTTGTTATTATTCTTGTTGTTGTTGTTATTGTTATTGTTATTGTTGTTGTATTATTGTTATTTATAATTTGTACAATTAACCTCCCTGTGGTTCGACCCCTGTCTTGCTGGATTATTTATTACTTCGACACTCCTGCACTTGGGAGAAGACATCAATCTTTTAGTCGTGTCAATTGTCTCTTGCTTTTTAATGAATGCATACAATGTTTCCTCAAGATTTCTTCTAGGAGGTGGAGCATAAAGAGGTACATATCTATAAGAATTTTAAAAATTATGGTGTTCTTGAAATGATGGCTGTGAAGTTTGTGTATTATTATTATCACTCTTCCAATTGAAATTTGGGTGATTTCGCCAACCAGAGTTCTATATTTACAAGTATTGGTTATGATTAGGCCTTTATAAACTGTTTAAAACATAGGCTTGTTCATAAAGGCATTTCTTAAAAGAAGGTAAAGTTGGACAGTCATTAGTTAAATGTTTATTGGTTTCACAGATTTGATACACAATATCTTAAATATATTTTAATTTTCTACTCTTTTTCAATACTAGTGCCTTGACTTTTCTAGTTAAAGATGCAAACTTGGCTTGGAAGTCATGATCTTCCCTAGGGTTGTACATACCTCCACTAGATATATGAGGTTGAGTTTTTTCTGGTATCTCATAAGTATCTGTGGTGTCTAAATTTTGAGCATTTTCAGCTAAGAAGTCTAAGTACTTCATTGTTTCATCAGGATCTTTATCTTTAAAAGTTCAATTACACATCAATTCCACCATTTGCCTATCCCTAGGTGTTAACCCTTTATAAAAATATGAAACCAATCTCCATATTTCAAAACTATGATGAGGGCAAGTATTAAGCAAGTCTTGATATCTATCCCAATATTGGTAAAATGTTTCTCCTGTTTTTGAGTGAAAATGGTGATTTGTCTTTTAAAAGAGCTTGTTTTGTGAGATGGAAAAAACTTCTTCAAAAATTATCTTTGCATTTCATCTCAAGCACGAATGGATCCTGCTCTCAAATTTTATAGCCATGTTTTGACTTTATCTTTTAATGAAAAAATAAAAAAGCTTTAATCTGATTGTGTTCCTATTATAATTTAAGTTATTATAAGTGTTACAAACCTCCTCAAATTCTCTTAAATACAAGTATGGATTTTCTAAATCTAAACCATGAAAAGAAGGTAAAATTTGAATAATGTCTGACTTAAAATTAAAATGAGATGTATCAGGGGGGAAAACTATGCATGATGGTGTACTTATTCTTATAAGATTCATGTGATCTCTAAGTGTTCTAACTCGATTATTCTCATTATTCTCATTATAAAACGACTGATTATGTTTTTCCACTATATTTTTAAAAAATGATGAGGATACCTAAAAAAGTCTACCACTTAATATACATGACCAAAGTTTCATATACGTGTAGGAAGAGAATAAAATGGAAGAAATGAAGGAAAAAAATACTATAATTTATACAAAAATTTATCTCCCCGGCAACAGCGCCAAAAACTTGACATGACTAAAAGATTGATGTCTTCTTCTAAGTGTAGAAGTGTCGAAGTAATAAATAACTCGATAAGATTAGAGGTCAAACCATAGAAATGTTAACTATAATAATAATGATGATAATGATGATGATGATGATGATGATGATGAATTGAAGAGGATTTTGAGATGTAAGATTAATGTAAGGAATAAACAAGGGTAAAATAATTGTCAACGTTAGAGGATCCACTAATGATATTTCAAACAAGTATAGTATAAACTCGTTTTATAACTCAACTGGAAACTACATACAAAGACAGTTCTAATCTGATTATAAATTGTTAACATGATTACATTAGTTATCTTATTCAAATCATGTTAATACTTGTAAATGTTGTTAGGTATTTATGATTATAACTTATGATAACAACAAATTAAATTCTTTTTATAGCATAAGTGCCGGTCATACCATACAGTTGGACTATGAAAGTGCCAAGTATTTATTGTACCATTTTTTATACAACACATATCTAGATTAAAAATTTAACAAGCAAAGTATTAAAAGTGAATAAGATAACAAATATAAAACATGTTAGTATCAAACATTAAGGTCCATGTGGAGTTTATACTATTCTTATTTGTACACCATTAGTATAACCTTCTCACCTTGACATAATAAAGTTAACTAAACATAATAAAAGAGAGAAACATGAATAAATAAGATAAGAATATTAATAAGATAAAAGTTAACTAAGTAAATGAAAAGAAATGAAAAGTGTAAACAAGAGATTAATATAAGCAAAATTTAAACATTATAATAAAGAGAGAGCAAGAACATGATTTTGATATGAAAACCAAGATGTCTAAATGCATGGCAAATGTCTCTTTTTATAGGCCAAAATTAGAAACTATTGATTTGTTGACTAATTGTTGAGTGGGTGACCATATCTTGACTTGGTGACAATTCTTATCTTCTTGTCTAAACAAGATGTTATTGCTAACATCAGAATTTGAACAGACTTCAGTCATGAAAGTTCTAAGAAATTGTCTCAGCTTTTCAACAAAAAAAAAATTGAGGTCATTTGGACTTGTAGAACTCAAGATCTGGGCTGAACACTGAATTGTGTCTAGGATGCAGGACAGATTCGGACTGCTCCGTTATTGCTAAGATTTGGACTTCCAAACAACAGAATTGAGTCTTGCATTACGCATGAATGTTTTAGGCCAATGTCTTAATTTTTCATCCCTATAAGTCCTTGTATAGTTCCATTTGTACATTTATGGTTTTAATCCTTTAACACTTAAGTTCCCAAATATCATATATGCAGCAAACATTGTGAAACAAAATTATTTGAGACTCCCTAGGATCCAATTA
This sequence comes from Populus euphratica, assembly GCF_000495115.2. Classification (NCBI taxonomy): domain Eukaryota; kingdom Viridiplantae; phylum Streptophyta; class Magnoliopsida; order Malpighiales; family Salicaceae; genus Populus; species Populus euphratica. Next base: position 158,289 of record NW_011500343.1, read on the forward strand.
GATAAATCTAGAGTTTTTTAAGGATTTATTACTTATAGATCTGATCTTTTTCAACTTTTAATAATTTCTTAAAGGTTGGATTGTCGCAAACTACAAATGTCTAATAATGCCTAGAGTGCTAGCTCTAATATTATGTTTATGTAGTTTTTTTGTCTAATAGTTAACTGCTCCTCTTATAAAAAAATAAGAGACATAACTTACTATTTATAAAAAAAATATATAAAGAAAAAAATCTTATAAATTGGCAAAATATCAATTTCCCCTTTAATAATATCCATATATTAATCTATGATAATTTTAGATATCAACTCAATCAAGTCGTTACTTGATTTTTCTAGATTTCGAAATATAATCCATGTATTAATTATATTATAGTATGTAGTTTCTTAAATATATTTTAATCAAGTAATATTTAACTAAATCATCCCATTTTAATTTTTACCTAATGATTCTTAATTTGTGTGACCCATTAGGTTCCTAATATGTTGACTCAAATATAAATTATAATTATAATTAAATAAAATAAACAATTTAATGTATTATCAATTTAACAATAAATTAATTTATATTTTAAGATCAGGTGCATCATCTAGTAACGTATCATGATCTTCCAAATAATAAAAAAGTCCTTAATGGTTAACTTAATCTTTCAATGACTGGTTTCTAAATATAATTAATATCCTTTCATCAATAATGTTATGATTTAGCATTAAAGAATGAAGTATGTTTGTTATCTTAAATTATGTTTGTTCTCTACATAATAGTCATTTAACATTTGAATAAGATTTGAAACCCTTTTCAAATCTCATTCCACCCTGGCTAAGGATTTCTCAATCAATACTATTTTCTCTAATTTACCTAGGGTGATGAATCCTCTCTTGATCACTTAAAGACCTTTATATAGTTCATGTTATGAATCCTGTCATGATCATTTAAAGACTGACACGACGAAAAGATTAATGTCTTCTCCCAAGTGCAGGAGTGTCGAAGTAATAAATAACCCGGCAAGACCGGGGTCAAACCATATGGAGGTTAATTGTACAAATTATAAACAACAATTATAAACAACAACCATAGTAACAATAACAACAATAATAATAGTAGCAATAATAATACTAATAATACTAGTAGTAGTAGTAGTAGTAGTAGTAGTAATAACAATAATAAAGAAAAAGAAGAAGAAGAAGAAGAAAAGTTGATGAGAACTTTGAGATGGAAAATTAACGTAAGAATTAAACAATGATAACAAACAATGTCAAGGTTAGAGGATCCACTAATGGTATGTCAAACAAGTATAGTATAAACTCTTGTTGTACCAAGTGTTATACAACATAAATCAAGATTAGTCATTTAACAAGCAAAGTATTAAAGAGTGAACAAGATAACAAGTACAAACCATATTAGTATCAAACATTAAAGTCCATATTAAGTTTACACTATACTTATTCTTACACCATTAGTGTAACCTTTTCACCTTGACATAATAAACTTACCTAGACATAATGAAAGAAAGAAAAATAAATAAACAAAATAAGAACATAAATAAGATAAAAGTTAGCTAAGTAAATGAAAGGAAATGAAAGGCATAAACTTGATATTAATGAAAGCAAAGCATAAACATTACAAAAAATACAAAGAGAGAAGGCAAGAGCATGATCTTGATCTAGAAACCAAGATGCCTAAATGCATGGCATATGCCTCCTTTTATAGGCCAAAATTGGGAACTATTGATTTGAGCCAAAATTGGGAAGCATGGCAAATGCCTCCTTTTATAGGCCAAAATTGGGAACTATTGATTTGATGACTAATTGATGAGTGGGTGACCAACTCTTCACTTGGTGACAATCCTTATCTTCTCTTGTCTGCCCAAAACATTATTGATAACGTCAAAATTGGAGCCACTTGAAAACATGAAAGTTGTAGGAAATTGTCTCAGCTTTCTTATGTAAAAAATTCAGCTCATTTTGACTTCTACAACTCTAGATATGACCAAAATACTAAACAGTGTTCGGGCTCAAGGACAGATTCGGGCTTCTTTGTTGTTGCTATAATTTGGACTCGAAAATGGCCTTTTTAGATCTTGGGATCCATATGAAAGTTGTAGGCCTATGTCTTAACTTTCCATCCATATAAAGTAGACCTAAATTTGATATCTACAGCTCCAGATATGACCCAATTACCAAACAGTGTTCTGGTTTAGATTGCACCGACATCTCTTTTCTAAGTTTGGTCATCTCTTTGCCCTTGCAATTTAAGTTCTTAAAATCATTAATCAATCCTTTCATTTATGTGATAGGTCTGCATTTAAAATGAATATTTACCATAAATTAATGGTATCTTATATTATTAGATATATTATTATAAAACATGCTTTAGTTAAGGAGTTATTCATACTTCAAGTGCAAAATGATGATATAAAACCTTGATAAAAATGCACTTTTAAGTACTAATCAAAGACCTTTATATAGTTCATGTTATATCTAATGTCTGCCTTTTCGTTACCTATATTAAGATAATATGTAACAGGATCAAAGTATAACATTCTTTATATAAGATGACTTAGTGAGCTCAAGTCCAAGGACTACTTACACAACTGTCACAAGCTTTTTCATTGACATAAGTGATCTCTTTATATGGAATTCAAATGCAGGTCAGTTAAGTGTAGATGTCTTATAACAAGCACCTACATATTAGTTTATGCGTACCTTATAGTTCAGCTTATAAGAACAACTGTATCCTTTCATAAAAGAAAGAACATAATATATATCAGTCTCTACAACTCTAGTAAATATCTAGTATTTAAGAGAGCATCGACTAGGAACATTATAGGAACAATACTTTGATGAAATAGAAATCATATAATTATAACAACTTTATAATTTTCTTTGCAAAACATTTTTGTCTTATGAACTTTATCTTTGCTCTAGATTCATTAATCTAATATTAAACCTTTGTTAATAATAAATATGTATTTACATGACTGTTGCGATGTCGCGGTCGCACAAATTAATTACCCTTACACTTAAATCACACAAGATAGTATAGAGCAAGCAAGGGATTGATCCCACGAGGAAGATTTAGTTCAGATTTTTATGCTATACGTTATGCAATTGGGGGGTTTTGATTTGTGATAATCTAAAATATAGAAGAAATTAAACTAGTGAACACGATCAATTAAAACTGAAATTTATCAAGAAAACAAACCTTGGTCACAAGCACACATCCACTTACAAAAATCAGAACTGATCCTTAAAACGAAACTCCAGTTTATATTCTGAATTTTTATCTTTTCTTAACTTTGGTTAATTAACGGATCCGCCGTATAACTAGCCCTAACCAACAAATAATCACAGTGTCTGCACTAATGATTTAATCTAATGGCAGCCTTAAGATCTAGATAAATTCATTAATCTTAACAACCAAGTTGTCTGCTTGTGTTGCTTTGATCGAATGTTTTCCCTAAGTTTAATAACGTAGTTCTGCCACAATTATCAAGCTTAGTTGCTTCACAAGTTTATATACCCTAACTCCGGTTTTGATATCAAACTTAGCAATAGATTGTTCACAATAATAACTTAGAGTCCGCTCTAGCAATTATCAACAACAATCATAGAAAACATGCATAGGAAAACAATCATACTCATTCATAATACAAACTGAAAATAAATAAAGAACAAATCTCACAGTTCTTGAAATCTGAAAGTTTATGCGTCCTTGCAACCAAGAAAAGAGCTTAGCCTTGCATATCTATTGAACAACTACTCCTAAAGATAAAAGAAAGCATTATTTCTAGTATGTAGAGAGGAGAGTTTGTGTTTCTTCACTTCTAGTTGCTACCACCTTTCTTTGATTCTATTGCACTCCCTCCTCTTCTTTCTTGGCTCTCTTGATGTCTATATATAGGCTTCAATGGCAGCTCCTCTTGCTTCTTTATCAACAATGGTGGCTGCCAAACATGCCAAACTTTGACATTAGTAGTCACCACAAACAACCCACTATTGTAGCCTCCTTCTTTGACAATGGCAGCATTCCAACTTGCAGCTGGTTTGTGGTTGGTGATTTGAGGTTGGTGGATTGAGGTTGGTGGCTACTTTTCTTGACCTTCTAGATTGATTTACTAGAGGGGCTAAATTGCTGAAATTATAACTTGGATGATAGTTTAGAAGCTTCGAAACATAATTTGGACTCATTTCTTCACGAAACCTGATTGCTGGCAGAATTCAGTTGTCATCTTTGAAACATCATATCGCCATCATCTGACATCGTTTTTGGCTGAAAATTGGAGTGTTTCTAGACCTTTGAGTCATGAATCCAACAAAATTGAGTTTGCATCAATTGGACTTCTATAGCTCCAGATATGGAATTTTGAATGGACAAAGGTCAATAGTGGCAGAATACGAGATTTGACTTTGAAGGATGTGATTTCCATGATCTTCCTCTTTGTATTTTTCTTGCATTACATTTCCAGAAAGGTATGGATGTTAGCTTTTTAGAGCCACTGGAATCACTTTATTTTGATCTCTAGAAATCACGCTCTGCACAAAACATCAACTGAACATCAAATCTGCCAATTATCTCCAATTTACTCCTTTTTGCATTTTTCATCCAAAAGTGCCTTCAAAACACAAAACAAAGAATATCAAGGCATTTTACATATAAAACATGGACAAAACATTAGGTAAATGTGGGTGAAACAATCGAATAATATGGTTACATCAAATACCCCCACACTTAGCTCTTTCTCGTCCTCGAGAAAGGATAAATAAAATTAAATTGAAAATAACCATGATCAATCTCTTAATCTCCCATCAATGTCCAAGAGTACAGGCATTATAAATAAGAATATAATAAAAAAGAATAAAATAAATAAATTTTTATGAATTTGTTTACATGCAAACTTCAAAATTCAATCAATCATCGGTATTTAAATGAAATCTATGTCATGCCAAAGTGATAGGTCCTCTCATTGATATACACTTCAACACTCATGTGTTTAGGGTTTATGTGTCTAAATCTCTCAAATTCAATCAAAGAGTATGTTCTACCATAAGCTTGCTTTTCAATCTCATCTCCATTATTAATATATTACAGACAATGCATGAATCAAAAGGTCTTATTTTCCGGTTGTAATTGGGCTAAGGTTAAGGTGAGGTAAAAGAGAGTAAAAGAAAAGGTTCAAATCAAAGAAAGTGGAGCATTCCGAAAAATGATATTTCAAACAAGATATTCCATCAAAGCTCATAAATTTTTCATCTTTAATCACCAATGCTTAACTACTTTTGTTTTTAAGCATAAAATCTTAAGAACATAAAGGAACATTTTTTTCTTCTTTTTTTTTTCTTTTTTGTTTTTTTTTTGTAATTTTGCCCATCTTTTCATCAAGCATCACTTCTTCTGTCTTTTCACATAATTTCCAACCATAATTCCATGAAATATCACAAGTATATGCTCTACTAATCCTTGGCCAGGGGAAAAGGAAAACATATATAAAGTTAAGGCTTATACATGGATAAAGAAAAGATAAATAAGCTCAAAAGGGGCTCACTAAGGATAATATGCTTTAGGTTGGCTTTTTGGTTCAAGTGATTGAAATTCCTAATGCCTTTATCATCTTCATGTATATTTGTAATGGAATATAATCTCAATAAGATATGAAGCAAGTTCTAGAGATACATATCATTGAAAGAATGCACACTCAAAGAATATAATGTGGAAGGCTCAAAAGCTTGCATTGGTATAACACTATAAAGTCAACATGACATATTCTCAAAGTCAATCCTTAAATCAATTAAACCTTAAAATTTGCATGCATACTCCTTCATTTGATTTATCTCTTCATCTATCTCAATTAATTCTCATACGTAATACTCATATTCTCAAAAACCAATGGGAGTTAAAAAGATCAAACATAATTTTTTTTTTTAAACAACAAAGAAAACTAAAATAAGAAAATAAAAATTCTCCCAATACCCCCACACTTAAAACACAACATTGTCCTCAATGTTGAAATAAAAGCAAAGGAACATAAGAGAATGGCAGAAAATAAATTAAAATACAAAAAAGTAAAAGATAAGGAAAAAGAAAGCAAATCTGATTTTTTTTTTTGGTGCTAGGTTGCCTCCTAGTAAGCGCTTTTGTTTTATGTCATTGGCTTGACATGTGGCATGCTCATTCCTCATAGATTGGTTCATCTAACTCTATAGAAGCGGTGAGTTCTGTCGTCCAACCTTCATAGAAAGGGTTCAAACGATGTCCATTGACCTTGAGTACTTTGTTGGTTTCTAAACTTGTAATTTCAACTGCACCATAAGGAAAAATATTAGAAACAACAAAAGGTCCAATCCAACGAGAGTGCAATTTTCCAGGAAAAAGTTTTAAACGCGAATGATAAAGAAGGATTTTGTCTCCAACATGAAATTCCTTTCTTGTAAGCATTCGATAATGAAGATTCTTAGTCTTTTCATTGTAAATCCTTGCATTCTCGTAAGCTTCATTTTGTTTTTCTCTCAACGTGGTGGTAGTCCTTTTGGGTACCAAAAGGATAGACGCCACCCATTCACTGTCTGTGATGGGGGGAATGACTCCTGCATCATGAAGGATAATTTGCGAAGCTTGTAAAGCCAATGCTGATTCATGCACATTTTGGGGAACACATATATGCCTCTCCATCTCTTCTATCTTGGTAAAATCATAGCTATAGCTCAAAGCTATGCTTAATCCATCTTCGCTATCAAAATCACAAACCTGCTGCATACACTTATCAACTTGGTCATAACATGTGATAGAATAAACATTGTTATAAGGATATGTCATTGCATCATGAAAATTAAATTCAATCTTTTCATCTCCTACCTCCATAGACAAAGTATCCTTACCACAATCAATCTTTGTATTGGCAGTTTTCAAGAATGGTCTCCCAAACAATATAGGAGTGCTGGTTAATAAATCACAAGAATCATGTTCCATATCAAGAATATAAAAATCACATGGAATAACCAAACTATCAATCTTGACTAGGACATCTTCTATCACACCAAGTGGGTAAACAAAACTACGATCTGCAAGTTGTATTACAATGCTAGTTTTATTCAAAGGTTTCAGACTAAGAGAATCATAAACATGTTTAGGCATAACACTAATGGATGCACCTAAATCACATAAAGCTCTTTTAAAACTAGCATTACCAATAACACATGGGATAGTAAACGCACCTGGGTCTTTTTGCTTTAAAGGCATATTCTTTTGAACAATAGCAGACACAACTTCACCCATACTTACCATTTCATGACCTTTCAATTTGAAAGCTCTCTTGGTAGTACACAACTCCTTCAAAAATTTGGCATACTTGGGAATTTGCTTGATAGCATCAAGCAAAGGAATGTTGAGTTCTACTTTCTTGAAAACCTCTAAAATTTCTTTTTCTTTATCCTCTTTCTTTGACCTAGAAGAACTCACAGGAAAGGGTGGAATTGCTTTAAAACTAGAATTCATTGAGTGAGGAGTTACCTTTGGAGTGTTGGTCGTTGTTTCAGTTTGGAAAGGAGAAGGATGTTTCTTCTTTGTACTTAATTCAGTTTCTATCTCTTCTTCTTCCTCCATCTCAATCTCTTTCGACCTTTTCTCTTCAAGTTCTTTCCCACTTCTCAGCATGATCGCACTAACATTCTCTTTTGGATTCAATGCCTGGGAAGGCAATTTTCCATTCATTTGTGCCTCCAATTTCCCTACACTTGAAGCTACTTGCCCCATTTGCTTCTCCAAGTTGTGAATACTTGACCTTGTTTCCTGTTGAAAAGACATGACATTTTGTTGCAAGGTAACAGTATTAGAAGCCAAAGTTTTCATCATCTCACGAAGATCATCATTGGATGACGACCCAGTAACATTGGAGTTTGTGAATGGAGGGGGTTGTCTTGCTTGATAATTCTGTTGGGGCTGAAATCCATGGGGATGGAATTGTCGGCCTTGATTGCCTTGTTGGGATGGGTTGCCATAGCGTAAGTTGGGATGATCTCTCCATCCGGGATTGTACGTGTTGGAAAAGGGATCATATTTACGCTGGAGCTGTCCGTTGAATGCTCCATCAATTGCATGAGCTTGTTCAATATAATCTTCTTGCATTGTTGGGCACATATCCGAAGCATGTCCTTGTAAGGAGCATATGCTACAAACTTTCACCTGCTGCACATTTCCACAAGCCAAAGAACGCACAAGAGAAGTAAGATCATTAACTTTATTCTCAATGTTAGAAATACTTACCTCATTTACTCGTTTGTTGGAGAAGTCTCCACGAGTGCCAAACTGTTTTGAGTTGGCTGCCATGTTTGAGATCAATTGGCGTGCAGCCTCGGGTGTCTTATCCACCAATGCGCCTCCACTTGCAGCATCAATGATACTACGGTCAGTAGGCATTAATCCTTCATAGAAATATTGAATGAGCAACTGATCGGGTATTTGATGATGAGGACATTGAATGCACAGTTGCTCAAATCTTTCCCAATACTCAGAGAGTGTCTCTCCATGAGATTGCCGAATCCCACATATTTCTTTCCTTATGTTGGCAACTCGAGATGCTGGGAAATACTTCTCAAGGAAAATCTTCTTCATGGCATTCCAAGTTCCAATAGATCCTGGGAGAATAGAGAAAAGCCATGCCTTTGCTGCCCCTTTTAAAGAGAAAGGGAAAGCTTTCAACTTAACCTGTTCTTCATCAACTCCATTCGGTTTCATGCCAACACAAACCATATGGAACTCCTTGAGATGAGTATGTGGATCTTCTCCTGCAAGACCATTAAATGTTGGTAACAAATGTATAAAACCAGATTTGAGCTCAAAGTTTACATTATTGTCAATGTTTATGCATAGTGGCTGATTTTCCACATTAGGAGCAGCAAGCTCCTTGAGTGTTTGTTGTCTTGCAATAGCCATGGTGTTGAGGCGAGCTTCCTTTCTTAACCTGCGTAAAGTGCTTTCTATTTCAAAATCAACCTGCACTTGAATTTGATTAGTAGAACGGGTCACAGGCATCAATTGCTAAGAAAATTCAAAAGAAAGAAACCACACAAGAGACGAAAAATAATGCAAATTATATGAAAATCCAACGCTAGGAAACTAAAATTGCCTAAAAACCTTAGATAACAGAGGAATTTGGCCTCGAAATGGTAAGGTTAGTGGTTTACCACTAGTCTTGTTCAAAACGTCATTTCCCTTCAGAAAACAAAAGGTCGAACCTTAATTCCACAAACAAATCTGTTTTGAACAGTACCGTTGCGGCAAGTGAACAGTACCGCCGCAAGCAAAAAACTTTTTTTTTTTGTTTTTTTTTTTCTGAATAATAATAAATAATAATCACAGCAAATAAAAATAACAGTACAAGCACAAGAATTAACTAAAATTACTTCCCCGGCAACGGCGCCAAAATTTGTTGCGATGTCGCGGTCGCACAAATTAATTACCCTAGCTTAAATCACACAAGATAGTATAGAGCAAGCAAGGGATCGATCCCACGAGGAAGATTTAGTTTAGATTTTTATGCTATATGTTATGCAATTGGGGGGTTTTGATTTGTGATAATCTAAACTATGGAAGAAATTAAACTAGTGAACACAATCAATTAAAACTGAAATTTATCAAGAAAACAAACCTTGGTCACAAGCACACATCCACCTACAGAAATCAGAACCGATCCTTGAAACGAAACTCCAGTTTATATTCTGAATTTTTATCTTTTCTTAACTTTGGTTAATTAACGGATCCGCCGTATAACTAGCCCTAACCAACAAATAATCACAGTGTCCGCACTAATGATTTAATCTAATGGCAGCCTTAAGATCTAGATAAATTCATTAATCTTAACAACCAAGTTGTCTGCTTGTGTTGCTTTGATCGAATGTTTTCCCTAAGTTTAATAACGTAGTTCCGCCACAATTATCAAGCTTAGTTGCTTCACAAGTTTATATACCCTAACTCCGGTTTTGATACCAAACTTAGCAATAGATTGTTCACAATAATAACTTAGAGTCCGCTCTAGCAATTATCAACAACAATCATAGAAAACATGCATAGGAAAACAATCATACTCATTCATAATACAAACTGAAAATAAATGAAGAATAAATCTCACAGTTCTTGAAATCTGAAAGTTTCTGCGTCCTTGCAACCAAGAAAAGAGCTTAGCCTTGCATATCTATTGAACAACTACTCCTAAAGATAAAAGAAAGCATTATTTCTAGTATGTAGAGAGGAGAGTTTGTGTTTCTTCACTTCTAGTTGCTACCACCTTTCTTTGATTCTATTGCACTCCCTCCTCCTCTTTCTTGGCTCTCTTGATGTCTATATATAGGCTTCAATGGCAGCTCCTCTTGCTTCTTTATCAACAATGGTGGCTGCCAAACTTGCCAAACTTTGACATTAGTAGTCACCACAAACAACCCACCATTGTAGCCTCCTTCTTTGACAATGGCAGCATTCCAACTTGCAGCTGGTTTGTGGTTGGTGATTTGAGGTTGGTGGATTGAGGTTGGTGGCTACTTTTCTTGACCTTCTAGATTGATTTACTAGAGGGGCTAAATTGCTGAAATTATAACTTGGATGATAGTTTAGAAGCTTCGAAACATAATTTGGACTCATTTCTTCACGAAACCTGATTGCTGGCAGAATTCAGTTGTCATCTTTGAAAAATCATATCACCTTCATCTGACATCGGTTTTGGCTGAAAATTGGAGCGTTTCTAGACCTTTGAGTCATGAATCCAACAAAAGTGAGTTTGCATCAATTGGACTTCTATAGCTCTAGATATGGAATTTTGAATGGACAAAGGTCAACAATGGCAGAATACGAGATTTGACTTTGAAGGATGTGATTTCCATGATCTTCCTCTTTGTATTTTTCTTGCATTACATTTCCAGAAAGGTATGGATGTTAGCTTTTTAGAGCCACTGGAATCACTTCATTTTGATCTCTAGAACTCACACTCTGCACAAAACATCGACTGAACGTCAAATCTGCCAATTATCTCCAATTTACTCCTTTTTGCATTTTTCATCCAAAAGTGCCTTCAAAACATAAAACAAAGAATATCAAGGCATTTTACATATAAAACATGGACAAAACATTAGGTAAAAGTGGGTGAAACTATCGAATAATATGGTTACATCAAATACCCCCACACTTAGCTCTTGCTCGTCCTCGAGAAAGGATAAATAAAATTAAATTGAAAATAACTATGATCAATCTCTTAATCTCCCATCAATGTCCAAGAGTACAAGCATTATTAATAAGAATATAATAAAAAAGAATAAAATAAATAAATTTTTATGAATTTGTTTACATGCAAACTTCAAAATTCAATCAATCATCGGTATTTAAATGAAATCTATGCCATGCCAAAGTGATAGGTCCTCTCATTGATATACACTCCAACACTCATGTGTTTAGGGTTTATGTGTCTAAATCTCTCAAATTCAATCAAAGAGTATGTTCTACCATAAGCTTGCTTTTCAATCTCATCTCCATTATTAATATATTACAAACAATGCATGAATCAAAAGGTCTTATTTTCCGGTTGTAATTGGACTAAGGTTAAGGTGAGGTAAAAGAGAGTAAAAGAAAAGGTTCAAATCAAAGAAAGTAGAGCATTCTGAAAAATGATATTTCAAACAAGATATTCCATCAAAGCTCATAAATTTTTCATCTTTAATCACCAATGCTTAACTGTTTTTGATTTTAAGCTTTTGCAACATAAAATCTTAAGAACATAAATGAACTTTTCTGTCTTTTTTTCTTTTTTCTTTTTCTTTTTTTGTAATTTTGCCTTTCTTTTCATCAAGCATCACTTCTTTTTTTTCTTTTCACATAATTTCCAACCATAATTCCATGAAATATCACAAGTACATGCTCTACTAATCCTTGGCCAGGGGAAAAGGAAAACATATATAAAGTTAAGGCTTATACATGGATAAAGAAAAGATAAATAAGCTCAAAAGGGGCTCACTAAGGATAATATGCTTTAGGTTGGCTTTTTGGTTCAAGTGATTGAAATTCCTAATGCCTTTATCATCTTCATGTATATTTGTAATGGAATATAATCTCAATAAGATATGAAGCAAGTTCTAGAGATACATATCATTGAAAGAATGCACACTCAAAGAATATAATGTGGAAGGCTCAAAAGCTTGCATTGGTATAACACTATAAAGTCAACATGGCATATTCTCAAAGTCAATCCCTAAACCAATTAAACCTTAAAATTTGCATGCATACTCTTTCATTTGATTTATCTCTTCATCTATCTCAATTAATTCTCATACATAATACTCATATTCTCAAAAACCAATGGGAGTTAAAAAGATCAAACATAATTTTTTTTTTTTTTTTGTGAACAACAAAGAAAACTAAAATAAGAAAATAAAAATTCTCCCAATACCCCCACACTTAAAACACAACATTGTCCTCAATGTTGAAATAAAAGCAAAGGAACATAAGAGAATGGCAGAAAATAAATTAAAATACAAAAAAGTAAAAGATAAGGAAAAAGAAAGCAAATCTGATATATATTTTTTTTTGTGCTGGGTGGCCTCCCAGTAAGTGCTTTTGTTTTATGTCATTGGCTTGACATGTGGCATGCTCATTCTTCATAGATTGGTTCAGCTAACTCTACAGAAGCGGTGAGTTCTGCCGTCCAACCTTCATAGAAAGGTTTCAAACGATGTCCATTGACCTTGAGTACTTTGCTGGTTTCTAAACTTGTAATTTCAACTGCACCATAAGGAAAAATATTAGAAACAACAAAGGGTCCAATCCAACGAGAGCGCAATTTTCCAGGAAAAAGTTTTAAACGCGAATGATAAAGAAGGACTTTGTCTCCAACATGAAATTCCTTTCTTGTAAGCATTCGGTCATGAAGATTCTTAGTCTTTTCTTTGTAAATTTTTGCATTCTCGTAAGCATCATTTCGAATTTCTTCCAACTCTTGCAGTTGCAATTTTCTTGCAATCCCAGCAGCATCATAATCCATGTTGCATTGTTTAATGGCCCAAAAAGCTTTGTGTTCAAGCTCCACCGGTAGATGACATGCTTTCCCATAAATCATTCTATAAGGTGACATTCCTATGGGTGATTTATAAGCAGTCCTATAAGCCCAAAGTGCATCTCCAAGGCGTAGACTCCAATCTCGTCGGTTAGGTTGCACTGTTTTCTCCAAAATGGACTTGATTTCTCGATTGGAAATTTCAGCTTGGCCATTCGTTTGCGGATGATATGCTGTGGATGTTCGATGAGTCACATGATATTTGCGTAGCAATGCTTCCATGGAACGATTGCAGAAATGAGTGCCACGATCACTGATGATAGCTTTAGGGATGCCAAACCTATCAAATATGTGAGTCCTGACAAAATCTAAAACAACCTTAGCATCGTTAGTTCGTGTGGCTTTCGCCTCAATCCATTTGGACACATAATCAACAGCAAGAAGAATATAAAGATTTCCAAAAGAAGAAGGAAATGGACCCATAAAGTCAATACCCCAAACATCAAAAATTTCACTTACAAGAATATTTGTTAAAGGCATTTGATTTTTATGAGTGATATTACCTGTTCTTTGGCATTTTTCACATGATTTGCAGAAGTGATATGCATTTTTAAAAATAGAAGGCCAATAGAAACCACTTTGAAGTACCTTGTGGGCTGTTCTTTTTGCTCCAAAATGCCCACCACAAGAATGAGAATGACAAAAAGTGAGAATAGAATGAAATTCATCCTGTGGTACACATCTCCTTACTACTTGATCCACACAAAATTTCCACAAGTAAGGAGTATCCCAAAAATAATATTTAGCATCAGCTCGTAACTTGTCCTTTTGGGATGTAGACAAACCTGAAGGGAATTCTTTAGTGACTAAATAGTTCACCAAATCAGCATACCATGGTCTTGTAGAGGAGTGCAACATATACAACTGTTCATCAGGAAATGTTTCTCTTATTGTTTCAGTTGGAATATCATCGGTCCTTAGTCGACTCAAGTGATCAGCCACATGGTTTTCGGCACCTTTTTTGTCTTTGATCTCAAGATCGAATTCTTGTAAAAGCAAGATCCACCTAATCAGTCTTGGTTTGGACTCCTTCTTCTTCAAAAGATACCTGAGAGCTGCATGGTCAGTAAAAATAATGACTTTTGTACCAAGTAGATATGACCTGAATTTTTCAAGAGCAAACACCACTGCAAAAAGTTCCTTTTCAGTTGTATGGTAATTGCATTGTGCTCCATCCAACATGCGAGAAGCGTAGGCAATAACATGCAAATTCTTCCCAATTCTTTGCCCAAGCACAACTCCTACCGCATAGTCACTCGCATCACACATTATCTCAAAAGGTTCATCCCAATTTGGTGGTTGGATGATAGGGGCAGATGTGACACGTCTCTTAAGCTCATCATGAGCATCTTTACAGGCTTGATCAAACACAAAATCCACTTCTTTGGTTAATAGTCTGCATAAAGGTGCTGTAATCTTCGAGAAATCTTTGATAAAGCGTCGATAGAAACCTGCATGACCTAGAAAAGAACGAACTTCCCTCACGCATGAGGGGTAAGGCAATGATGAAATAACATCTATCTTAGCTTTATCAACTTGTAATCCACGTAAAGACACAACATGCCCAAGAACTATTCCTTGTTCTACCATAAAATAACACTTTTCATAGTTCAAGACAAGGTTTGTTTCAATGCACCTTTTTAGGATCAAAGATAAATTTTCTAAACATTTATCAAAAGAATCACCATACACCGTGAAATCATCCATAAAAACCTCGATTATTCTTTCAACATAGTCAGAAAAAATACTCATCATGCATCTTTGAAAAGTTGCAGGAGCATTACAAAGACCAAAAGGCATTCTCCTATATGCATATGTACCAAATGGACAAGTAAATGTAGTTTTTTCTTGATCCTCAGGATTAATAACAATTTGATTGTATCCACTATATCCATCAAGAAAGCAATAAAAAGACTTACCTGCTAGGCGTTCAAGCATTTGATCTATGAATGGTAATGGGAAATGATCTTTGCGTGTAGAAAGATTGAGCTTTCTGTAATCAACACACATTCTCCATTCACTCGAGATGCGAGTAGGAATGAGCTCATCATTTTTGTTTTTCACCAATGTGATTCCGGTCTTTTTAGGCACCACATGGATTGGCGCCACCCATTTACTGTCAGTGATGGGGTAAATGACTCCTGCATCTAACAGTTTTAAAATTTCAGCTTTCACTACCTCCATCATAGGTGGGTTCAACCTCCTTTGCAGTTCCCTTGTTGGTTTTGCGTTGTCCTCCAATAGTATGTGATGCATACACATTGAGGGACTAATGCCCTTGATGTCAGCTAAAGTCCATCCAATGGCCGTTTTGTGATCACACAACAACTTCACAAGTTTTTCCTCTTGTATACTTGTCAAACCTTTTGCTATGATAACAGGAAGTGTATTATTGTCGCCAATGAATACATACTTCAAATTATTGGGCAAAGGTTTTAATTCTAACTCAGGGGCCTGTAAAATAGATGGCAAAAGCTTTTTATGTGAGAGTAATAAATCAATAAAGACATTACCATGGGGAACGGTTTGTAAAGCTTGTAAGGCCAATACTGATTCGTGCATGTTTTGGGGAACACATATGTGCCTCTCCATCTCTTCTATCTTGGTGAAATCATAGCCATAGCTCAAAGCTATGCTTAATCCATCTTCGCAATCAAAATCACAAACTTGCTGCACACACTTATCAATTTGGTCATAGCATGTGATAGAATAAACATTGCTATAAGGATATTTCATTGCATCATGAAAATTGAATTCAATTTTTTCATCTCCTACCTCCATAGATAAGGTATCCTTACCACAATCAATCTTTGTATTGGTAGTTTTCAAGAATGGTCTCCCAAACAATATAGGAGTGCTGGTTAATAAATCACAAGAATCATGTTCCATATCAAGAATATAAAAATCACATGGAATAACCAAACTATCAATCTTGACTAGAACATCTTCTATCACACCAAGTGGGTAAACAAAACTACGATCTGCAAGTTGTATTACAATGCTAGTTTTATTCAAAGGTTCCAGACTAAGAGAATCATAAACATGTTTAGGCATAACACTAATGGATGCACCTAAATCACATAAAGCTCTTTTAAAACTAGCATTACCAATAACACATGGGATAGTAAACGCACCTGGGTCTTTTTGCTTTAAAGGCATATTCTTTTGAACAATAGCAGACACAACTTCACCCATACTTACCATTTCATGACCTTTCAATTTGAAAGCTTTCTTGGTAGTACACAACTCCTTCAAAAATTTGGCATACTTGGGAATTTGCTTGATAGCATCAAGCAAAGGAATGTTGAGTTCTACTTTCTTGAAAACCTCTAAAATTTCTTTTTCTTTGTCCTCTTTCTTTGACCTAGAAGAACTCACAGGAAAGGGTGGAATTGCTTTAAAACTAGAATTCATTGAGTGAGGAGTTACCTTTGGAGTGTTGGTCGTTGTTTCAGTTTGGAAAGGAGAAGGATGTTTCTTCTTTGTACTTAATTCAGTTTCTATCTCTTCTTCTTCCTCCATCTCAATCTCTTTCGACCTTTTCTCTTCAAGTTCTTTCCCATTTCTCAGCATGATCGCACTAACATTCTCTTTTGGATTCAATGCCTGGGAAGGCAATTTTCCATTCATTTGTGCCTCCAATTTCCCTACGCTTGAAGCTACTTGCCCCATTTGCTTCTCCAAGTTGTGAATACTTGACCTTGTTTCCTGTTGAAAAGACATGACATTTTGTTGCAAGGTAACAGTATTAGAAGCCAAAGTTTTCATCATCTCACGAAGATCATCATTGGATGACGACCCAGTAACATTGGAGTTTGTGAATGGAGGGGGTTGTCTTGCTTGATAATTCTGTTGGGGCTGAAATCCATGGGGATGGAATTGTCGGCCTTGATTGCCTTGTTGGGATGGGTTGCCATAGCGTAAGTTGGGATGATCTCTCCATCCGGGATTGTACGTGTTGGAAAAGGGATCATATTTACGCTGGAGCTGTCCATTGAATGCTCCATCAATTGCATGAGCTTGTTCAATATAATCTTCTTGCATTGTTGGGCACATATCCGAAGCATGTCCTTGTAAGGAGCATATGCTACAAACTTTCACCTGCTGCACATTTCCACAAGCCAAAGAACGCACAAGAGAAGTAAGATCATTAACTTTATTCTCAATGTTAGAAATACTTACCTCATTTACTCGTTTGTTGGAGAAGTCTCCACGAGTGCCAAACTGTTTTGAGTTGGCTGCCATGTTTGAGATCAATTGGCGTGCAGCCTCGGGTGTCTTATCCACCAATGCGCCTCCACTTGCAGCATCAATGATACTACGGTCAGTAGGCATTAATCCTTCATAGAAATATTGAATGAGCAACTGATCGGGTATTTGATGATGAGGACATTGAATGCACAGTTGCTCAAATCTTTCCCAATACTCAGAGAGTGTCTCTCCATGAGATTGTCGAATCCCACATATTTCTTTCCTTATGTTGGCAACTCGAGATGCTGGGAAATACTTCTCAAGGAAAATCTTCTTCATGGCATTCCAAGTTCCAATAGATCCTGGGAGAATAGAGAAAAGCCATGCCTTTGCTGCCCCTTTTAAAGAGAAAGGGAAAGCTTTCAACTTAACCTGTTCTTCATCAACTCCATTCGGTTTCATGCCAACACAAACCATATGGAACTCCTTGAGATGAGTATGTGGATCTTCTCCTGCAAGACCATTAAATGTTGGTAACAAATGTATAAAACCAGATTTGAGCTCAAAGTTTACATTATTGTCAATGTTTATGCATAGTGGCTGATTTTCCACATTAGGAGCAGCAAGCTCCTTGAGTGTTTGTTGTCTTGCAATAGCCATGGTGTTGAGGCGAGCTTCCTTTCTTAACCTACGTAAAGTGCTTTCTATTTCAAAATCAACCTGCACTTGAATTTGATTAGTAGAACGGGTCACAGGCATCAATTGCTAAGAAAATTCAAAAGAAAGAAACCACACAAGAGACGAAAAATAATGCAAATTATATGAAAATCCAATGCTAGGAAACTAAAATTGCCTAAAAACCTTAGATAACAGAGGAATTTGGCCTCGAAATGGTAAGGTTAGTGGTTTACCACTAGTCTTGTTCAAAACGTCATTTCCCTTCAGAAAACAAAAGGTCGAACCTTAATTCCACAAACAAATCTGTTTTGAACAGTACCGTTGCGGCAAGTGAACAGTACCGCCGCAAGCAAAAAAAAAAAAACTTTTTTTTTGTTTTTTTTTGTTTTTTTTCTGAATAATAATAAATTATAATCACAGCAAATAAAAATAACAGTACAAGCACAAGAATTAACTAAAATTACTTCCCCGGCAACGGCGCCAAAATTTGTGCGACCGCGACATCGAAACAAATTTGCGCCAAAATTTGTTGCGATGTCGCGGTCGCACAAATTAATTACCCTTACACTTAAATCACACAAGATAGTATAGAGCAAGCAAGGGATCGATCCCACGAGGAAGATTTAGTTTAGATTTTTATGCTATACGTTATGCAATTGGGGGGTTTTGATTTGTGATAATCTAAACTATGGAAGAAATTAAACTAGTGAACACAATCAATTAAAACTGAAATTTATCAAGAAAACAAACCTTGGTCACAAGCACACATCCACCTACAGAAATCAGAACCGATCCTTGAAACGAAACTCCAGTTTATATTCTGAATTTTTATCTTTTCTTAACTTTGGTTAATTAACGGATCCGCCGTATAACTAGCCCTAACCAACAAATAATCACAGTGTCCGCACTAATGATTTAATCTAATGGCAGCCTTAAGATCTAGATAAATTCATTAATCTTAACAACCAAGTTGTCTGCTTGTGTTGCTTTGATCGAATGTTTTCCCTAAGTTTAATAACGTAGTTCCGCCACAATTATCAAGCTTAGTTGCTTCACAAGTTTATATACCCTAACTCCGGTTTTGATACCAAACTTAGCAATAGATTGTTCACAATAATAACTTAGAGTCCGCTCTAGCAATTATCAACAACAATCATAGAAAACATGCATAGGAAAACAATCATACTCATTCATAATACAAACTGAAAATAAATGAAGAATAAATCTCACAGTTCTTGAAATCTGAAAGTTTCTGCGTCCTTGCAACCAAGAAAAGAGCTTAGCCTTGCATATCTATTGAACAACTACTCCTAAAGATAAAAGAAAGCATTATTTCTAGTATGTAGAGAGGAGAGTTTGTGTTTCTTCACTTCTAGTTGCTACCACCTTTCTTTGATTCTATTGCACTCCCTCCTCCTCTTTCTTGGCTCTCTTGATGTCTATATATAGGCTTCAATGGCAGCTCCTCTTGCTTCTTTATCAACAATGGTGGCTGCCAAACTTGCCAAACTTTGACATTAGTAGTCACCACAAACAACCCACCATTGTAGCCTCCTTCTTTGACAATGGCAGCATTCCAACTTGCAGCTGGTTTGTGGTTGGTGATTTGAGGTTGGTGGATTGAGGTTGGTGGCTACTTTTCTTGACCTTCTAGATTGATTTACTAGAGAGGCTAAATTGCTGAAATTATAACTTGGATGATAGTTTAGAAGCTTCGAAACATAATTTGGACTCATTTCTTCACGAAACCTGATTGCTGGCAGAATTCAGTTGTCATCTTTGAAAAATCATATCGCCCTCATCTGACATCGTTTTTGGCTGAAAATTGGAGCGTTTCTAGACCTTTGAGTCATGAATCCAAAAAAATTGAGTTTGCATCAATTGGACTTCTATAGCTCCAGATATGGAATTTTGAATGGACAAAGGTCAACAGTGGCAGAATACGAGATTTGACTTTGAAGGATGTGATTTCCATGATCTTCCTCTTTGTATTTTTCTTGCATTACATTTCCAGAAAGGTATGGATGTTAGCTTTTTAGAGCCACTGGAATCACTTCATTTTGATCTCTAGAACTCACACTCTGCACAAAACATCGACTGAACGTCAAATCTGCCAATTATCTCCAATTTACTCCTTTTTGCATTTTTCATCCAAAAGTGCCTTCAAAACATAAAACAAAGAATATCAAGGCATTTTACATATAAAACATGGACAAAACATTAGGTAAAAGTGGGTGAAACTATCGAATAATATGGTTACATCATTGAACGTAAAACCAAGAGAAGATGTGAGCCACAATCACAACCACCTACATGTATAGTTTTTTTAATAAATAAATAAAGAGAGAGAGTGTGTGTGTGTGAGAGACTCTAGCTAGCCTACATATAAGTGGTATGATTACCTTTTTAATTTCTCATCTATAAAATCCTCTCTTCCTTCCTTTCATTTCTACTCAACCCATACATTCAACGAAAATAGAAGTGTGTAGAAATGACAAGTTTCTCAGGTCATTAGATAAGAAATATTTTTGTTTTCGATGGATCCAGTCCTAGGAAAGTAAAGGAGTTTTTAGAATCAGCAAATCATCTTGGTCAGGTGCTAGCTAAAAGAAAGATTCATTTAGTGTATGGGGGAGGCAGTCTTGGGTTAATGGGAGGTGTG
The DNA here is from genome assembly GCF_000495115.2 of Populus euphratica. Classification (NCBI taxonomy): domain Eukaryota; kingdom Viridiplantae; phylum Streptophyta; class Magnoliopsida; order Malpighiales; family Salicaceae; genus Populus; species Populus euphratica. Next base: position 178,907 of record NW_011500343.1, read on the forward strand.
TCAATAGCTGTATTTTTAAGAGATAGTCAAGTTTTAGGGGTCATCCTTGAAGCTTTAGCACAAGGGGACATCATTGGAAAAACAATTAGAGAGGAACTTCAGGTCTCCACAATGTTTAACCATACTAATGTCTTTATTTCTTTACCAACTGTACATTCACCACAAACCCAGAGGTTTGTTAAATATTAATGGTTATTACGATAAGTTGTTGTCTTTTCTTGATCATGCTGTGGAATAGAAATTTCTAACATCTTCTACACGACAATCATAATCTCTACTGCTACTGTTGAATAATTAATTGACCAATTATAATCTTTCATTCCTGTAATTGATCCCTCCATGAGTCGTATAAATTGGTCATCTAAGGAAAGCCATAAAAAGCTTAGATTAGATTTGAGTCTTCATTTGTAATTTTTTTTGTCTTTTTATTTATTGTTATGTTTTGTTATTTCTTATTTTTGTTTCAGTATGTTTCAGGTTTGTCAATGTTTGTTATTTCAGGTGATATCTTGTATACTATATCTTTCTACCTTAGAACATTGAGGATAATGTCTCGTTTTTGTTGGGGGGAAAGGGTAGTAGCTAAAAAAAAACGAATTATGTTTTCTATTTCATAAAGTAAGTGCAAAAATGTTGTTACGATGATGAAAGAGTAAATGAGATCTTTTTATGACTCTTGAGATGCATCTTAGTAATCATTCTTAATAAGGTCTATCATAATACTTCTTGGAATATTCAGGTTTACAAACTCTCGCATTATTATCATTTAATTCTGCTCATATCCTTATTTAACATGTATTCTTAAACCCTAATTTACACACACACACACTTTAACATATGATTGTGGGTTGCACATTGGATTATTACATTATTTATGTTCTTTTATTAAAGGTAACAACTAAGAGAAAGAGATAATAAAAAAAGAATGATGATAATAAAAATGTAGATAAGTTTGGTTCCGTAGCCTCCCTAACCTAAGCAATTAAGCCTGAAGGGGTGTTTTAACACTAATACCCTAAAGTCAACTGACTTGGGAGCTATTGGTCCAACGCTTATTACATGGGTTAAGGAGAAAAGCTTAAGGAAATCAAACATTACACTATCTACGTATAAGTATCTGCGACTCGAGTTACTAAACTCGTAGGGGTGTCTCAACACCTAATGCCCTAAGAGCAACTGGTCTGAGAGTCATTAGCCGAAAGCTCGTCACATGAGTTAAAGATGCATGGTGTTTTAAGTTATATATATATATATATATATTTAAAAAAAAACAATAATCCCAACTCAAGGAAGTTAACCTTAACCATTAGAATACAAATTTTGTTGATATATTGAGCATAAAAGAAAGGTTTATTAATATCTTATTAAGAGGTATTGAGCAGATATATAAATGTAATGAGAGTTTGTTTATCTGGATAGATTAATGAAAGTTCAATGATGAATACCTTTCTTTGTGAAATTTGCAAATTATTTTTCTATTTTAACGCTTTGATTACTAGAGACTAGTAATAAGCTGGTTGGGGGTGAGATTAGTACTTAAAAGTGCATTTTCTATCAAGGTTTTCTATTAACATTTTGCACTTGAAGTATCACACTACCAGAAATTCGCTAAATAGCAACGGATTTACTAACGACATAATTTTGTTAGTAATTTGAGGTTGAAATTACCGACGATTATATTCCGTCTGTAATTTGGTCAGTACTCACCAACATAACTTTTTCGTTGGTAGTTACCGACTGAATTACTGATGAAAACGTAACAATTATAAAAAAAAAACGGGTCGCTGACGTGGAGGTTTTGGTGGAATATTTATTTCGACGGATTCAAAAAGATAAGTCATATAGCGACTGCGGTTTATATTGTTGACGGATGTGAAATGCATATCCAAACGGTGACGTGTAGATTGTGCCATCAGAATCATCCATGGAAAGTCTATCAGTGAAACCGTCGGGAAAAGTTAATATATTTCTCCTTCTTCTTCCTAATCCCAACTCTCCCCAACTACAAGCAGCCCCCCATCCCCCCCAAATAAAAATCTCCCTCATAAAAATCTCCCCCATCCCCACAAACCATAATCTGAAGGGGTGTTTTAGATTTGGAAGATTGTATTTGTTTGTAAATTGTTAAAACTTTCTGGAACTACCAAAGTACATGTGTTGTTTTGAAATAATTAATAGCTTACTTATTGGGTCTGTTTAAAGTTTTGAAATAATCAAGCTATTAATGTTATAGCTATCATTATAACACCTTGAAGTTGTTTAATTTAATTATTTTTTTAGTATATGTATTTTGTTAGTAAATGTACATGTTTTATTGTTATTTGTCAAACAAACTTGTAGTATATGAATGTATAATTCTATACCTATTATGGTTTGTTTTAGATTTGGAAGATTGTATTTGTTTGTAAATTGTTAAAACTTTCTGGAACTACCAAAGTACATGTGTTGTTTTGAAATAATTAATAGCTTACTTATTGGGTCCGTTTAAAGTTTTGTCAATGGTATTGTGGAGTGGTAATTTCTCTATAAATTTATATATTTTAATTTATATCGACGTTGATAAATGATAATGAATTTTTAATATTTATGAGAAGTTGTGATTGGTTTATTGAATAATCTCAAGGTAAAGTAATATTTTTGCAAGTTTATTTATGTAACTTAGTTAATTAATACATTATGTCATCATAATTTTATAGAGGTTCGATAAACATCATGGATGATCATTCATGGATGTATCAAAATTCACCTTAAGGATTGTGGAGATAGATTATTGTAACGGGGTTTAGGGTTTTATTAATTTTGGAACATCTATTCTTAGAAATTTTAGGTTCCATGTAGGAAGTGTCAAAATAAAAAGTATCTGCATCCAGATGTTATAATGATGCATCTTCTACACAAAGGGTTTATGGAGAATTAGCAATGTTGGTATGCATATGGAGAAGTATATGTTAGTGAAAGGAGAATGGAAGAAACGGTGGTTAGGTCTACTTCTAGTGCTAGCAACGAGAATGACAACACTAATTCTTATAGAAACATGGTTATGGATGCAATGAGAATGAATCAAGGTAATGGCAGTCAATGTCTAATCGTAGAAGAAGAACCTAATGTAGATACAACTAGGTTTTTTGATTTGTTGAAAGATTCTGACGAACCATTATGGGATGGCTACACAAACCACAGTAAATTATCAGTCGTAGCATAGGTGTTCACCATCAAGTCAAAGTACGGGTTGAGTGAGGCCGAGTATGACAAGATTATTGAATAGGCAAAAAGCATTTTACCTGAAGAGAACAGGCTGAAAGAGAATTTCTATGTTGCGAAGTCCATAATGAAACCCCTTGGTTTAGGATACCACAAAATTGACATGTGCTGTAACTTCTGCATGTTATACTACCTGGAAAATGTTGAGATGACCAAGTGCATGACATGTAGGCATTCCGTTACAACCTAGAACTGGTAGGGGAAAGACTCTAGTGGCATATAAAAAACTTAGATACTTCCCGATCACACCTAAACTGCAGAGGTTATTCATGTCACCAAGGACTGCTGAGCGCATGACATGGCACCAAGCACGCCATGCGGTTGATGGAGTGATGGTTCATCCTTCTAACAGCGAAGTGTGGAAATGCTTTAATAGTGTTCATCCTCACTTTTTAGTTGAATCAAGAAATGTGCATCTTGGGTTGTGTATAGATGGATTCAACCCATTTGGGTCATGTGCTGCTCTTTATTCTTGTTTGTCGGTCATACTCATAGTTTATAACTTGCCACCAGGAATGTGTATGAGGTCGAAGCTCAAGTTTTTATCTACTGTCATACCCAGTCCAAGCAGCCCGAGATGGAATATAGATGTTTGTTATCAACCATTGATTGATAAGTTGGCACAGTTATGGTCTTCCGGAGCTCTGACTTATGATATGTTGAGGAAACAAAATTTCCTTATGAGGGCGGCTTTGATGTGGACTATCAATGATTTTCCAGCTTATGGAATGCTTTCTGGTTGGAGCACGCATGCGAAACTCGCATGTCCATACCGCATGGAAAACAACTAGTCATTCACACTAGCAAATGGAGGCAAGGCTTCTTTTTTTTTATTGTCACCATCGCTTCTTGCCACTTAATCATAGGTATAGAAAGAACAGAAAAGATTTCTTTGTTGGCAGAGTTGAAAAAGATGTTGCATCACCACGTCTTTCTAGTGAAGAATTGCATGATGTTGTCTCAAAGTACAGTGACATTGTATTTGGCATTCAATCAGGTAAGCAAAACTTTCCTGGTTTTGGTTTGACCCATAATTGGGTAAAGCGAAGTATATTTTAGGAGCTTTCTTATTCGAAGACCAATCTACTACGCCATAACCTTGACGTCATGCACATCGAAAAGAACATGTTTGAGAACACTTTCAACACTGTCATGGATGTGAAGGGGAAGACAAAGGACAACATCAAGGCTAGATTGGATATAGCTTTATACTGTAACCGTAAAAATATGAAATTGGTTTATGATGAGTCACGGGTCACAAAACTAAGAGCAAGCTTCGTGTTAGAGAAAAACACACAACTACTAGTCTACAAATAGCTTAAGAGTCTGTGTTTTCTGGATGGACATGCATCGAACATATCACGGTTGGTTAATGTAGAGGGCTGCAAATTGTATGGAATGAAGAGTCATGCGTGCCACGTGTTTATGCAAACACTCATCCCATTAGCTTTTCATGATTTGTTGCCAAATGGAATATGGGATGCACTCACAGAGACCAATCATTTCTTTAGAGATATATGCTCTAGCAAGTTAAATGTTGATCATATTGAGAGGCTTCAAATGAATATCGTTGAAACACTATGCAAACTTGAGATGATATTCCCTCCATTATTTTTTGACTCAATAGAGCATCGCCCTATACATCTATCGTTCGAGCAAAAGCTAGAGGACCGGTCCAATATAGATGGATGTACCCATTCAAACGATTAGATATTACAATTACAATGTAATTCATATATAAAAGTATTTTATATGTTTTTCTTAATTGAAAATACTTGATTAATATTTCAATACAGGTACTTGTTTAATCTCAAGAAAAAGGTTAAGAATAAGGCGTATGTTGAGGCTTCAATATGTGAGGCCTATATTGTTAAGGAGATCTCAACATTTATCTCATATTATTTCAAACCTCATCTGAGAACGAGAATCAATCATGTTCCCCGGAATGATGATGGCGGTGAAGTGCCTTCTAGTGGGAACTTGTCAATATTCTGCAATACTGGATGACCCATACCTAAAAATGTCGTAAGAGGAAGATACTTGTCGGAAATAGAGTTCAAGCAAGCACATCACTACGTTCTATTTAACTGTGATGAGCTGAGACCTTTTATTCAGTAAGTTCATACTAATTAAACTTTGTTAGTAATATACAGTTAATTATATATTTTAATGTCATACACTTATTATCACTTGGAGGCAACATCGATAATATTTGCTCTCCAATAACTCACAGCTGACTGAATCCTAGATCTTTCAGTTACAAGATGAGCAGTTTACCACGTGGTTCAGAACACATATAAGCACTATCACAAACTCATTCTAACTTGCAAAATTACTATACGTATGCAACTCATTACGAGCTTCTCGTTCATTTACTGTTTATTGATGTACATTATATACAGGGTTTATCAAATGGGAAGGAGTGCACCTAAGTCATTGTCTTCTGTAAGCCTAGGGCTTGAAAGAAAATGTAAGTGTTACAACGGGTATTTTCTCAATGGATATGTTTTCCATACTGAAGAATACAGGCAAGGAAGAAAGACATATGACATGACTAAAAGATTGATGTCTTCTCCCAAGTGTAGGAGTGTCAAAGTAATAAATAACCCGACAAGACCGGGGTCGAACCACAAGGAGGTTAATTGTACAAATTATAAACAATTATCAACAACAACAACAATAACAACAATAATAGTAGTAGCAATAATAATAATAATAATAGTAGTACTAATAGTAGTAGTAGTAGTAGTAATAAAGAAGGAGAAGAAGAAGAAAAAGATGAGAACATTGAGATGGAATATTAGTGTAAGGATTAAACAATGATAATAACAAATGTCAAGGTTAGAGGTTCTACTAATGGTATGTCAAACAAGTATAATATAAACTCTTATTATTCAATTGGAAACCACATACAAAGGAGGTTTCAATCAAATTATAGATTGTTAACATGATTACATTAGTCATCTTATTCGATTAATGCTAATACTTGTAAATCTCGTCAAGCATTCATGATTATAACTTATGTTAACAACAAATCAAGTTCCTTTCATAGCTCAGGTGTCGGTTATACCATACAGTATCAACTATGAAAGTGCCAAGTATTTGTTGTACCAAGTGTTATACAACATAAATCAAGATTAGTCATTTAACAAGCAAAGTATTAAAGAGTGAACAAGATAACAAATACAAAACATGTTAGTATCAAACATTAAAGTCCATATTAAATTTACACTATGCTTATTCTTACACCATTAGTGTAACCTTTTCACCTTGACATAATAAACTTAGCTAAACATAATGAAAGAAAGAAAAATAAATAAACAAAATAAGAACATAAATAAGATAAAAGTTAACTGAAAAATAAATAAACAAAATAAAAACATAAATACATGGACAATGCCTCCTTTTATAGGCTAAGTTTCAGAACTATTGATTGATTGAAGAATTGGTGGGCAACCATTGATTTGGGGGCTGGTTTTTCACATTAATGGCTGCTGGTTTTTTGATATTGTGGGCTGATTTTTTATATTGTTGGCTGGCCAAAATGTCATTGCTCACATTAGAATTATAGCCAACTGAATTTTGGAAGTTATGGGCAATTGTCTTAGCTTTCCATAAAAAAAAACCAGAGCTCATTTCGACTTCTAGAACTCAAGATATGAGCCAAAAACCGAATAGTGTTTGAGTTGCAGGACAGCTTCTGACGTCTTCGTTGTTGCTAAGATTTGAGCTTGAAAACGGCAGAATTGAGTCTTTGAGTCCATATAAAAGTTGTAGGTGTATGTCTTACCTTTCCATCGATATAAAATGAACATAAATCTAATATCTACAGCTCCAGATATGATCAAATTACTGAACGGTGTTCGAGTTTGGAATGCACCAGCAACACTTTGCTAAGTTTGGCCTTCTTTTTATCCTTTCAATTTCAATCCTTAAACTCATCAATCAATCCTTTTATTTATGTGATAGAACTGCATTTAGGATGAACATTTACCATGAATTAAAGGTATATTATATTTTTAGACTTGCTAATATAAAACATGCTTTTGTTAGGGAATTTAATGATACTTTAGGTGCAATATGATGACATAAATCCTTAATGAGAATGCACTTTTAAGTACTAATCACACCCTCTAACCAGCTTATTACTAGTCCTTAGTAATCAAAGCATTAAAATATAAAACTAATTTGCAAATACCACAAAGTAAAGCATTCGTCATTTAACTTTTATTAATCTATCCAGATAAACAAACTCTCATTAAATTTATATATCTGCTTAATACCTCTTAAACAAGATATTAGTAAACCTTCTTTCGGTGCTCAATAAATCAAAACATAGTTATGGAGCTTTTCATGGAAGAAAACAAAATTTTTGTTCTAATGTTTAAAGTTAACTTCCTTGGGTTGGGATTGTTATCTTTTTTTTTTAAAAAAAAGCAAGAATTTATAGCACAATGTATCCTGAACCCATGTAACGAGCTTTCGACTAATGACTCCCAGACTAGTTGGTCTTAGGGCATCAGGTGTTGAGACACCCTTACGAGCTTAATAACTCGGGTTGCAAATTCCTTTAAGCTTTCTCCTCAACCCATGTAACAAGCACTGGGCCAATAAATTCCAAGTCAGTTGACTTTAGGGTACTAGGTGTTCAAACACCCCTTCGAGCTTATTTGCTTAAGTCAAGGAGACTACGAAACCAAACTTATCTACTTTGTGTTTTTTTTTCTTTTTTTTTTATTTTTTTTTTATTTTTTTTTGTTTTTTTTTTGCATATTATATACTATCCCTTTCCCTTAGTTGTTACCTTTAACAAAAGAACACAAATAATATAATAATCCAATGTGCAACCCACAATCATATGTTCGAGTGTGTGTGTGAAAATGAAGGTTTATAAATACTTGTTAAATGTGCATATAAACAGAATCTAGAGATAACAATCCAAGAGTTTGTAAACCTGAATATTTCAAGAAGTATTATAATAGACCTTGTTAAGAATGTTTACTAAGATGCGTCTCAAGAGTCACTAAAGTTCCTCCATTACTCTGTCATCCTAGTAACAGTAGTTTTGCAAATGGTTTAAATAATAGAAAATAAAGTTACTTAATAACAATTTTTTTTTAATATCAACTACTACCCTCTCCCCCCAACCAAAAGGAGACATTGTCCTTAATGTTCTAAGCAAAAAGATAGAGTGTAGAAGATATCACCTGAAACAACGACTATTGACAAACCTGAAACACACTAAAACAAATATAAGAAACAACAAAACACAAATATTATGCTATTAATAAAACCAAAAGACACAATTTTTCACAAACTAAGGCTCAAATCCAATTTAAGCTTTTTATGGCGTTTCATGTTTGACCAATTGAGTTGACTCATGGAGGGATCAATTACAGGGATGAAAGATTGTAGTTGGTCAATCAATTGTTCAGCAGTAGCAGTAGAGATTATGATTTGTCATGCCGAAGATGTTAGAAATTCCTGTTCCACGGCTTGATCAAGAAAAGATAACAAATTATCATAAAAACCATTAACATTTAACAACCCTATAGGTTTATGGTGAATGTTCAGTTGGGCCCAAAAGGAAATACGAAAGATCTCTTCCAATGTACCCAGACCATCTGGTAAGGCAATGAAGGCATCGGCATGGTTAAACATTGCATTCATTCTATCAGACATTGTAGAGACCTGTAATTCCTCTCCAATTGTTTTTCCAATGATGTCCCCTTCGGCTAAAGCTCTTGGGACAACCCCCAAAACTTGACTGTCTCCTACAAATGCAGCTATTGAAACACCCCCCATTAACCCAAGACTACCTCCCTCATACACTAAATGAATCTTTCTCTCAGTTAGTACCCGACCAAGATGATTTGCTGATTCTAAAAACTCTCTTTCTTTCCCAAGACTAGATCCACCAAAAACACAAATAGTTTTTATTTTAGGAACAGAGGAACTCGCCATTTCTACACACTTTTATATATGCTGAATGAATGGGTTGAGTAGAAATGATGGGAAGGAAGAGAAGATTTTATAGATGAAAAATTGAAAATGCAAAGCATACCACCTATATGTAGGCTAGCTGAAGTCTCACTCTCTCTCTCTCTTTCTTTTTTATTTATTTATTTATTATTATTATTTTATTATTATATATATATATATAAACAAATATGTATGTACAAGCAGTTGTGATTGTGGCTCACAGCTTTCCCTTGGTTTTACGTCCAAGAACGGCTTAAACGCCCTCTATGGGTTGGGGATAGGCTTCCCATCCAGTTTTCTTCAAAACTGGCAAACAGGGTCCTTTTCAGTTAGATTCCCAAGACTAAGTTGATCATGTTCTTTATGAAAATGAGGCCATAAATCATGAATTGCACGATGCACATCTCCACTAGGATGCGTCTCAAGAGTTAATAGAAGATTATCTAAAGACTCCTTACTCAAGCCATCCTTAATGAATTGTATTTTATCTTCACGGTTTATAGATACCATTCCTAAAGAATGACATTTTGTATTACAAGTCCATTTGGCACATCAATGACAGACTTTTAGTCGTTTTGCATGACGTTTCTTTGCAAAAGTGTTTTTACCTGTCCCAGGCATGTATGAAATAAAAGAGTTGGAAGACTCACCTGATAATCGGATCTTTGCTTCAATTATCCAGCGAATATCTTTAGGAATTCCATGGTTCATTAACAACCTCAATCTTTCACACCTAGCACGGTAAATTTTTGTAATCGCATTTTGAGGCAGAGCAGGAAAATACTTTTTCAATTTTTCAAGAGTGGTGTCCATTTTTGTTTTGTTTTTAAAGAGAAGTGGAGAAGAGATGTAAAGAAAAGAGTAG
>NW_011504410.1:0-6111 GCF_000495115.2 Populus euphratica
TTTAAAAGAGTTTCAAATCTTATTTAAAGAATCAATAACTACGGTATTGAGAATAAACATGATTTGACAGAATAACACACTTTAAGTTATAATGTCTAAATCAAAATATTGTTGATGAAGGGATAATAATTACACTGAAAAATTAGTCACTGAAAGTTTAAGTCAAACCACTTATAACTTTTATAATATTTGAGGATCATGACAATTTATTAGACATTATATTTGATCTTCAAATATAAATCAATCAATCAATTGTTGAATTGATAATAAATTAATGTGTTTAATTTATTTTATTCTATTTATTTAAAGATTGTGATTTATATTTGAGTCAGTTTATTAGGGGAATCTAATAGATCTTACATTTAAGAGCCATTGGTTAGAAATTAAATTAGGATGACTAATAAAGTATGACTTAATTATAAATAAATTTAGAAATTGAGAACTAGAGTGTAATCTATACAAGAAATTACAATTCTAAAGCTAGAAAAATCAAGGAGGATTTGATTGAATAAATTTTAAAAATTAGCCTAAAATAATATACATGATATTATTTAAGGGCAAATTGATATTTTTAGTATTTATATGATTTTTAGATTTTTCTATAAATAAAATGTTATGTGTTTTTATTTCTTGTGAAGGGTGTGATGTGAAATGTAAGAAAAGTACAATATGTAAATACCTAAAAAAAGAAAAGAGCTAACACTCTAAGTATACCAATCTCTCTCTCTCTCTCTCTAAAAGGGTTTATAAAATTTTTCATTGGTGGTTCATATAGATTATTGTTCTAAACAATTGGATGATTTGTGATTTGTTACAACTCAGCCTTAAAGCAAATATTCAAAGTAGAAAAGAACATCTAGTCTTTAAGTAATTTTCACATAAATCCTAAATGATTCTAGATCTTTCTAATGAGATCCTTGAACTCCAAAAAAATATTTAAATTTATAATTTTTGTTACAAAATACATGTTTTAAGAAACCCATTAACAAGTACCGCAACACACCCAAAACAACATGACTAGGCATACATACCATTGTCTTAATAAGATCATAAGTTTCATCCAATCAATTTGCATGACCAAGCAAATCAACAATACATGTGTAATGATCATCTTGGGGTGTTGTTTCGTAATCCTTGAGCATAAGTTTAAACAAAAACAAACCCTTATCCATCGAGCCATCATGGTTGAAAGATTGCAACACCGAAGTAAGAGTAATGTTATTTAGCTCCATACTATAATTGAACCATTTGTTTGAAAAGTGAAACAGAAGTCTCACCATGTCCATGTATTCCATAATCACCTATCATTATGCTCCATACAAGATTTTTTTAGGATTTCATCTTCTTTTACAACAAAAAAATATCTCTCAAAGAACTATCACATTTTTATCTATAATAATTTCATTTCTATATAAATTAAAGCTTTCCATCCTTGTTATTATTATTTTTTTTTTTTCAATTTTAATTCTTATTGATCACATTTAATACTTGAGAGGTCCTTATATAAGTGCTTCTAACTATGAACTTAGAATAAGCCTAATCTTTTTAATTTATAAGGATATGTTGGAGAAAGATTAAGCACGTCTCTAATCAAAATCAAGCGATTCAAAACCTAAATTTATCTATGTGTCTAGAACTACAACTTTGATGAAGGAGTCGAAATGAGATAGAATCATTTTAGAAAACAGAATCTGGTAATAATCTAGTTGGTCAAAAAGGATCTCCGGGTCTAATTGAGAAACTAACAAATATCAAGAATTCTAATATGACTGAGAGTATGATCTAAGAACAAATCAACAAAATTTGTGACTGGAATAGATTTTTTAGTGCAAAACTCGAGTCAGGATCCTTCCCGCGGCAGAATTCTCTACCTTCACGTTAGATATTCCAACCAGAATATCTTGAGCTTCTGATATCAAAATCAAGCGATTTGAAAGCTCAAATTTATCTATACATCTAGAACTACAACTTTGATGAAAGAGTCGAAGTGAGATAAAATTATTTTAGAGAACAAAATTTGGCAGTAATCTGGTTGGTCAAAAAGGATCTCCGGGTCTAATTGAGAAACTGACAAATGTTGAGAATCCTGATATGAATGAGAGTATGATCTAAGAATAAATCAATAAAATTTGTGAGATTTTTTTAGTGCAAAACTCTTGTTAAAATCTTTCCCATGGCAGAATTCTTTGCCTTCACGTTAGATATTTAAAATGGAATATCTTGAGCTTTTGTTATAGAAATCAAGTGATTTAGAAGCCTAAAATTATCTCCACATCCAGGACTATAACTTTGATGAATGAGCTAAAGTGAGATAAAAAAATTTTAGAGAACAAAATCTGATAGTAATCTTGTTGGTAAAAAAGGTTCTTGATTTGACAATGCTAAGCATCCAAATCTGACTAAGAATCTACCCTGAGAACAATGATTCTTAGAACCTAATAAAGGTGTAGGTTAATTTTTTACATGTCATGAGTAACAGAATATAGCTAGGATGGTCAGATATCGTATGAAACCAAGTCAGAATCAGAGCCTAAGTTGGAACAAAAAAAATTGCGATAGCAGCATAATCATTTTTTAGTGCAAATTCTAAGGGATTTATCCAACCTTAAAGACCATTTAAAGAAGAAATGAATTTAACATTATGAATACTCTTGATCAACCTAAGAAAAACCTGACGATTTTGGTAGCAAAAGGCAAGGAGCAGAAAACAGCTCAAACAAGGTTCCGAAAAAAAATATTTTTTTCTTTGTTTTTGTCAATCTTTTAGCGAACATGAGCTAAACTCCTATACTTAGTTCAAAAGAGGCAGATATCGTCTTTAGTACATGGGGTCCAGAATTAAATAACAACATAATCTAACCTGCAATGGAGCGCGTTAAGTAACCTAGTTTTTAGCTAAAATATAATTGAGGTCTTAAATTTACATGTGTCAATTTGTTCAATGATAAAAATATATGAGCATTGCAATAAATACAATCAAAAGAAATGGTTAATGGTGAAAAAAGATTGAAATTAAAGTTCAAGTGGTTCAACTTTAAATGTTGATTTTTGACTTTGAATCAAAATTTAAAATGTTATTCTTTATAAAGAATTATTGAAAAATAACCTCAAATAAATTATAAGTGTGCATAGTAAAAATGACTCAAATTTTTTTTTATGATTTACATAATAAATATTGATTATGATTCATATGAGAGATGGAAAAAGCCTTCCTCTACCCCTAACTATTGTCACTAATATATGTCTTAAATATGAAACAATAATAAGTTTTTAACTTGATTTCACTATTGAATAGATTCTTTTTCTAGGAATCTTTATCCTATAATGAGAGAAATACCTTACACTATTTGGATTATGAGTATTTGTGTATATACCTAAATTTTGGCTAGTTTTAAGAGATTGATTTGAAAAGGTTTATGGAATCCAAGAAGGGGGTGAATTAACAAGACAAACTAGATAATAAATAACTTGATTGAAAGATAAAAAAATAAAAAAGGAAGAACACATTGATTTGATTACATTTAATCATCTAGTTCTCTTTCTAAGTTGTAAGCTTGAATATTTTTATTTCATTACTTTAGTCTTATTTAAGGGTTAAACCATATCTTTTACAATAACTCTAAAGAACTCTTTTTCAAGCTTTTTGTAACTCAATCTCAAGTATTTATGATGTGAATTGCACTTTTATTATCAATTTACTCAACATTAAAGATACAATAACAATTACTCTTTAAAAAAAGATTGTTTGATATTTGAGGATGGGGGAGAAGATTTATCAAGTGTTACATACTCAATACACATGAAAATATGTAATCAAGTGTCATGCATTTGAAGTCTTTTTGTTTTTTATAATAAAAAAATATTTTTTTACTTCAAATTATTTTTTAAATGTTTTAAAATTAATTTAATATATTAATGTTAAAAAAATTAAAAATATTAATTTTATATATTTTAAATAAAAAATATTTTAAAAAGTAACCTTCAAATTCTAAAAATATAATCATCTCTGCTATACTTATACTTATGAGTTTTTATTTCTCTATAAAGTTAAATCATAAAAGATAATTTTGAATAGGTCATTGATTGAGATACAATGTGACTTGTACTTTCACAGCTTCTAATTTATTTTCTATGAGGAAATTACAAGATGGGTAGGAAACATGGGAGAAAATGAAAAAGAGATGTGTCTTTAGAAATTGTGGAAGAACAATATAAGATGTTTTGTTTGCCAAAATGTCCAAATACAACCAATCCAAGGAAATTTAGGATCAAAGATTAATGCTATATGATAAGTAATTAATCAAATTTCTTGATAATCAGTCTTGCTTTTAATCTTCAAGAATCCAAAGTAAATGTCCGCAAAACAGTAAACTCGAAGCTAAAATTTGGTTTTTAATAATTAATATTTTATTTTATCAAAATAAAAATGTATTGCCTATCCCCTGTCATGAAAAAAGAAGAAGAAAACTACAGCCATATTTACAGAAATCTGTTCGTCTAACGCATCCAAGCCCAAAACTCATGGATTGAAATTCGACATTTATATACGAAATAAGGTGGATAGGAGGTGGTGATTTGGGTCCTCCCATTACCTTATCGTCAGCAGCGGTTTCTTCCCATCCTCCTCTCTCCTTGCAAAGGTAATAAACTTCTCGAAGTTTCAACCTTTCTTCTCTGCCGTAAAGAAAGTAAAGAAAACCTTAATGGGTTCCTCTAGTTCGTTAATTTACAGCAATGGATTGCTTTAGCTTCCTTAAAATAACCACTATTCTAAGTAGTTGACATCACTAAAACTTTAAGCAGTTTTTGTTCTAGCCAATTTCAAGTTGTTTAAGAAAAAAACGTGTTATGTGTCATTCTGACTGTGTATGTGTGTGTTTCTTTAATCTGATTAACCAAAGTTGAAAAGGTTTGTTGTTGTTTTGGACATTGTATTATGATTTCTTATAGTGTTTGTACATTGCACCTAGAAATCATGGCAACTACATATGCAAGTTTGCTCAATACGACGATATGGTTTAGCTTGTAACTAAATCTTGTTTTTAGTGGAGATATATAACTTAAACAAGGAATTTAAGAGGGTCCCTTTTTCTCAAATTGAAACTATGTGGAAATTGGGGGTTAGTACGTTTCTAATATCTGATTTTGTTTTGCGAAAGAAAAATATAACATGGATGATGATGAGCCTGCAATTGAAGCCAAAGACCTAGTGAACTCTTATGCGGTGGCTTTAGAAGATGAAGGTGATGAGTGTTGTGTGGTAGAGGATGCTGAGACACCAATGGTTTTGGATGACAGGAACAGATTTGATACTGTGAATGCTGAGTTGTTTCAATGTTTGAATGGTATGGTTGAAGAACCTGCATTAGGCATGGGGTTTATTACTTCAGAAGATGATGTGAGGGATTTTTACAGTGCGTATGCAAAACAAACAGGGTTTAGCATTCATGTGAATTCGTATTATCAGTCTAAGAAAGATAATTCAATTATATCTATAGAGTTTTGTTGTTCTAAAGAAGGGCTTCACTGAGAGAAGCGAGCAAAGAAAATGGATTCAGGTGAGGAAACAAGGAGGAGGCGTGCTAGGCCTATTAAGAGAGAAGGTTGCCAGGCATTGATGACTGTGAGAAGAAGAGATAATGGGAAACGGTATATTGCAAAATTAGAGAAGAATCATAATCATGAGATGTTAACACCATGAACGTGACATTTTTTGAGGTCACATAAGCAGGACTATGATCCAAATAATAGTTTCAGTGAATCTTTAAGGGATCCAAATAATAGTTTCAGTGAATCTTTAAGGGATCCAAATAATAGTTTCAGTGAATCTTTAAGTTCTCCTGTGACGGGGTTGGATGCACCTGTGATTGTCTTTACAGAAGATGGTAATGCTGTTGGCAAAATGGTATTTAATTTCCTGAATTGTATCAACTATGTAGGAAGAGGATGACTGAGCAATTTTGGTATAGATGCTCAAAATATTCTGGGATTTTTCAAGATTATGCAAGCTAGTGATCCTGCATTTTATCATGCAATACAGGTTGATGAAGAGGATAGGCCGAGTAGTGTTATCTGGGTTGACACGAGATTTAGAATTGCATATGATTATTT
>NW_011504412.1:0-6107 GCF_000495115.2 Populus euphratica
GCTCTAATGATAGTTGTAGGCCTATGTCTTACCTTTTCATCCATATAAAGTAGATCTAAATTTGAGATCTACAGCTCTAGATATGACCAAATTACCGAACAATATTCCGGTTTGGATTGCACCGACATCTCTTTTCTAAGTTTGGCCATCTCTTTGTCCTTTCAATTTCAGTTCTTAAATTCATCAATCAATCCTTTCATTTATGTGATAGGCCTGCATTTAAAATGAACATTTACCACAAATTAAAAGTATCTTGTATTATTAGATACATTATTACAAAACATGCTTTAGTTAAGGAGTTATTGATACTTCAAGTGCAAAATGATGATATAAAACCTTGATAAAAATGCACTTTTAAGTACTAATCAGTAAGCAATAATCAATCTTCTTCTTTTTAAACTTCATTGTAATATCTTTAGATCTAATATCACCATCGTTGATATTAGGTTGAGTTATCTTATATATGTTGAAGGAAACCAATACATCACCATCAAAATTGATTTGAACCAAGTCTTACTATTTCTTTTCATTTAAAATCCATTTACACGTTTTCATCTTTTAAAACAAATCTATCAATTATTTTCAACCAACTTATTGTTAATGTAATTTCTCTTGATTTTTTTTTGTTACTTAGCTTAATTTCCAGATCTAGTTCTCTGTGGATATGACCTCGATCTTACCGAGTTAGTTGCTACATTGCACACTCGTGCACTTACGAGTTAAAACAAGCCAATCATAAAAAGTGGTCAAGCAACAAGCACTGATGATTATTTATATTGAAATCCCTTAAACACCTTTTAAACCTACAAATATCATTTTTTTTCATAACCGAGAGCCCAATCCTACATTATGTGCCTTATTAATCCCATTTTAATCAAAAGCCAACAATCTGGATCAATAGGTAATGCTTTTTTATATGAATCAAATCATTATTCGTGCAAATAAAATGAATGCTTTGAACACTATTTATTTGAAACCCTTAAATTAAATTTTGAACTATTTTTTTGACCAACTATACATCGCTTCACATTTTCATCAAAAGCAAAACAAAAGGATTTCATCACTTCTAAAAACCTCCTTATAGGAATCACTTGAATTTCTTTAGAACGAGTTTGCTTTGAATCGATGTCAAAATAATTTTTGTATGGAATAGCTTTGAAATTCTAAAATTTCTACATGAAAACAACTCTTTGTCAATCCTTCCCTCATATAGCCTCGTCCCTAAAGAAAATCTAATTTGAATACTTGGGGGCATGATCAAGCTGGGGGGCAATAAAAAATACATGGTAGGGATGACTCCATGATCCTCTTTCTAAGAAAAATATCAAGCAAAATTGGCAACTCTAGAGATAAAGGGTGGAGGACAAAGAAATATGATGATATCAAGTCCTTCTTAGATGTCAAGATCACAAGATGTGACTCAATTAAGCAAGAGTAAAAAAGCCATCGAAGTTTACTATTAACACTCCAACTTTTAAGAAAAGAAAGACACCATGAAGAAATAGGGATCTATATTTCTTAGGTAAGTATACATGCATATTAATCATAATGCATTGCTTTCACCATTGATAGATTGGTGTTACACCATCACCTTTTAAGTAGTGCATTTTCTAACCCTACCTCATATCGAATGCGCCTTTGAGCTCTCATTTCTTTTTTAGTACGCCTTTGTGCCCTCACTTCCTTTCGAGTACACCTTTGTGTCTTTACTTCCTTTCGAGTGCGCCTTTGAGCCCTCACTTCTCAAGCAGTGCGTTTTCTAACCCTACCTCCTTTCAAGTATGCCTTTAAGTCATCATCTCTTGGGTAGTATGTTTTCTAACCTTACCTCCTTTCAAGTGCGCCTTTGAGCCCTCACTCTTCTTCTTTTTTTCTGGGTAGGTCACCCATTACAATGAAACCATCCTCCATGTTTTTGTTATGTTTTCTAACCAGTTAGGTAGGTCACCCATTACAATGAGACTATTTTTTTTTCTTGGGTAACTCACCCATTATAATGAAACCATTCTCCATATTTTTATACCTGGGTAGGTCACCTATTATAATGAGACCATTCTTTCACTTGGTTGGGTTACCCATTATAATAAGATCACTCTTCCTTTTTTATGGGTTGGTCACCCCTGAAAAGTAAACCATTGTGAGGATGTGTTGGCAGGTCACCTGAGAAAATAGATTAGTGTGAATGTGTGTGGATAGGTTGCCCCTAAAAAGAGACTAGTGTAAGTGTGCGAGTCGGTCGCCCTTGAAAATAGACCACTATGAGTGCGTGGGCAGGTTGCTCATGAAAATAGGCAACTATGAATATGTGTTGGGCAAGTCGCCCATGAAAATAGACCAATGTGAGTGTGTAGACAGGTCGCCTGTGAAAGTAGATCAATTTTCTTTGAAAATGGGAGCACACCTAAGATAATGAGATCATTTTCTTTTTTTTTCTTTACAAAGCTTACTATGCAAAACATTGAGTTTTGCTTCATATGCATTCTAAAGAGAAGGTATATGTTGCTACCTAATTTTTAACCCATTTTTTGATAAAATTTTAAAAAAATTTAAAAATAGAAAAAATAAGGAAAATCCAAAAAGATATTTTTTAATATATTTGTATTGTTTTAAGCATTTTCAACATTGTCTCAAAAAAATTTTAAATTTCAAAGGTTTTTTGAACGCATCGACTTTTCACACATTATTTTTAAATCACTGATTTTTCTTATTGAGGAGACATTGATATTGCTTATTTAAAAAAAAATGTTGATGTTTTACTAAGCAGTTGAAAATAAAAAAGGAAAAAGGCAAAATATTTTTTTTATATAAATAGAGAAGAAACAAACCAAAAGAGTGAGGGGTGATTTTGAGACACAATTTTAAGGGTTAGAAAAAAGAGAAACCCTAGAAACTCAATTTTCGTCCCTCTCAAACAAAGCAGCCCCCTATCTTCTTTGATTTATTTTTTTTCAGAACCAATCAAAGCATTCCCTTTACCTTAGTCAATGCACTTGTCACACTAACACCCACCGGTGCCTTAGCTCTACTCCAACCTATCCATCGTCCCTATCATTTCTCAACAGCAAGACACCCTCTCACTCTCCCTTACCATTTTTAGTGCCCTTTCATAACCCCTAAACAACTCGACAGAGCCTCCCCCCTCCCAACCACGAGACGACTAACCCGAAACCAACCCTAACAGCAAATAAATCTTTCCTTTTCAACCAACAACAAACCATGGTCTCCCTCTTAGCAACTATGAACAGCCACCTCCAGCATTCCCTCTCCCCAGATCTTGTTAACCATTAGCAGCAGCAAAGACGCTATATAAACCCAATCGCCAGCAGCTCCTTGATCATACCACTGGCTACTTGAAGTGGAGGAGAATAATACAAAACCTAAAGAAAAATAAGTGTGTAATCAATCAGATTTATAAAAGGAGAAAGGAGAGAAACAAAACTAAAAACAGTGAAATAAGATTTAAACACATTGCTTTTTGCATTTTTGCGTACTTTACAGGTCATCGTTGGCAAGAAAGGGAAAAAGGAAGGAAGCTATTCTAGATCCACAAGTTTTCAGTCATTGCTAGTTGCGGCACGTGAACCCATGCACTACTAGTGGTAGTGGCGTGTGGAGAAGACGCACGACCACTATTCTGATGGTTCAAAATACTTCCCAGTAGTTTACTGTATTTTTAAGGGCTATTTTATAATTTTTTATTTGTGTAATGTGTTGTTTGATTTGTTTTGAATTTTGGTGATTTTAACATGTAAACATGGGTGTATGTGTAAAACATAGTAAAAGTGAATGTGTTTATATTTTTTCCATGGATTTTTTTTTTATGATAAAGTTGCAAAGACAAAAGATGAATTTAATATTTTGATTTGCTCATGATTAAGGATTATGAACTTCCATGAAAGTTGTATTCCTAATATCCGATGAAAAGATAAAAATTTAAAAACTTATTTAACACCTCAAATCCACGAAGCAGCTTACCTTAAGTAGGATGCACTCGGGGTGTTGATATCTTTCCTAATCATAACTAGTCCCTTACCCTCAAATCTCTGATAAGACTAGCACAATCGAATTTCGTAGTGACCTTAAACCAGATGCTAGATGGTGACTCCCAATCATAAAAAAAACAAAAATGAAAAAATCATCACAGATGTTATGCAGGGACGTGTGACAAAAGTTATCAAAGAAAGAATAAAGGCAACTCAAGATATACAAATGAGTTATGTCAATAATAGGAGAAGGCCTCTTGAGTTTGAAGTAAGGAATCAAATGTTTTAAAAGGTCATGCCTTAGAAGAACATCATGTGAATTGGCATTAAGGGAAAGGTAATGCCGAGATACTTAAGACCTTTTAAGATTATTTAAAGGATAGGTCTAATTGTTTATAAGTTAATGTTGCACATGCATTTAGAAAAGATACACAACATGTTCCATTGATTATTGCTTCAAGATGCATAAATAGATCCCACTCAAATATTTCCGCAAGTTCTTTTAGAGATTAAAGAGGACTTGACTTTGAAAGTAAGACCAGTAAAAATTCTAGATCAAAGTGAAAAGAGACTTAGAAATAAAAAGATCCCTATGATAAAGGTGTTGTGGAGAAGCTCCCAAATCGAAGAAGAAACTTCGAAAGAGGAATAAAAAATGAGGAAAAAATATCCCAAATTATTTCTGGATATAGGTATAACTTTTAATTTTGATGATAAAATGTTTATTTAGAAAGGGAGAATGTAAAACCATATTTAAAATGTTGTGATATTAATGAAATAGTAGAAGTTTAACTTTGTGATAAACAAAAATGAATAGTAAAAATAATAAAGTATGTAAACTAAATGACTACAGATGAATATTCATGAACTTAAATCATGAGTTAGGGTAAGTTTTAAAAGTAGCATGAGATGAGATACCTGGCAAAACAAAAAAAAAAAGTAGTTGGATTAAAGAACAAAGGCATGATTGTAAATATGAGTTAAAAGGGAAATGTAAATAGAAAACCTGGCTTCCTAAAAAAGTCAAATGGCCAGCCATGTCATAGAAAAAAAGGAGAGGGAAATTGAACTAAATCCATGGAAATTCTTGTTAAAAACAAAAAGGAGATAAATGGAAGGATTAAAGAGAGATAAGGAAGGGATTTAAGCAAGAAATTTAAAAATGTCAAGGGTTATTTTGATAAAGAGAGGCCATTTTTAAAGGAAAAGAAGAGGAAGAAAAGAAGAAAACATTATTCTTTGTTGTTCTTATTTGTTTAATTTATTGTGCTTAGGAAGTGATTAGCCTACTAAGTTTCAATTAATTAATGTAAATTTATTTGTTTTACCTATGCAAATGTATGTAGATTTTTTATTGAATAAATGGATGATAAAATGGATATTCTTATAATAGAGTAAACATGAAAAACATATTTGGTATTGTGTGAAAAAAACTAAAAATTGAATTAATATCTCATACACTACATAACCAATCAAGTGTTTAGGATTAATAAACAATCTGGTTGATTGATTAACAAGAGGAACAATGAAATTGACTACTATCTAAATTGGTTGATCAAATCGGTCAACAGTTTGTTTGAATGTTAGGGACACCAATGAAATTAGTAA
This sequence comes from Populus euphratica, assembly GCF_000495115.2. Taxonomy (NCBI): domain Eukaryota; kingdom Viridiplantae; phylum Streptophyta; class Magnoliopsida; order Malpighiales; family Salicaceae; genus Populus; species Populus euphratica. Next base: position 5,592 of record NW_011504412.1, read on the forward strand.
TAACTGGTCAACTGATTGGTTATGCTAATGTGAATCGATCAATCATTGTAACTAATAGTGAATGGTGACTATTTCAAAAAAAAATGAATTAGAAACTCATAGTTTTGGAATTTGATGTTCGGTAAAATAAAGAGAGGATGAATGAAGAGGTAAAGTTTAAGCAATGGGAAGAAGTGAAATAAGATATATGAAACAGTGTGTTATGGAATGAAATTAGAAGAAAAAATTCATGAAAAGATGAAAAATATTATATTAGGACTAATTAAACCTTGGATTGGGCTTGAGATGGAATGATGGAATAATTTATGGTCATAACGAATTAATGAGATTTATAATAAGGATCATGGATTTGAAATAAAAAAATTTATGACGTAACATTAACATCTTCGAACATTAACATCTTCGATGAGTCTTCAATTTAGAGACCAACATCATTCATCAATTTAAATAATGAAGAATAAATTGAGAATAATCTAAAAGTAATTAGGATAATTAATGGAAACTAAAAAGATAATT
>NW_011504411.1:0-6107 GCF_000495115.2 Populus euphratica
AAATGAAAGGCATAAACTTGATATTAATAAAAGCAAAGTATAAACGTTACAAAAAATACAAAGAGAGAAAGCAGGAGTATGATCTTGATCTGGAAACCAAGATGTCTAAATGCATGGCAAATGCCTCCTTTTATAAGCCAAAATTGGGAACTATTGATTTGATGACTAATTGATGAGTGGGTGACCAACTCTTGACTTGGTGACAACCCTTATCTTCTCTTGTCTACTCAAAACGTCATTGATAACATCAAAATAGGAGCCACTTGAAAACATGAAAGTTATAGGGAATTGTCTCATCTTTCTTGTGTAAACAATTTAGGTTATTTGGACTTCTAGAACTCCAGATATGGGCCAAACACTGAACAATGCTCGGGCTGGAAGATAGATTCAGACTTCTTTGATGTGGCTACAATTTGGACTTAAAAATAGCCTTTTTAGATCTTGGGCTCCATATGAAAGTTGTAGGCTTATGTCTTACCTTTCCATCCATATACAGCAAACCTAAATCTGAGATCTACAACTCTATATATGACCCAATTACTGAACAATGTTCTGCTTTGGATTACACTGACATCTCTTTTCTAAGTTTGGCCATCTCTTTATCCTTTCAATTTCAGTTATTAAATTCATCAATCAATCCTTTCATTTATGTGATAGACCTGCATTTAAAATGAACATTTACCATAAATTAAAGGTATCTTATATTATTATAAAACATGTTTTAGTTAAGGAGTTATTGATACTTCATGTGCAAAATGATGATATAAAACCTTGATAAAAATACACTTTTAAGTATCAATCACTAACAAGTCTAAGTACTTCATTGCTTCATCAGGGTTTTTGATTAGTACTTAAAAGTGCATTTTTATCAAGGTTTTATATCATCATTTTGCACTTGAAGTATCAATAACTCCTTAACTAAAACATGTTTTATAATAATATATCTAATAATATAAGATACCTTTATTTTGTGGTAAATGTTTATTCTAAATGCAGGCCTATTACATAAATGAAAGGATTGATTGATGAATTTAAGAACTCAAATTGAAAGGACAAAGAGATGGCCAAACTTAGAAAAGAGATGTCGGTACAATCCAAACCGGAACACTATTTGGTAATTTGGTCATATTTAGAACTATAGATCTCAGATTTAGGTCTACTTTATATGGATGGAAAGGTAAGACATAGGCCTACAACTTTCATATGGAGCCCAAGACTTAAAAAGGTGATTTTCAAGTCCAAATTGTAGCAACAACAAAGAAGTTCGAATCTGTCTTCCAGCTCGAGCACTGTTCAGTTTTTGGCCCATATCTGGAGTTCTAGAAGTCCAAATAACCTGAATTATTTATACAAGAAAGATGAGACAATTCCCTAGAACTTTCATGTTTTTAAGTGGCTCCTATTTTGATGTTATCAATGACGTTTTGGGTAGACAAGAGAAGATAAGGGTTGTCACCAAGTCAAGAGTTGGTCACCCACTCATCAATTAGTCATCAAATCAATAGTTCCCAATTTTGGCCTATAAAAAGAGGCATTTGCCATGCATTTAGGCAGCTTGGTTTCCATATCAAGATCATGCTCTTACTTTCTCTCTTTGTATTTTTTGTAATGTTTATGCTTTGTTTTTATTAATATCAAGTTTATGCCTTTCATTTCTTTTCCTTTACTTAGCTAACTTTTATCTTATTTATGTTCTTGTTTTGTTTATTTATTTTTCTTTCTTTCATTATGTTTAGCTAAGTTTATTATGTCAAGGTGAAAAGGTTACATTAATGGTGTAAGAATAAGTATAATGTAAACTCAATATGGACTTCAATGTTTGAGACTAATATGTTTTGTATTTGTTATCTTGTTCACTCTTTAATACTTTGCTTGTTAAATGACTAATCTTGATTTATGTTGTATAACACTTGGTACAACAAATTCTTGGCACTTTCATAGTTCATACTATATGGTATAACTGACACCTGAGCAATGAAAGGAACTTGATTTGTTGTTAATATAAGTTATAATCATGAATGTTTGACGAGATTTACAAGTATTAGCATTAATCGAATAAGATGATTAACGTAATCATGTTAACAATCTATAATCTGATTGGAACCTCCTTTGTGTGTGGTTTCCAATTGAATAATAAGATTTTATACTATACTTGTTTGACATACCATTAGTGGAACCTCTAACCTTGACATTTGTTATTATCATTGTTTAATCCTTTTACATTAATATTTCATCTCAAAGTTCTCATCTTCTTCTTCTGCTTCTCCTTCTTTTTCTTTATTATTAGTACTACTACTACTACTACTACTACTGTTGTTGTTGTTGTTATTGTTGTTGTTGTTGTTGTTGGCATCTATAATTTATACACTTAACCTCCTTGTGGTTCGACCCCGGTCTTGCCGGGTTATTTATTACTTCGACACTCCTGCACTTGGGAGAAGACATCAATCTTTCAGTCGTGTCAAGTTTTTGGCGCCGTTGCCGGGGATATCAATTTTTTAGTCGTGTCAGTTTTTATCTTTAAAAGTTCCATTGCACATCAATTCCACCATTTATCTATCTTTAGGTGTTAACCCTTATTAAAAATATGAAACTAATCTTCATGTTTCAAAACCATGATGAGGGTAAGTATTAAGCAAGTCTTGATATCTCTCCCAACATTCGTAAAATGTTTCTCCTGTTTTTTGAGTGAAAGTGTTGATTTGTCTATTGAAAGAGGTTGTTTTATGAGAAGGAAAAAACTTCTTTAAAAATTATTGTTGCATTTCATTCCAAACACGAATAAGAGATTAATATAAGTAAAACTTAAGCATTACAATAAAGAAAGAGTAGGAGCATGATCTTGATCTGAAAATCAAGATGCCTAAATGCATGGTAAACCTTTTTTACAGGCCAAAATTTGGAACTATTAATTTGATGACTAATTGTTGAATGGGTGACCATATCTTGACTTGGTGATAATCCTTATCTTCTTGTCTGAGAAAAACATCATTGATAACGTCAGAATTTGAACTAACCTTCCACATAAAAGTTCTAGGAAATTATCTTAGCTTTCTAGAAAAAAAAAATGTTAAGGTCATTTAGACTTCTAGGACTCGAGATATATGCTAAAAACTGAATAGTGTCTAGGCTACATGATGGATTCAGAGTTTTACGTTGTTGCTAAGATTTGGACTTCCAAACAGCAGAATTAAGTCTTGCCTTTCCATAAAAGTTTTAGGCCTATATCTTAACTTTCCATCCTTATAAATCAAACCTAAATCCAAGTTCTAGAGCTTCAGTTATGATCCAATTACCGAATAATGTTCTAGTTTGGACTAAACTAGCATCTCTTTTCTAAGCTTCACCCTCTCTTTGTTTTTTCAATTTTAGTACTTCAACTCATCAATCAATTCTTTCATTTATGTGATAGGCCTGCATTTAGGATAAAGATTTACTATAAATTAAAGGTATCTTATAGTATGAGACTTGTTATTATAAAACATGTTTTAGTTAAAGAATTATTGATACTTTAAGTGTAGAATAATGATATAAAACTTAGATAAAAATATAATTTTAAGTACTAATAAAAAATAAATCTAGATGTTTTGATTTCACCTAGCTAATCCCACACCATTTATTATTCATTTTTATAAAATTATAAATTTTCATATTGATGAAAAGAAAAGATCCCTTAATTATTCAATTTTTTTCTCTCAAATAACATAAAAATTATTTCCACCTAATAATTTAACATGTCTTTATATAAATTAAATTATTTTATGATTCATTAAGCTTTTTTAGATTCCTTTTAATCTAAAATCACTCTAATTACGATAAAGTATCTTTATCTTTTATAATCATAAATTACATCTTGAACTGATTATGATTCAGACAATAAATGGCTAGAAAATTATAAGCAATAAGATCAAGGATAAACACTTAACATGGAAAAAAGTAAAAATAAAATAACTTAGAATTTAAATTGTATAATTAAAACTAGATAACATTAAAGCCTTAGAAAAATAAAATTTAGTTCGTAATGAATATGAAATAAACCATGTTATTATTGAAATACATCAAAGAAAAATTAAAGAGAAGAATAAAATTATTTTTCTTGGAATTAGTTGAATAAGCACTTTATGGTAGTGTTTAGTTCCTTTCAAATCTCTCATTCTCATTTGTCCCCTATTTAAATGGAAAATAAACCTTTTTTTACCAACTTTGGTCATGATTTCTTCCTTGATCTCCTCTTTTCTTTTCTTTTTTTCTAGAATCTCCTTTTATTTATTTCATGATTTTCTTTCCAAAACTAGCAAATTTTAACCCTTAACTTCTACACATGTTTTCTCTATTAGATCATTTTATTTTGAGAAAGACATAACATAAAAGTTGTTGATATACCTCTTATATTGATTTTGACACCAAGATTGCTTAATTTGGATATCTATAGAAATTTTCTTTCTAATTTACCAAGATATATTTCTAAAAAGTTTTGTAAGGAAATTTTCTTATTCTTAGAATAGGAAATTTCACTCTTCTCCTTCTTTCTTTTCCCAAATGTATACACAAATCAACCAGACCTCTTCAGGGAAAATTTACTCATTCAATTAGCTTTAAAATGAACTTCTTCAATATTGTGAGCTTTAATCTAATTAAGGTTGATGTTTAGTTAAAATTCAAGGATTGAATGTTAAATTTTTACTCTAAAGCCTATGATTCCATGAATTTATTTATTTTTAAATATAAAAATAAATAAATTAAAGCTATATAAAATAGAGATTTTGAATATAAACTAACATAAAATTAAAGTAGTAAGAGTAGGAAAAAATTACATAAAAATCAAGTATATCAAATACCCCCAAACTTCTTGTTTGTTCTCAAACAAGGAAAAAGAGAAATAACAAAAAAAAAAAGAATTGGTTTAATTTTTAAAAAATATATATGTAATATTTTTCTTATGAAAGTTTTGATGTGATTAGATAGAGATACACCTCAAAAAATAGTGACACGACTAAAGGATTGATGTCTTCTTCCAAGTGCAAGAGTGTCAAAGTAATAAATAATCCAACAAGACTAGGGTCGAACCATAGGGAGGTTAATTGTATAAATTATAGATAATAGTAATACAACAACAACAATAATAGTAGTAATAATAATAATAATAATAATAAAAATAATAGTAGTAGTAGTAGTAGTAGAAGTAGTAGTAGTAATAGTAATAATAATAGTAATAGTAGTAGTAATAGTAGTAATAGTAGTAGTAGTAATAATAATAATAATAATAGAATAAAAAGAAGAAGTTGACGAGAACTTTAAGATCGAAGATTAATACAAAGATTAAACATGATAACAATAAATGTCAAGGTTAGAAGATCTACTAATGGTATGTTAAACAAGTATAGTAAAAACTCTTATTACTCAAATGGAAACCACACACAAAGGAGGTTCCAATCAGATTATAAATTTTAAACATGATTATATTAGTTATCTTATTCGAATAATGCTAATACTTGTACATATTGTCATGCATTCATGCTTATAACTTATATTAACAACAAATCAAGTTTCTTTCATAGCTCAGGTATCGGTTATACCATGCAGTATAGGCCATGAAAGTGCCAAGTATTTGTTGTACCAAGTGTTATACAACATAAATCTAGATTAGTCATTTAACAAGCAAATTATTAAAGAGTGAATAAGATAACAAATATAAAACATGTTAGTATCAAACATTAAAGTCCATGTTAAGTTTACACTATAATTATTCCTACACCATTAGTATAACCTTTTTACATTGACATAATAAACTTAGCTAAACATAATGAAAGAGAGAAGCATAAATAAACAAGATAAGAACATAAATAAGTTAAAAGTTAACTAAGGAAAGGAAAGGAAATGAAAGACATAAACAAGATATTGATGAAAATAAAACTTAAGCATTACAAAAATACAAAAAGAGAACGCATGAGCATGATATTGATCTGGAGACCAAGATTCTTAAATGCATGAAAAATGCCTCCTTTTATAGGCCAAAATTGAGAACTATTAATTTGATGACTAATTGATGAGTGGGTGACCAACGCTTGACTTGGTGACAATGCTTATCTTCTCTTGCCTGCCCAAAA
>NW_011504425.1:0-6080 GCF_000495115.2 Populus euphratica
AGGACTCGAACCCATGTGCAGTGAAAGGAGACAAACCTCTTCCACCGTTAGACTAAGCTCCTCAGTGCAAACTCTTTGACCACTTTGCATTGATGGCAAGAGGATACAAGCCCGCGTTGAAAGCGTGTGCGGTCAACTTTTTTAGGGTATTATTAAAGTTCATTTATCTTTACATTTTTTAAAAAAATTGTTCATAATTTTTTATATCAAAAATAAATCTTAAAAAATAAAAAAAATATTTTTTTAATATATTTTTAAATAAAAATAATTTAAAAAAAATTATTATCACATTTTCAAACAAATTATATGTCATCAAACTTATTGATTTTTTGGATTAATATTTACTGTTTTCAGATATTTGTAAGTGTGATCGTGATTATGGTTGTAATTCAAAATGTTTTTTACTTAAAAATATATTTAAATAATATTTTTATTTTTTAAAATAAATGTTTTTTACATTAATATATCAAAATTATCTAAAATTATAAAAAAAATTAATTTTTAAAAAACATAATTTCAACTGCATACCTAAACATTGTTCCACGTTAGAGCTTTTACATTACAAGTTCAAAGAATTGCTCAAAAGCATTGGCTTGAATATTTGAAAATTACATTGAGAATTTTGAAAAAAGAGGGGACGAGCTAGTATTTAGTGGATGCAAATTGTCATTTTGACAAACATGCTTAGCTTCTTACTTGTACGGCTCAATTAATGGCCAAAATAATGATCGGCCGGAGATTCCTCTTATTTCATGGTCGGATTGCAAATTGCCAAATTCAATCATTTTTCCTACCAACGGTATGTAATTCAAGCAAATTGCTATTATATGGGCCTCATGGCACGTCGAGGCTTCCTACCTTATGGTCTAAGGCTGAAAAGCAGACTTAGGGCACTGAGCGAATTCTCATTATTTGAATTCAGTGACCATTACAATTTTCTTGATTCTCCTAATTACGGCTAAAGCCCAAAATTGGCACACCATGACCTCTTAAAAAAAGCAATTAAAAGGGTTTTTGGCATACAATTCTTCAAGGATGTGTATAGAGGGATTGAGCGATCCATTAGTAGAAGTTCTAGTTTCCAAATCACCCCTGATCTTGGTGTATATTTTTCAAGTCCCTCTTATTCATAAGAAAGTTTCTAAGAGCTTAGGTAGCATTTTAGAATGTAACCTAAATATTATTTCGGTTCCAATAAACATACTATCAGAATAAAATAAATAAATTTTGTGATTTAGTGTATTTTTTTATTTATAAATTTATTAGTAATTATATTATCTATACAATGACTGACAAAACAAGAATTACAAAGAAAATTTTTTCTAATGAGTAGTAATGGTCTATAAACTTGGGGTAAAAATGATGTTGATTAATCGATTTTTTATTTATTTATGTGGATGTCCGGCCAATTTGCGTGCATCACGACTAATCCCACAGTTCACTGAACACCCTGTAAATTCAGTAGGTATGTAAGACATCGCGGGGATGACAAACGTGCATATAAAGACTCGAACCCAGATACAGTGAAAAAAGACAAGTCCCTTTCACCACTAGACCAAAACCCTTATGCTGATTAATCGATTCTTAACTCGATCGGTTGTAACCTTTCAAAGAACCGGACTATCCATGAGATGTAACGGAACAATTACTGTCTAAAAGTCAACATTCAAGAGGTGGCGGTAGCTATCTGCGCGTTGTTGTATCAAATAAGGAAACTTCTTAATAGAAAGTTGAAGTTTAACTTCTTAAGAGTTGACTTTCGGTGTGGTGAGTGGTGGAGGGGTTATTCCTTGTGGGCATTTGAAGAAGATTCTATTCAACCATTTCCCACTGAAGCTGTCAATGCCATGGAAGAGGTACGGAACCCGAACCAATTCCTTGATTTCTTTTCTTCTCTTTATTGGGCCCAAAGAACTTATTCTTGTAAATTAGCCCCTCCTTGAGTTCATATTCTATGTTTCCACAAACCCATGTCAGTCCTTTTCATCTATGTGTCTTTTCCTCTCTTTTTTTTCCTTTTGTTTTCTGGCTTTGCAGTGCCTATAATCTTCCATTTCAACGTTCTTTAGCGGACTATTCCTTAGCGTACAATTCCATTCCTCGCAAAATTTGCAATTTTTGTTGAGTTGAAACCAATCAAAATCTCGGCGGCTGTCTGGTCTCGTTCATGGCAGACTGACCAGTCAGCTTAAAGAAGCAATTCCAAGCCCCACTAGGGTATGGACGAATGTCCTCCACCGTAAAAAATGTGAACACGCACGAGATGATGGCATGCCCACATCGTACCATATGTTTATAAAATAAATATATTTAATAGTATTATAATTATAAATATAAATAATAAAAACTAAAGAAATAATATAGCTCATAATTTATAATAATAAAAAAATTTATATTGATAATAAAAAATTTGAAGAGTAAACAAAATAATTTACAGTATTTTATAAGAAAATATATAGTATTTCCCTATATTATTTATTTTTTTTGTTAATAAAAAAATTATAAAGTTAAAATTTTTATTAATTTAATATTAAAAAATCTATAAAGATAATTTTAGAAGAAAAAAACTCACGAAAATAATATTGTACCAATTGACAATTTTTTAAGAAAAAAATTATGTGAAAAAACACTATATCAATTTAAAAAAACTTACAAAACTAAATTCTTAATTAGTTTAAAAAAATAGACAAATATAATTTTAGAAAATAAAAAAAATAAAATTGAAAAACATGTGAAAAAATACCTAACAATCCAAGTATTTTAAAGAAAAAAACTATAAAGCAAAATTTTTAATCAGCTGAATATTAAAAAAGTAAAATTGATAAAAATAATTTTTTTAAAAAAAAATATAAAATAAAATTAAGTGAATAAGACAAGAAAAAAAAAAGAAAAAGGAAAAAGTACAAAAAAAAAGATAAAATAAATAAAATAAAAAATACATTATAAATTACTATTATAGTCACAATATACTAAATATAAATAAATAATGAATTTCACATGCCCCATTAGATTATTACTTACCTGCTTTATAAAATATTATCAATTGGGGATTATTCCCAGCTCCTTCCTGATAATACTACCTCATTATTTATTTCTTTTTTTAAAAAAAAAAAAACTTTCCCAACCAATTTTTTTATTAAATCATTTTTAGTTGTTTTTACATACTAAGAACCGGGTATTTCAATGTTTGTATGAGCTGCCCTGCACAGTTTTGTTTTTCACTTTATTTTTTAAACTCTATCTTTTCATTTTGTTATTGAATCGTTTTTGTTATTCTTTTGATTTTAAATTGATTTTTATAATTTATTTAATTTAATGTTTTATAAGATTATCACGATATCAAATAAATATTTCAATATTTAGTTATTGTTTAATTTTATAAGCTTTTATTTTTTTTTATTATATCATTAATAAAAAATAGTTAAAAAATAAAAAAATATTAAACCTAGTAGAGTATATAACCCAAACTGTGTATTTAAAGGGTTAAGCTACAAAGTTCAGATCAATCTAATACATGTCACAATCTTAATATTAAAAAAAATATCATCTAAAAAAAATTAAAGTTAAACTATACCTTTTGCTGGTCTTCTGAGTTACTTTTTAGATCCGTGAAATTGCCCAAGTCATCTTAAAACAACTTTTATGTGGTTGAAAGGTTTCAAAATTAATCTATTATATTCAGCTTTTTTTCTTTTAAGAAAACATTTCATCTTCAATTTGTTTTTTCTTTTTGATTGAATTCTTTTTTATTATTTTTGTTTCAATTTTATCTTTCAATATTTAATTAATTTTGAGTTAGTCTTCATAATTTATTTTGATTTACTTTTTATGAGGTTATCACATTCTTGAATAAATATCTAGTATTTTGATTGGTATTTAATTTTACAAATATTTATTTTTATTATCATATTACTAAGTAAAAACAATTATTAAACCCAATAGAATCCATGCTTTTAGTTGTGAGTTTAATAAGTTGAGTCTCCAAGCCTAGGTCGATTTAATACATCATCATCTGAATATTAAAATATATATTAAAAAAAAGATATAATCTTAAGTTTTTTAAGTCAAACTGTAATTTTTACTAATAATTTGGGTTAGTTTCTTACCAAACAAGTAGATTGGATCATATTAAGATAACTCTTAAAATATAAGCTAGGTAATAAATCAGGTTGATAGATTTCAAAATTAATTTGCTGGGTCAGAAATAATTCCCTATTATCTAAGGTCCTGTTTGTTTATAGGAAAGTATTTTCCTTTTAGAAAGTAAATTTAAAAAAAGTGAATTATTTTATAATGTTTGGTAGTGTAATGAAAAATATGTTGGAAAATATTTTTTAGTATTTGGTTAATGAGTTGGAAAATAACTTATTAATGTTTTATTTTTCTCAAGTTTATTAGAATAATGAGAACCAAATCTTACAAATTAAAAAGTTGAATGAGAATAAAATTCAAAAAAATATAATTAATAAATTATGTCAAATAAAATAAATAATAATCAAAATAATAAAGATCAAATCTAAAAAATAAAAAATCAAAAGAGGAAGAAATTAAAATAATAATAGTTAACATTTCATAAATTATTTTAAATAAAATAAATAATAAAAAAATGAGGACTAAATATGATGGATAAAAAAGTTCAATAAAAAATGATAATGGAAAAACAAATAACAATTATAAAAATAAGGATCAAAGTTAATATAAAAATTAAATTTTAAGAGATAAAATTAAAAAATAAATATTTAAAACAAAATATATATCACAATCACAAATTTGAGGATTAAATTTAATATAATTAGTAAATAATATAATATTTTTAAATTTTTCATAATTTCTAGAAAATGTTTTCCGCTCAAATTTTTTAAGAAAACATTTTTTTGAAAACCAAGCTAAATTTTTTTTTTAACTGGAAAGTATTTTTTATTGACTAACTTTTTTAATAATAAACAAATACAAAAAAGTTTGAAAAATAATTTTTTAAAAAATTAATTTTGAAAAAATAAATATGGCCTAAATATATATATTTTAATTAATTTGACCTTAGTATAGCATGGGGGCAATAAACTAATACACACACCATACATGTAATAAAGACAGCACCACCATTGAAGGATTTTCCAGAAATTATCATTAATTTTTTATATATAAATTAATCTCATTGTTTCGTTATCTATATTATACAACTTAAAACTCTAAATGATTTAAAAGAAACTTAAAATCACCCCTTAGCTATATCATAACTTATGAGCACTTTATATTGACTATATATAATTATAATATTGTTTAATACCAGGTCAATAAAAATGAATAATTAAAATTAAAAAATAATTAAATTATATCAAAATTTGTTAAACTAACTTTATTTTATTAATGAAAATGATAAAATATTTTTTTCTATCTTCAGACCAAAACAATCAATAATTAAAATTAAAAAATAATAAAATTATTTCAAAATTAGTCAAACTAACTTTATTTTATTAATGAAATTAAAATAATTCTTTATATCTAGACCAAAACAATCAATAATTAATTTTTTTTAAATAAAATCATATAAAAAATAGTCAAACTAACTTTATTTTGTTAATGAAAATGATAAAATATTTTATTTATCTTTAGACCAAAACAATTTTTGATATTCATGATGATAAAAAAAATGAACCTTTGTTTATTGAATAAAGACAAAAATTTCCTATAACTAATAGCATGATATGAAGAATATTATTTTAACCTCCAAGTAGTTGTGTCAAGTCACAGCAATCGTTGGATCGATATTCATCTTAGTTTTTCCTTGGATTTGTTTATTTAATCAAGCATACCCTTTTCTCATTATTTCTATCAGTTTTTCCCCTATTTGCACATTTCTTGTTTTTCCTTCTTTATTTCTTTATTGATTTTTGCTTGGTTGCTCAAAAAAAGAAAAAGAAAAATAATAACCTTAAAGATGGAAAAAATATTGAAGTCACAAGTGATTTTTTTAAAAAATATATTTTTTTAAAAAAAATTTATTTTTTATTTGAATAAGCCGAGTTTAATTAAAAAAAAAACACACACTATGAAAAATATAGATAATAATATAAAAAAAT
>NW_011504423.1:0-1295 GCF_000495115.2 Populus euphratica
AGAAATATAATTGCAGTTTTTTTAAATAATTTTTTATATTAAAATATATATTAATAATATTTTTTATTTTTTAAAAATTATTTTTTACATTAATATATAAAATAATTTAAAACTACTAAAAATATATTAATTTAAAATAAACAAATAAAAAATTTTACATTTCCAGTTTCCACCAATAACTTGACTTTTCCTTCTTCGCCTGCTTTCCTCTAACAGTTGATATCATAACAACCTCAAATTATGCTCCCTTTGTCATCTCTCTACTTCCCTTGTCTAAATTTTATTAATTACTTCATTTATTCCATATGAATTCCAACCATTTTGTTGAATTACCTTTCTTGGCAACTTTTCTCGTGTCTTATCTGCAGACTCCTAGAATCATATATGCATGCATGCATGTGTGTGTTAGTGTACGCATGAGTGCACGCCAGGAATATTGTTGAATTAGATCATGCTGGATGTCGTTTTAAGCTAGCTAGATTTATAATTGTTTGATTCTTCAAGAGAAATGGAATAGCATGACAACAAGTTTTGGGAACAAAATTGTAACATTGATTGCAGGAAAAATCTTAGTTTTTCTAGAATGTTGCTCTTCGTGGCTTCTCCAGGTGGTCCATGATGTAGATCAGCAGAGGATTCCAGTTCGCTTTGTCATTACAAGCGCGGGACTGGTAGGACCTGATGGTCCTACTATGTGTGGAGCATTTGATATAACTTTCATGTCGTGCTTGCCAAACATGATTGTTATGGCACCATCAGATGAGGATCAGCTTGTGGACATGGTGGCTACTGCAGCCCATATTAATGATCGTCCAGTTTGCTTTCGGTATCCAAGGGGTGCCATTGCTGGAACTGATCATTATACTCGTTGTGGTATTCCTGTTGAGGTACTTTTAACATACCTTGCTTGTTAACTTTCTCTTGCCCTTGATACCAGCTTTCCTAAATTGATTATATAGTTTTGTCTCAGAAGAAGTGTATCTGGTGTTGCTGATGACCATGTTTCTGAAAAAAAAGAAGAAAAGCTGACACTGATTTTTGTCATGTCGGCTATCATCCCTGATAAGATAATAAACATTATTGTTGGAATACTGAATCATTATTCACAGCACGCATATGTCCCCCAAATGTTCTCATTTAATTTACATGGCATGGTTTAGCATTTCTTTGATATTCTTGATTAAGCCTTTGTCAAGTTCTATATTAAATTTTTAAAATTTCATCGTAGCTGCTGATTCCCATTGCTTCTGTAATGTGTTTTTTTTTTTTTTTTTCGGCTACTCTTTCTTGTATTA
>NW_011504423.1:4236-6083 GCF_000495115.2 Populus euphratica
CGAATATTAACAAGACAAATTTTTATGCTCCTCTTTTTTTTTTAATGTTATGAGTTTCCTCTCTCTATTTAACTTTTTGCATAATTCTTAAGTTAGAGATGCTCAATACTCATTCCATCATCTATCTTGTCTTAAATTTTGGTTTTTCTTCTAGGGTTTTAGTGAGAAAGCTTCATATTTGTTTTACTCTAATATTTTTAGCAGTGGCCAACATTTTAAAGGAGAAGAAAAAATTAAATTCCTAGTTTTTCCATTTTATTTACAAAAATACCATTAATGAGCCTAGCTACATGTTATTTTTTTGCCTAACACTTGATATTCCTGCGTGATTTTTCCAAATTTCAATTACCTTAAATTTTAATCTAAGATAAAACAATATGTCAATAAGCTTTTTATAAGATTTCAGTCTAATACGATAACTAGATTAAGAGTTATATTTGATAACATAAAATTAGGAGGTGATTTTACATTAAAATTCAAATTTTTTTATTCAATCATTGCTATAACCATATCAGCTATTTAGTCATTGAGATCATTCTCTTATTTCAAAATATATTTTTTTTTTATTTATTTTATTTCAAATCTTATGGTAACGTTATCGATTTTTATCCTAAATTTACACCAACACTTTATTAAGTAGTTTTTACTTAACTTTTATTTCTCATTTTCATTATAATTTCTCAAAATTATTTTTTATTCTCAAAACAAATCTCTTTTTTTTTTATCCATTCAAACCCGTTTTAAATTTTGGCATGACATACACTTCATCTGATTTTTTTTTTTTTGGGCAGTGTAGCTAGTGCCCGCATTGCCGGCCACATCCGTCCATGGGTAGCCCCAAAACCCTACCATACTATCTGTGTCCAGTAACTTTAGCTACAAGATCTCCTACGTTATTGACAAAAACGAATGCTAGCCGGGCGGCGACGGGTTAGTCCTACGTTATAGACAAAAACGAATGCTAGCCGGTCGGCGACGGGTTAGGTTTGCTGAGTTCGTATTTAAAAAAGGGACAATGCTTGATGCTTCTATGCATGCGACACACACCCCATAACAAGAAAACACGTAGAACACTGACTTTCTATCTACGATTACTGTCTTGTTTACTCCCTTTTCAACGCACAGGGAATTCTAGCAGCTGAGAGTTTTGACAGGTGCAATTTTTTCTTAATTTCCCTGAATCTTCTGTATTATCATAATGTATTCTCTTGTCATTTCATGCACGATAGCTTGCATGGACTGAGAATCGTTTTCAAGTTCAAAGCAAGTTCAGGCAATGAAGGGCCCCTTATTTTGTTATTCCTGTAGCCTGGATCTACTGTGATAACTCTACATGGCTCTATATATCCACCTTGAATAGAGAAAAGAGTGGCTACAAGGTAGAAAATCCAGATTTCCCAGATCGTTTTTGTCGGAGGACACTGCACATGGGAAATAAAAACATACAAAAAATTAATTAATCACATGAAATATGCCTATAGAGAGTGCATGTGCTTCGCAATCATAAGGAAATTACGTACATGGCCTCCAGGACCCTCCATTTCCTTGTCAACTCTCTCGTCTGTCCAGCAAAGTTGCAAAACCAAAGTTGGCTAGCTCTTAACAAAAGCCCACCTCAACATTCTACAGTTTTGACCAATGATTCAATTTATGAAATATGCCTATAGAGATGTGCATGTGTTTTGCAATCATATGGAAATTAAGTACATGGCCTTGGGACCCTCCATTTCCTTGTCATCTCTCTCGTCTGTCCAACAAAGTTGGCTAGCTCTTAACCTTCATGCCATGCCATAGGAAACATAGCTTGCACCATATCATTAAGCAGCACCATTATGCTCCTCACTACA
>NW_011504430.1:0-6069 GCF_000495115.2 Populus euphratica
TTTGTCAGCGCTGTCATTGATTTATATATTATTCTATGAGATTAGTTTTATAGGTGCAAAAATAAAAAAGATTGAAGAATGAAAAATAAAAATAAAAGTTTAGGGAGTGAAATAAAAAGAAAAAAAAAGTATTAAAATATATTAGAGAATAATATAAATTATATTTTGAAATCTTAGATTTTAAATGAGATTCCAATATATAATTTATATTTTTTTTAACAAAGTGATTTAGGAACAAAAATAATATAATAAAAGATCATGTAAGAATAAATATGAGAATCAAATAAAATTGGAAACTTATAAGTAGAGATTCTACACCATTAAAAAAAGAAGAAGAAAATTTAGTTAATTTTGACCACAAAATTTTCCAATTAGAGATCCCCAATCAAAAACAAAATAATATAAAATCTTTAAATATTATCTTTCTACTTCTGACTTTTCCTATTTAATAAAACCAAACAAATTTTTATATCCAAACAAATATATTTGTTAGAAAATATTTTATTTTGACCTCTTAAAATATTTCAAAGATTTAAATTGAAATATTGTACGGTGAAAAACTAGAACTTGGGTATTTCAAGTTAAAAGATTACAATATTAAATGATAGAAAATAACTCAAATATAAATATAATAATTTATAAAATGATTGAAAAAATAGCATACTAACTATTTTTGTAATAGCTAAACTGGCCTAGTCTATAAAGGAAAAGGTTAACCAAAACAACATTTTCTAAACCTAATTTAGATATAAAAACAATCTTACAGGAGACAAGGCTTCTAGAACACTTTGATAACATTATATCTAATAAGTAATCAGATAAGAAATTATAGTAAATTTTATCACCTTTTTCTTATAGTTAACATTATCAACTTATTCCATGAATTCAAGAATATATTTGCTAAACATTCCGCGTCACAAATTCTAAATGATAACGATGAAGGCTATCAACCCTGAGTTGTAAAGCAAAAATGTCACTCATTCGTGGAAGGTATAAAACTGGGTGCATTTTTGCACGTAAAACACATGAATGGTGGGTGAATTGATGCCAAATTAAAAGTATACATACTCTCTTTTTTTTAATGTTTAAATCTCAATTATAAGAATAAGAATGTAGTAATAACTATTTTTTAAAGTGTTTTTATTTAAAAATATATTAAAATAATATATTTTTATTTAAAAAAAATATATTTAATATCAACACATTAAAATGATCTAAAAATATAAAAAAATATTAATTTAAAACAAAAAAATTAAAACTTTTTTAAAATACAAAAACAAATAGCTTGGTCAGGCTTCCTAGCATTTTGTTTTAACCTATGTTTAAATGTGTTTTCAATTCGTTTATCATGAAAAATATTAAAATAATATTTTTCAGTTTTTTTAATAATTTTAATATGGTAATATAAAAAATAAAAAATATTTTAATATATTTTTAAATAAAAAATCACTTTTAAAAAACAATATATATTACAATATTAAACACGCGAATTCCTCACTATTCAAACTGAGGTATGTTAAAAACATTATGGCTACACATTTCTTGCTTCCCATAAATTTTAACCCCACTTTTTACCGGTGATATTTACTGATCCAGCTACTGCCTACCAACTTTATAAGAAAATGATTTGCTTGATTAAAGTCATTAATTTGGCACTTTTGACACAAAAAAATCGAATTTAGGAAGGCCTTCTTTAATCCCTGACAGTGGGGAAAGTGTTGCTAGGGATCAATATTGGGTTTTCCGGTGTATGAATATCATACACGTAAGAGAAATTATAAAATAAAATTATTATGAAGTTTTTACGATTTTATTAAATGAATTTAAAATTTTTTAGAAATTTATTATTTAAAAATTTAATTTTTTATTTCTAAATAATTTTTTAAAAACTAGATTATTGTAAATAATAAGCTATTTAATTATTCAATTTTTAACTATAATTTACATAAATTACCTCTAAAAAATCTTCTAAATCTCTATTTAGAAAAAAAAAAATTGCTATACTTAAAGTGCTAGCTATAATATTATATTTATTTAGTTTTTTCATCTAGACGACCACTCCTCCTATGTTAAAATAAAAGATATAAGTTAATATTTACAGATAAATTTAAAAAACCTTATAAATTAGTAAAAATATCAATTTACCCCTTAAATAATATTTATATATTAATTAAAAATAATTTTAGAAATTAACTCAAGGAAGTCCTTACTTGAGTTTTCTAGATTTAAAGATATAATCCATATATTAATTATATTCTAGTCCTTAAATTTTAAAATATATTTTTAATAAAGTTATATTTAATTAAATCATCCTAATTTAATTTCTAACTAATGGTTCTTAACGTATGTAACTCATTAGGTTTCTAATATGTTGATCTAAAAATAAATTTTAATTTTAATTAAATAAATTAAATAATTTAATTAATTATCAATTCAGCAATTAATTAATTTATATTTAAAGATTAAATACAGCATCAGCAACGTATTATAATTTTTAAATATTAACAAAATTATTGATAGTTTAACTTAATATTTCAATAATAAGTTTAAATTAAACTAATTTTTAAATTAAACAAATCAAGAATTGAACCGATAAAACAAGTTTAATTACTGTACTCAAACATGGTTGTTTCATACTAAATTCTGCGAGGCCAAACCCATTATTTTTTTCCTAATTATTGATGACTCGTCAGTCTTTCAGGTTTTATTTGCATGTGCATGGGACAGAGAGGTGGATGAGCTTTGAATTTTTGGAACCTTACTTTTCAAAGGATTAATTCGCCTTTATTTACATTCTAAAATCCAAATGAGGCGGGGCACATTTTGCTATCAATTATTTTTGTAAAATTAGTTGCTTATACTCTTTTTTTCCCCCTCAATTATCTCATCAATTAATTTAATGAGTCTAATCCATAGTTTTAATGTGTTTATTTGACATTATATTTTAAAAATATTTTTAAAAAATTAATTTTTTTTATTTTTAGTTAATATAATTTTTTATATTTTCAAATCATCTTGATTTTAAAAATAATTTTTAAAAATAAAAAATATTATTAATATACTTTTTTTAATAAAAAACAATTACTATCACATTTCCGAACATGTTATTAATTTATCCTCTCGAATTAAGATAGAGGGGGGGACAGATACACAAAATCGACTTGTTAATCTAATCTGTGGTCTTATTTAATTCTTAATTTCTTCTTTTCCAGCTTATTAATCTAATCTCATGAGAAAATGAAGGATGCATCAGTCCCTACCTAATTAAGATTGGGGTCAGGAAAGAAAAATAAAGAGAAGAATCCCATAGAACCCCTCATGGAAGATCGATGCAATTTAAACACAAAAACTGGCATGTGATTTGGCTTCGCTTTCTTGCATGTGAGTGTCGTTTTCACCCTTCTGTTTTTTGATAGATTTTTATTTGTGGCCTTCAAAGTCTCTTTGATTTTAGGATGTTCACATTAAAGGAAGTTCATGTCGTTTCCTTCACGTTCGGTTCTTGGATGTTTGGAAACAAAATAGAAGAAAATGATTAAAATGGGATCATGCAAGTTGATGATTAATCCAAAAATAATAAATGAAAATAAAAGAAAACACAACAGAAATTTATGCTTATTTTTTCCTTATATAATTTTGAAATGTATAAATTAAATCAAAATATTTAATATTAAAAGTGTACAGAATAATGAATGCAAGTTGGTGCTACCAAACTAATACTAGTAGGTTCCTTAATTATGAGTCAGCTACATGTGTTTTTGGAGTTTTAATTTCTTGTAAATTTAATAGTTTTTTCTGGTTAGTGAAATTAAGATTAATTACCTAAATTTAAAAAAAAAGACCTGAAAAATACAACACACATCCATTAAAATCCTTTAATAAATATCACCCACAAGTATATATATTAGTAAATCCACGCATGCACCAAGCAAGATTCTTACGACAACAAAACATGAACAAATCATTGTCGAGAGTAAGATTTGCTGCATTGAAGACTTCAATTATGTTTTCCCCTTCCACATGAAATTAAAATAGAGAACAAATCATTGCAAAAAACATGGCATTACATGCTTGTATCTTCTTAATTGATTATACCATTTATGTAATTGATGGAAATAATTTACTTCTACTTTGGCTTAGAGCACTTGATTAATAATATTATTTCTTTTTTTAGCTGGTGAATTGATTTAGTGTCATCAATATCTCTCAATTGATGTTGATATTTTATAAATAATGCTAAATATATATAAAGAAAACATAATAAAAAAATTCATATATGTATATATATATGTATGTGTGTATTTTAAGATCATGGTCCAACAACACAAGTACATTCTTGAATTTTATTATTGCTATATTTTTCATATTTAGCATTTGAGATAGCATAAATTCATCTATATTTATTATTTTCAAAATTTTCTCACCTATTATTAATTATTTTTCATCATTTTAAATTTAGTTTTTTTCTTTTACATTATATAAAATATATTTTTTATTTTTTTATTTCAGAAAAATAAAACCATCCTCCACCTATTTTTGTCAAAAAAAATTGTACGCTACATATTTATCTCAATTTCTACTTATGGCTATGAATGAAAATGCACGGCCAACCGTAAATCCATCCATCAACCCATAGAGAAACAAACAAAAAGTCAGAATAAAGGCTGCCCCCCATTATTCTATTCAGATTACCCTTCCGCCCCTCTATCTGTCACCATAAATTGCCCCATGCCGTGCTGGATATCCACGTGTTGCTTTCTCCACGAACCCCTCTATCTCTCACCATAAATTGCCCCATACCGTGCTGCATATCCACGTGTTGCTTTCTCCACGTATAACCTTTTTTCTTCCTGTCTAGTTCTGTGACAGAAAGCAACAGCGTCAAACTTCAATTTCGTCCCTGAGATATTACTCTATTACTAATTGAGTTTTAATTTTTTTTATTTTATCATCTTTCTCCAAACACGATCAATTTTAGATAATGAACCTACTTAAGAGTGTGGTAAAGGTTTTTTAAAATATTTTTATCTTAAAAATATATTAAATTAATTTTTTTTAAAAAAATAAAATTTTATTTAGTGTGTTTGGTATTGTGATAGTTTTTGTGGTTGTAGTTTGAAAAAAATTATTTTTTAAAAATTATTTTTGGTAGAAGTTGGTTTGGTATTTATATATGTTTGGTTAGAACTGTGGTTGAAATTGAAGTTAAAAAAAAAAGAATATTTTATTATGTATGGTTAACAATGTTTTTCAAATTGAGATTACAAAATAATTTTAAAAAATTATATTTATATTAATAGTTTTTAATTTAGATATTATAGATTTAATTACTATTATTACATCATGAAATAAATAATATTTTATATAAAATATTTTTTATTATTCCATTAAATTATCTATAACTTCATCACATATAAAATACATCTAATAAAAATATAGTTTCCTTGGTTTCTTAAACACGCAACAACATTAAGAATAAAATTAAGATTATGATTAAATTCTATAACTATTATGTCATTAAACGATCTCCGTCTAATTTATGTAGTGTCATTAAATAATATTAAATATTATTTTTTTAATAAAACACAATGAAAAATAAAAAAAATAATTTTTTTATTTTTACTAGGTCTGATTTAGTTCAATACATTTAACTTTATTGAACCAATCGGGGTTTGGCTTAGACAGTAGAGTATGAGTCCACTATTAAAGTGTATAGTAGATGGTGTATTTAACATCGCGTTTCAAAATTGTTTTTGAAAAAGTTTAATTTGTTTTATTTTAAATTAATATATTTTTGATATTTTTAAATTATTTTAATATGTTGATATTAAAAATTATTTTTTAAAAATAAAAAAATTATTAATATACTTTTCTAAGTGAATTTTTTTTTGAAAAGCAACCTTAACAAAACTCCAAAACACACTTTGAGTCACTCTCTATATAAGCAGCCTGACGTTGCTTTCTCTTGCCTTGTGTTATAAACACATATTTCAATAAGTTCCATGAACAGTAAATTATGCTTGTTAATTAATAAATATGTTGTGCTTGTATTTTAAATAAAATATAGAC
>NW_011504415.1:0-6101 GCF_000495115.2 Populus euphratica
TCATAAAAAAGACTTGCATTCTTTAAATATTTTCTTTTATGTTATAAAAAAATTGATCTTGTCTGCACAAAACACAGGCATCGGACCTAGTTATTTTAAGAGGCCCTCTTGGTCTTTATTCAATGGCCAGGCAACTCTTTTAAAAATCTCACACTCCTTGGTATATCTCCCCGTCATAGTGCGAGGAGAAGAAGAATTCAAATTATGAGAAATGAGAGAGAGTAACCGGAAAACTTGAAATGAAAAAAAGTTTGAAAGGCTGAAATTCAATCATTAATAATTTTGATTTTTATATTTATAGATTTGTTTTCTTTTTAAATTCAAACTTTCATAAATATTTATTTTAATCATTGCATAATTGAACAAGAATTAGTTTTGAAAATTGACAATAAATTTATTTTAATCATTTTAAATAACTTTGATATCACACGGACATAGATCCTGATCGTATTATTGAAGAAACTGGCAATCAACATCGTTTCAGTAATTTCGATTTAATTTTATAAGCTATAGGTTGGTTTTCAACGATGATTGCATGTTACATGCCATTTTGCAGTTGACAATTGTTGCGTTATTTCTTATTAATTTGTTTGACTTAGTTCAACCCTGTGTATTTTGATGTTTAAAGAGCATTTTTAAAAAATTTAAATTTTTAAATTTTTTTTACTTTAAATTAAAAAATTATGTTTTGAATTTATTTTAATATGCTGGTATTAAAAAAATTAATATATTATTTTAATATTTTTTAAATAAAAAATATTTAAAAAACAATTACAATTATATTCTTGTACACCATCTTAATAACCTTAGTTTTGGACTCATGGCAACGGTCGGCAAATAGACACTGTCAAGGGAAAAAAAAAGAACTGAAAAGGTTGATGAGAGAAACTCGAAATATTATATTTCTGGGTCAATGGCCCAACAATTTTAAACGAATTCGATCCCTGCTTCTACAAGAACATGAAAGAGTAAACCATTGCATTTATACGTGATCAAGTGAGCTGGGCTAAAGGCATGTTTGAGACTTATAATTGTGATGATGTTTTAAAATATTTTTTATTTAAAAAGATATTATTTTTTTATTTTAAAAAAGTATCTTTAATATTAATACATCACAGCAATTTAAAAATATAAAAAATTTAAAATTTTTAGAAATACAGTTTACATGTATTTAAACATGCTCCAAGTTCAACACTCTATTTAAAAGCCACAGGTTAGATGTTAAAAAGTTTACATGTTATTTTGATAAATAAAAAATTACATGTGTTAATAACTAAATAAAATCATTAATAATAATTAAATATGTATATGAAAAGGTTAAAAGATAAATACAAATCAAGATTTTTTATTTTACAACATGAATTATTTACTTAATTATATTCATTGACTCTATTTATTGAAACCAATTTTTTATTTAATCAAATAATAATAGAAATATATATATATATATATATATATATATATATTAGACTAAAATCAAAGGGAAAAAAAATCAAAGGGAAAAAAGTATCTCGCAGTGTTGTACTTATTATAAATATTATAAAAAAATATGTTTTTTTTTAAATAATTATATAGAATACAATAAAAAATTATAAATAAATTAAAATAATCTCTTTAAAGATTAAATACATATAAAATAATTAAAACATATTACGTACAGAAAATAAAAAATAGTAGAAAAGGGTATTAACTTAAATATAAATTAAAAATCATTTTAAAAGCACTTAATTTTTTTTAAAAAAGCAATATCATATAAAAAAACAAAGAAAAAGGCTAGGGGCTAGAAAGGGCTCGCGCGTGGACAAAATAAATTGAGGTGGATGACATATATTCTATCATTTAGTTTTTTCTAGATTTCATAAGGCATGGTAGTTAAAAAAAACAGAGTTTTTTATCCAAAAGTTCATCTTACTTCAAAATACATGGAAAAAAAACTTAAAACTAAATTTTTTTTTATTGAATGTGACTCGTTAACACTAAAATTAATTATTTTAATGATTAAAATTAGTGTTAGTGTTAGTGTAATTTTTTTCTATCTATTATTAGAATCCTGGCCATATTTATTTTTCCTCTCTAAAGTTAAAGATTAGAAAATAACAAAAATAATTTTGTTTATTATAATTGAATTGTAAAAATATCAAGGTACCTGACAAGTATAATCCATGAAATTTGAGGACTAAAATGAGTGTTTATGTGAGAACTTTGAATCCATTACTAAAAACCTTTTCTACTTGGGTCTTCCCAGCATATAGTAATAGCAGGTTCAATGAACTTTGTTTTCCTGACAGTAAGGATCAGTGGCAGAGCCGCGTGTGTGCAAAAGGGAACAATTACCCCTTGTTTTTTTTAATATATATATATATATTTTTTTTCCTGGCCACTTGTTAGTTCCCTATTTTTATATCAATTAATTATTGAAAATATTACAATTTATAATAATTTATGAGTTTGTTAAATTAATATATATATGGATAGTATTATATATTAATAAATATAAATTTTAATGAATTGATAAATATTTTATTATAAATTTTATATAAAAAATAATAATGATGAATTTTCTAGTAATCAAAAGTAAAATATATGAAAGTTAAAAAAAATTAAAGATATAATAAATAAATTAAAAAATATTTAATATTTATATTTAATCTGCTTATACAAAATAACAAGTCAGTAAAAACAATAAGTCAATAAAAATAATATTAGTTTGTGACAATTCTTTTAAATATGATTTTAAATATTATATATTATATATTAGTATGAAATTATTTTTAAAAATTTTCACAGTACTTAGAAAATTTAGAAAGATATTTTTAATTAGATTAAAAATAAAATTATTATGAAATAATTGTAAAATATAAAATTTCAAAGAAAATAATTATAATATAATTTTAAAATTTTTTAAATTAATTTTGGTTGACTTGAATTTATATATTTCTTTACATGACACGTATTTATATAATATATAATATCAAATATTTATTAGTAATTTCTCTTCATATTTAAAAAAGTTTCTGACATTCCAACCTCCAAAATAATTTGAATTAAACTACGGTTGGCATATGACTGTAACAGAAAAAAAAAACCGAAAACAAAAACAAAGAAATCGATTAAAACTATACAGTCAAATGACCTATGAATTGGTTTTACAAGTAATTTGATCTGGGTTTGTCTTGGAAGATTCAAGATTTCGAGACCCTATCTATTTAGAACAAACTGATCGCTAACCACTGGAAATAAAAAAAATTGATTTCAATAAGCACAAGCTCTTGTGGTCTGCAGCACACATTCTGAGACAACTTGCTCGAAACGGTCAATAAATATTTTTCAGGTAGAAAACAAGAATAAAATCTGTGCGGGGTTTACGACCGTTCGGTCAAGTATTTCTGTAGGGGCGTGGTCCAGAATCCCCAGATGAGTTGGAGTGGACAGTATGTCACTGTTCCTCGCCGCAAATGGACTGAGAACTACGGACACAGATCATATCAGATATCATTTTCACGCAGATCAAGCGACAGCTATCAATATTTGTAGTTGAAAAAAATAAAAATGCCAGACTGGAAATTCCAACGAGTCACGAATTGCAAACAATAATATCTGCCTGCTGTTCGCAGAATCAACGAGAACAAAATTGTTTGTTTTTAGAAATAAAACCCTCTGAGCACCAAGGGGAAGTTCTCAAGCCACATTACCTAGCAGGAAACATTTCCTTCGAAAAAACCTTTCAATGATGTTCATCGGTTAAATTTAGGGTGTGTCTACGGTAAAAGTAAATTTTTTATAATACTTTTTATTTAAAAATATATTAAAATAATATTAAAAAATATCATTTACACATCAAAATAATTTTCAAATACTAAAAAATAACTTCAAATAAAAAATTAATCAAAATTTCGGTTACAAACATTTTTTTCCAGCATAGTACACCCATTCTTCGAATTAAATCAATCTAATTGTTAGGTTTTGTTTGAAAACTCAATTGTATCTGTATTTTTAAAAATTAATTTTTTTATTATATATTTTTTATCATTTTAATGTGGTAATTTAAAAAAATTAAAAATTAAAAATATTATTTTAATATAAAAATACTTTGAAAAACAACTATAACTATAATTGCACTCTAAACATGCTTAAATTGATGCTCTTAACTTCTGCTGATAATTGAGCCATTCTGACGATAATTCTTTAAGGAATCTCCTCGCTGTGACTGGTGATTCTACACTGATGAGATTACGACGCTGGATGAAATTAGGATTGTTTACTTCGAAAACATTTCAGGCTATTTCTATCATGGTTGAGTTGAAAGCTCTACTTGCTTAATGGTAATTAACATGTTGGAAAACAACTAGCAACTTGATAAAATTATATATTTTCTGCTAAAATTTGCACCGTTGAAGGTAATTTTCGGATCTACTTTTGTTTATTAACAGAAAAAAATTAAATCTCCTGGCAAATTTATTATCCAACAAGATTCAAGTTACTGTTAGTTATAATGATGTAAAAAAACCATTAACCTGGGTGTCGAGGACAGGATTGTATTTTTACTGTGATACAATTGTTTTTAACATATTGTATGGATCTGAATTTTTTTTCTTTTTCTGCAGAGTAAAATTACTGCCTTGAACTTTGAATAAAAAAATCTAACGGCTCTCTAAAATTACCGCAGATCTAAGGCCTTTTAGCCCTTTCATTACTTTGATTTTATATGTGTAGATTTTGTTGTAATTTAGGAGGTGGGCCTCGGTAGCTCAATGTGCCCAGGCTTTGAAAAATACATAGAAGTGTGGGTCTACGACAGGTCAACACACCTATTTTGACTGAAAAAACCTAATAAACATCTTTTAAACCTTGGAAAATCAATTAACAAGACAAAACCCTTCAGATAGCCAAAAAAACGAAATCAAACATAGAAAATTTTCTCCCTCGATCTTGTTCGGTTCAAAACAAACAATATCAAATTTTTATTGTCAGATGAAATCGTTGATATCAATAGCAAGTTTTGTCGTCTGAAAATAGCCTAGACGGTGATTTTCTCACCCTTGAATTCTTTAGGCAATTCTTTATGGTTTATTTTCTTTTATCAAACTTGATTTAATTTTTTTTGTTATCTTTTTTTAACAAGTTTATTAAATTAATATTTTATTTATAATTTTATCCTTTAAAATTAAATTGATTAGAAGTTATATTTTTTTATCGAACTTAGTTCAAGAATTTTATGGGTTGTGAATTTTAAATATTATATCGGATTTAAGAGATTTATCCATGTTGGATTGTTAATTTTTTTTTATATTTTTCAGACTTTATTTTAGTTTTTTTAAATTTTTTATTTACTTTTTATGGTTTACCTTCCATGGAATTAGTTTTCAGTTTACGACCAAAGTCATTAATTTAAAAAGTTAATATGAATTGATTTTTTTTTTTAAAAAAAAATATATTTTAATTTTATTTTTTAACATCTAATTTATTTATAAGGTAACTTGAATTAACTTATATTTTGTCCTTCTTTTGCACTTCACCGTCACAACTGTTCATCTTGTGAAGTGGAGAGGTGGTAGGTGAATTAATTCATTCTTTATTATTAATGGGTTAGACCAAAATCTAAATGGATTAGACTGGGGGCAACATGGTAAAATAAAAAAAAAATTAACAAAATTTCTTAGATATTTTGTTTTATTAAAAATCAAGTATTTAATATTATTCAATGGCACTACATAATTATACTAGAAAAAAATTGTATAATGACGTAACACTTGTAGAATTTGACTAAAATTTAATTTTATTCCTATATATATTTTACTTGATATTGTTATATACTCATGAAGCCATGTAAACTATAATCTTTATCATATGAGTTTCTTACGTAATGAAATTATAAATAGTTTGATAAAACAATAAAAAATACTTTATATAAAATATTGTTTGTTTCATGATGTAATAACAGTAGTTGAATCTACAATATTTTAATTAAAAATCATTAATATTGATATATATCTTTTTTAATTATTACATAACCTAAATTTAAAAAGTATTTTTAACCAGATACTCTACATTATTTTTTATTCAAACTTTATTTCAACTATAATTTTAATTAAATATATATA
>NW_011504422.1:0-688 GCF_000495115.2 Populus euphratica
ACTACTGTGGTAGATTATAAGAGGTCGTCGAACTACAATATCATAACGAGCAGAATAGAATGTTTTTATTCAAATGCTATTGGTATGCCACCACTGACAGAGGAATCAGAGTTGATTCGCACTATGGTCTGGTCAAAAGCAATTCAAAAGCTAGACTCCACAACATAAACAATGTCTTTGTTCTTGCAAAGCAATGTCAATAAGTTTATTACACATACACCCCTTCATTTAGAAAGGATTGATCAAGAGTGGATTGGTTGTCCATTTTAAAAACACAACCTTGGGGTCGTGTCGAGGTTGTTCACGATGAGAACGAAGATACAAGTGTGCGAGATGAAGTCTTTCAGTTAGTGAGGTGGTTGAACCATATCGAGTTGCTCCTTCGATTGAATTGGAAGAAAATTCAAATTTTCTTGTCTTCGATGATAGTCTTGTTAATGTTGACGCAGAGGAGTTGAATTTTGTTTTAAGCTCTAGCGGACAAGCAACTGTCGATGAAGAAGATAATATTCATATTAAAGATTGCGATGAAGGTGATGAGAATTCAATTAATGACGATGAAGATGAAAATTCTGACTAACTACCAAAATGAAACCCTATGTAAAAGCCTTTTTTCATGTAATTTAGATTATAGATGATATATTTTGAAACACAAAATATTTATTACTTGAAATAATTAGTTGAAATG
>NW_011504422.1:2131-2691 GCF_000495115.2 Populus euphratica
TGTTGTATTATTGTTATTTATAATTTATACAATTAACCTCCCTATGGTTCGACCTCGGTCTTGCCGGGTTATTTATTACTTCGACACTCCTACACTTGGGAGAAGACATCAATCTTTTAGTCGTGTTAGAGAGTTCGAAAATAATTACTCTAAATGCCACCACATCACTGATGGCCACACTGACGACCCAAGGCAGTTGACATTTCATAGAGAGTTTGAAAATAATAACTCCAAATGCCACCACTTCACCGACAACCAGACCGATGGAATTGAGTCAGAGGATTAATTTTACCGACAAACTTACCGACGGACCGCGTGCATTTCAAAGCATTGTGCATTAAATGCATCTTTGATCGCGTCATATTGCCGACGGATTTACCGATGGACCACGAAAAATATGGAGGGATATTAAAAATTTTGGTGCGAAATTCAAAATTTACCGACTGATTTTTACACCTCACCGATGGAATAAATTAAAAATAATAATTAATTTTTTGTCCATCGGTAAAACTAGCATATGACCGTCGGGGAGTCCGGCGGGGATCCGGTATGAAAAATGC
>NW_011504422.1:2789-3141 GCF_000495115.2 Populus euphratica
CTTCAGTTCATTTTCTCTCCTCCAAAGTTCTTCACCTTTCTTTTCCTCTCTGTTCTGATCTCCGTTCTGCATCAGCGATATCAAGCTTTTTTTATGGTGATTCTCCATCAATTGAAAAGGTTAGTGTTTCTTCTTTTTCATTTTACTTTAATGGTTTTTTTTGTGATTTTTTTGTTATGTTTTTTGTTTTGGTGTATTTTTTGTAATGTAGATAAAATCCATAGTTTTTGTTTGCATAATTCATTGCTAAAGTCTATAGGT
Organism: Populus euphratica; assembly: GCF_000495115.2. Lineage (NCBI taxonomy): Eukaryota > Viridiplantae > Streptophyta > Magnoliopsida > Malpighiales > Salicaceae > Populus > Populus euphratica. Next base: position 3,051 of record NW_011504422.1, read on the forward strand.
TTTTTTTTTTGAATTTATTGAATATTTTTTATTGTTGTTTTGGCATAATTATTATTAGTTAATTTGTTGAATATTTATTGTTAATGTTGAA
>NW_011504422.1:3376-5655 GCF_000495115.2 Populus euphratica
TTGAATATGTTGGAATAATTAGTATAGATTGGGTAAATTGGTTGTGGCTATTGTTAATATGTGTAGGTTTATGGATTTGAGTAGTATCCAGTATAGGGGAGGTACTGTCGAATTTTTTTTAACATTTGAATTTAATTATATAATTATTTGTATAAAATTGTGTAGATGCGTATTAATTTAATTATAAATACATTATTATTTTTATTTAAACTTGTTCATTTATACACAGTACAAATTCTGTTGGGACAGTGAGCATAACATTGTTGTGAGGAGGGAGTGGGAAAATCACGTGGCAACTAGGTAAGATCGAAAACAATACAAGATTTTTTTTAGACAAAAAATTATGTTTCCAAATGTAATTTTTGGTTGCGTGACGTAGGTTGCGTGATTTTTGGTATGAAGCACCAAGAAAGGGAAAAAAAGCCTTGAGGGATAGGGGTTTACAAGGCTGGAACAATGTTGCGATTTGGAGGGATTTCAAACCGATATACATCCTGGAAGATATATGGCCGTACTATATTGAGCACCTAACATCTGAGCAGTTCACACGACACTCATGGTCCAATGCTGGCAACCAGAATCGACCAATTTATGGTGGGGTGACAACGCACACTAGCGGCTCCATTCCGTTTGCTGCATATGCGAAACGGATGGTAAGATTAATTTAAATAAAATATATCGTTAAATTCAGTTGTTGTTAATATATCTTTTTTCATTATAGGTTGCGTCTCTTGGACGTGAGCCAAGCCCGATGGAGCTGCTTGTGGAGATACACGTGCGGAGTCAAGACTGCCAGAAGGGGGTGCAATAGTTCGTTGATAACCGTGCTCAACATTTTATGGTATGTTTGTTCAACCATTTCATTTTGTAAGTTATTATGTAAGTTATTATGTTTATTGAATTGAATATGATGATTACTTTTTTTTTTTCAAGAGACCTATAATAATCGGTTGAGGGAGAGATATGGGGACAATATTTTGAACCATCCGGAATTCGATCCGGATTTGTAGATGGAGGTTGGCTCCTCAGATGGAACCAATATAATCAGGTTTACGAGCTCTCTGACACTACGGCCGACAACTTGTGGTTGACCCGTAGTGTTTCAACCGTTAGGAGCTCCCAATCAATATCGAGCTCCAAATCTAAGGAGTTCGAGGCCTTGCATCAACACACAACTCAACTCACTGATAAATACAATCACCTATCAGTGAAGTACGCACACCTCAAAGCATCTCAAGAGCAACAAAAAACGGAGTATGAGCAATAAAAAGTGGCTTATGAACAGCTCCGTGAAATGGTTATGAACATGGAAAATAGTGGAACATGTGCTCCTAATCCTTTTTGGCAATATAACCACCAACCTCCTCTAGGATCTCCTCCTCCAGCTCCACCTTTATATTAATTTGTAATAAACATTATTTAACATTAAAACTTCATTTAATATTTTTTTTGAAACATATTCAGTTTGTAATGAATATTATTTAACTTTGTTTTTTTTCTTTAATATAAATTTTATTTGCATAATTGATTTGTATTACAATTAATTTACATAGTTTTATATTATATATCCTAAATATTTTTTCAAAAAAAATTTTAGAAAAAAACAATTACCAATGATTTCATACAGTCACTGACCGAATTGCCGATAGAATTACTCCATTGGCATTTAACAGTGGCTGCCACACTTACCAACTAATTTATAGACAGATATATTCAGTTGGTATTTCATACACTCACCGACCGACTTACCGACTGAAAAACTCCTTCGGCATTTGACAGTAACTGCTACATTTACCGATGAATTTACATATGGATATATTTGGTCGGTATTTCATACACCTACCGATAGCCCTACCGACGGTTAGTGTCTGTCGGTAAATCCGATATCACCTACAGAATACAAATATGTAGGTATATTTAAGCGGGAATCTTTTTTTTTTGCGCGCAAATTCCATCAGTAAAACCATAGGCAAATGGTTTTTTTGTTTTTCCGACCAATATAGCGACGGAATGTTGAATCACCGACGAAAGGTAACCCGATGGATATCATTCATCAGTGATAATGTCGGTAGAAAAATCACCAATGAACTTCTAATCATACAACGACGGAAAGTTCCGTTAGTAAAACTGTGAAATCTTGTAGTGTAAAATGCCCACTGACACTTCAAAGTGCATTCTCATTAAGGATTTATGTCATCATACTGCACCTAAAGTATCATTAAATTCCCTAACAAAAGTATGTTTTATATTAGCAAGTCTAAAAATATAATATACATTTA
>NW_011504422.1:5941-6086 GCF_000495115.2 Populus euphratica
CTTAAAGACTCAGTTATGCCGTTTTCAAGCTCAAATCTTAGCAACAACGAAGACGTCGGAAGCTGTCCTGCAGCTCAAGCACTATTCGGTTTTTGGCTCATATCTTGAGTTCTATAAGTCCAAATGAGCTCTGGTTTTTTTTGTT
>NW_011504416.1:0-6100 GCF_000495115.2 Populus euphratica
AAATGCTAGTATATTGATAAATCAATCATGTTTAACCTTTGAAAATTTGATCTTATAAATCAAAATAAATTATAAATTATAATTTAAAATAACTAAATATCAAATGAAAGAAAAAAAATCATTTTATTACAAAAGCTTCACAAAAATAGCTCGATCAAATCTCGAATGGGGGCGCGCAAAATGACATAACCTAGGCTAATATTATTAAAGCATAAAGAAAAAATCTAAACTAGGGTAAATGACCTGACTGAATGCATTAAATCAAATTAATTTAATAATATAATTAAAAAATAATAATGAATAATAAATTAATAAAATTCAAGGTAACTCGTATTATTTTTAAAACGGATAGAAAGTCATATAAAAACCAAAAAAAAGTTAAATATTAATATAAATTAAATATTAAATAATAACAATAAAAAAATAATATTTTACTTCACGCCACGAGCTAAATATTTTTTTTTTCTAGCCTCAGAAAAATCTTAAACCATCAAATCACCCCGATGCCAAGCGAGTGTTGAAAATTACGAGAAGCTGCAATTGATTATGCAAGGAAAAATGGATACGAAAGTTTTCTCCAGCGTGGACAAATGGAAAACGAAAAAGGTTATATTATTTTTAATGTAGTAAAAAACAATTCTTTTCCGTACCCAAAGGTGCAATGTATGAGAACTTGCAAAATAAAAATCACTTACAAAATCTAAATTATGTTTTTTTTTTTCTAAAATAAAATAAAATTGATACCGTCATGAAAAACCGAAAAACGAGTTCAATTTTCATGGTATTTGAGCATGGAATTTAGCCTTCTGTTACCATGTTCGTTGACGGAAGAGGTCATAGGCGTTGAGATTTCAGACACATATACACGAGTGTATGGCAATCACTGATCAGTGTTTGTTTTTGTATTATAATTTATTTTTCAAATAATTTTTATTTTAAAAAATAAAATTTGTTTTTAAATTTTTTTTACAATTTTAATATATTGATATCAATTTTTTTTAAAAAATATTATTTTTATTCTATAAAAAATAAACTCCGCCGTAATAGCAAAAGACAAATGGAGAGATTTTCTTTCAAAAGCGGGGTTGGATCTGAATGCATCTGAATTTAACAAAGACTTTTGCAAATTTGCAGCACGGACAGAAGGTACAATTTCTTCAAGAAAAGGGTACACCTCCTTCACTACCAGCCCATATTGATCCCATCTCCAAGAGATCACCGATTTCAGAGGACACTTGAGCCAGCCCATATCACAGGCCCATTAAAACAACATTGAAGTAACCAGGCCCATTGGCAACTATTTTAGTTCATAGAAAAGAGAAAAGGCATCGACATTATTCACCAGTTTGGATTACGAACATTAGCCTTCCAAAATAAACAATGAAAAATAAAGATTCAAGCGTTACCGGGAATTCTTTCACTGTGAGAAATCAAGAACACCCACAGACATATCTTATTACACACGAGAATAATGTTTCCATCCCAGTTTTGTTTTAATATTGGAATATGGAAACTTAGAAAAATATAATTATTTTTCACGAGATCATAACAATATGGTGACATATTTCATATTACATGTCTGACCATCTCTTTTATGCTGAATTTTCCTTGTGTTAAGAGAATTAAGATAAAAATAGTAGAAAAATTGGTATTTTAAACAAGGAAAAAAAAGAGTCAAAAGTCCTTGCCTTTTGCAATAGTCACGTGCGTGTTGCATTTTGCAATAGGCAGAAATTTTTCACCCAACGGTCAAATTGATTGTTTTTATATATTTATTGATGGTTTCGTGATCTTCGGGCAAGAACATTTTTTTTAAAAAAACTAAAAAATCGTGGATGCCTTGTAAATTTTAAAACATCACTTTAAATCTTTTTAATGAGAAAAATAACTTATTTTAGCGTGTCCATAACAGCTTCTGGGGTATTAATTATAAGTTCTTGTTTTTTTATCGGCAATAAAAAGGTATTTCGACCTAAGTAATTAAAGGGTACATAATTTCAATCTTCTCTCCTGCGAATATGATCACTGGTAAACGCGTGCAAGTTTAGATGAGATCATCCGAGCAAGGTCCTCGTCCATACTTTATTTCTGATGAACACAAATTATTTAATTTTGGACAGAAGTCTCCAATAGGTGAAGGATATTCCCAGAAATTACTAGCCAGCAATCTATCTTAATAAGCAAGAGACTTGAGCTTGTATAAGCACGCAGGTGCACATGTCTGAGCCGAAAAGACAAGTATTAATAGTTAAACCAAGCTTCAAGGGCTAAGATAATATTCACAGCCTTGGAAAAATGAAGATGGATATTTTTAAGATACAAGCGTGGGACGCAGCCGTGAGATACTTGCCACAGTTTATGGTCATTTGTTTTTATTTTTACCTTCTACCATAGATTTGATCGTTCAAACGAGGAAGAAAAAACTGCTGTATATAGTCTCCTCGTAGGCATGGCTATTTGTTAAATATAAAATCAATTTCAGATTTCTAAATTTGAATAAATCTACTCTGAATTTGACCCCATTTACCAGCAACAAAATAACGGTTAAATCGTTGTAAGAGGTTTTTGACAGGAACCAGGTGAGGATATACACAAGAAAATGTTAGTACTTCAGAATTTAGATTAACTACGGGCTAGTTTGGTATTTTGCAGCACAAATCGTTTGAATTTTTTGTTGGAAAAATAAACCAATAACCATTACCACAATTTTTAAATCAACAATTGATTGGGTTTTTTTTGAAAAAATATTAAAAAACAGGTTTTTTTAATAAAAAATAAAAATGATAACAAAGATCCCTACAAATCATTTGATCCTTTAAAATGTACATCAACGTTGTTACCCACCCTGTCAAAGTTCTCTTCATCCAATGCGACACAAAATCATGTTGAAGATAATTCTTTTCTCATGCCATGCTAGTGTTTGATACTGAGATAATAATTGTATTTGAAAGCTTTTTTATGTAGAAATATATTAAAATAATTTATTTTTTATTTTTAAAATTTATTTTTAATATTAATATATCAAAACAATGTAAAAATATGAAACAATATAAAAACCTAAAAGAATATTAAAAAAAATCCGTGCAAAAACAGCAAGCCCAATGTCCCACTGGGAGAAGAAACAATGATTTCACATGTCAATTCATCAATTCAGAAAAGTAGTCTTAAAGTCATATCCCAGTCTTTGTACTTTAAAAACCTCCTCTGTTTTCCCTCCCTGTTAATGCAAGCTATTTGTCCAGAAACCAGCAGGTCTTCATTTTGACAAAATTATTCATCAATATTATCAAACCAGTGACTGAAGGAAGATAAAAAAAACTATCAATTAATTTCCGAGAGCTGAAGTTTACCAAACCTAATTAAAATCTCTTGCGTATCTCTTCTTTCTCTTTCTTTCTCCAAAAGGACAGGAGCTCAAAAAACTGCAAGAATGAACAAGAAAGGACGGATAGTTAATAAATTGACAGCTCAAGCTAGTTTGAAGAACAAACTAATTGTCTACTATGCGTATGTTTATTTATCAGCCCCCTTCTTCAACGTAAGGAACACGGAATTTGTTTCACATTTGAAAATTCATTGAAATGATCAATGCATACCGTTTTGTTTTCTTCCTTTTTGGTAAGAGATTTCAGTGCCAGAATTTGCCAAGAGTCCTCCTCATACGTGCACAACTTTTCTCTTCCATCCACCTCTTGATCATCTTCTTGTTCTATATGTTCCTTTTCTTCAGATTCGTCCAAAGATGGAAACTCCCAACTAGGGTCTGCCTCAAAGCTATCTTGCGTATCATTGAGGCCCAGATCATCAACCTTTCCATGATCAACAATATTACACCTCGATCCTCCTTTAACAGGCTTGGACCTGGGAGGACCAAATCTTGTTCCGAAAAATGGGATGTACATCATTTCTAGAGATATACAGCCTTAAGAATCAGGCGAGAGGATATAAAAGTACACAAGAATGGTAAAACTAAAACAAAGAGAAACAAAGTGAAAAACGAAGGCAAAGAAAATAAATGGAAGAAGAAAGGGTGGCGGGATTAATAGAGTAGCAGTAGCGGTAGCAGAGAAGAAGCTCAACAGTCCCAATAAATTGGGGTAAAAAAGAATTTATTTTAAAAAAATTATTTTTAGTATTAGTATGTTAAAATAATTTAAAAATATAAAAAAATTAAATAAAAAAATTTAATATTTAAAAAATATAATTTACACTGCATTTTTAAACACATTCTAAATCTTTAACTTCAAACAAAACAAGAAAAAAACCAAATTAAGAGATTTTTCTTTTAACTGTGAGCAGTCACTTTTGAATTTTTGTTTAGTTATTTTATATAAAAATGACATTAGAAATAGAAAGGGATTAAAGATATTTTTAATTTGTTTAAAGAATAATATAAATTATATTTTAAAATTTGATTTAATAATTTAAATTATTGAATTGAGATAATTATTTAATATAATATTAAAATTTTAAAAATAAAATACTGATTCATTTAAATAAATCAAATATTTTTTCTTGATTCCGCCACCCTATTCTATTTGCATAAATAAATGAAGATGCTTCAATAATCATCCCTGTTAGCATGATTGTTCAATTCTCATGGCCATTTTTCACAGGCAAATCCGATCTTTGAGATTCTTAAACAGTTAGATAATCTATAGTAAATTCTATTATGTCTTGGTGTATTAGCTAGCTAGCAAAAACGATGATAAAGTGAAGATGGATGACAGAGATAATGCCAAGTCCACGTGTCTTTTTATTTTTATCTTGCCAGGCTAATTGAATATAATCTGGCCTTTTCTAGCGTGTCCTGGATTGAAATACCTGGACACTTCCTTACTTTCAGAGCGAATACATGTCAGTTATATCTAGGACGGCACTAAAACCTTAGAAATTAATCAAGCGAATACATTTAAAAATAAAATAAAATAATAGCAGGTATATAAATTAATTGATTCTACTTTCCAGGAGTGCATGCAGACTGTAAATTCACACACACTCATGTGTGTATATATGCACGAGAAGAAAGATCGAGAGTACGAGAAAAGTATTTAAAAGATGTAGCACGATGATAAATTGTATAATAAATTTTGAATTTAAGTCAAAACATGTGTATTTTATAAAAGTATGAAACAATTAGGATTTTATTTATTTATCTGGTTTATAAAATATATTTTTTGAAAAATAAAGTTTTCTTGAATCCAAGAGTATAAAAAAAGCTTGAAAAGAAAATGGAAGACTCGTTAATAGAAAATAAAAACGAAGAACGAAGGAGAAGAGAAGAAATTGGAAAAGAGTGAGAATTTATAATACATTACATATAAAATTAACTTAATTATTTCGTTTAATTTAAAAACTTTCGTTCATAAGAGATGTAAAGAATATTTAAAAAACAAACAAAGAAAAACCGAAAAAATGATAAAGATGTTGTAATTAACCCAAAAGATATATCGTGGGCGTAAAAACTTGGAGGCTTGTATGATACGGTGCTGCTACTTCATATTTCTATTGATGCCTTGCTTGCAGGCCGTTGGATGGCAGGCCCTGTGATGCTCTAGTTGAAACGGGCTGGGCCTACGATTCTCAACGGGCCATGGAGTAAGGATCCGCAAATGTTGTGTGGGGGGTGGTGGGGCATGGTCATGTGAAGACCGCGAATGTACCTGCTTTTCACGGGCTGTTAGCTTCCATGAGTGGAATCTTTACCTTCCTGTCACGTAAGCTCCATGGTCCCTTTGCCTTGGTGCTTCCGGCCCACCACGTTTTCTACCGGTATTTTTTTTTTAATGTATATTGAATTTAATGAACAAAGAGCAATTGGAGCTCAAAATAATATAATTGTCATTCATAGTTAACAATTAAAATAATTTCATTTATAATTTCTTCAAAACTGACTCATTCATGGCATGAAATCCATTTCATTCATTTCACAAAATAATTTATGAACTTTCATTAAATTATAACATTTCACTTGCATTTTGAAAATATATAAAATATTTATTTATTTATTTAGACTAATAATTTTTTTATTACTTAAATATCTTTATATTATATTTAACATTCATCCATTTATTATTAATTATTTAATTATTTTTATATA
>NW_011504417.1:0-6098 GCF_000495115.2 Populus euphratica
GGAGCATGTTTTGTAATTCAAAAAAACCCTACTAAAATCTTGTTTGTAACAGTAAGTTAAGTTTAACTCATGAGGTCCATACAAATTGTTCTATTCATGATAAATAAAGAAGAAGACATTAAAAAAACTTCTCTAGGGAAGAAGAATGATAGTGGAAGAGGCTTATCTGGGACCATCATCAATTGGCCAAGCCCTTGAGGTTTTAGCATGTGCAAAATTGATTTTATTATATATATAATAAAAAAGGGCAAAAAAAAAAAAAAGTACTGCCAGTACCTGCTAACAGGTGGAGGTGGCGGCGGTGTAGATTTCGACTCTGGAAGCAATAGCCCAACGACTTGGCGGAACCTTGACAGCACTTTTTTTGGGCCTGAGGTTGATGAAGCCATTGGTGCCTGAAGAACAAGCTCTGCAACCAAGTTGCACAAACTGCTAAAATATAGCTACAAACTCATTTCACACGTCCAAGTTCAACCCTTTTTTACATACAGAGGTAATCGCACAGTGACACAAATTCAACCCTTTTTCACATACAGAGGCAATCACATAATGGCACAAATCCTTATTGCATGAGGAAACACTGTTTAGAAAATTGCAAGCTAAATATAGATCTCTAAACAAACAGGAATAGAATGCACCAATGAAATTAACATTTTTAGAAAATTAATCATTGGCAGGAGCTCAAGTCAACAAGCCATTTCTACGTGGAAAAGGAGAAGGGAGTAAAAGAAACAATGCCCCGAGCCCTCTACAATATGCCCTGTAAGACATTGTAATAGAACAGCTCGTTTTTCTTTTTTACTCTTTTGTGATTTCACATAAATAAGAAAAGATTATGTAATATCAACATTATCATTATGTAACGTAATTCTCAGAAGTCTTCCTTAACTTTATCCAAGCACACAACGTCCTCTTTATGATTAAGGTTTTCAAAAACCCTGCGCAAGTAATTTAGAATAGGATCCATGTTTTTTTTTTTTTTTTTTGAGAAGACAATAATGCATCGTAATTTCTTCAATTAATGCGTTGTGAAAATCTCATGCACAAAATGCGTGAAGTCATGATTTTTGTTCTTTCTTAATGCAAGAATACGGTAGAACATAAATGAAGTGATAAAAAGGAATGCAAAGACTTGGAGAAGTTAAGAATTACAGTAGCTATAAACCATAGAGACATGAACGAGAAGGTGGCACACCTTAAGGGAGGAAGGAAGGAAGAGGAGAGAAACTGTAGAAACTCCTAGTTTGTCTCAAACTGCTGGTCAATCAAAAATATATACAAAGAGAGGGAGGAGAGAGAAAAAAGGCAGGCTTTAAATGGCTTCACAAGACCTAGCAAACAGAGATCATTCTGGGTATTTATGTCCAACTATGACCTATATATGGTGGTGCCGCATTAAGTTGTGGCATTTCTATTGACTAGCTAGCTGTGCTACCAAAATGTTCAGCCCATGCTGGTCGTCATTTCTTGCCTTCCCACCATTAGTGGTGGTTTCCCATTTTTTGCCCGTTATAATCTCTCCCTTCCAAAGAAAAGAAAAGGGAAGTATGGTTAAGCAATGAAAACAGAGAAGAACGTGTTTCACTTAACCAGGTTCCTCTTTGTTATCAACCACAAAGTTGTTATTAGCTTTTCCCATTGAAAGCGGGTTAATTTTAACCTAGCAAAGGAGAGCTTCACGAGTGATCCGGAGGCTATTCCGAGCAGCAGTTAAACTATCATTTCGTCATTTCTTTTGGAAAAAAAATTTATTTTAGTTTATTTATGTGTTTTTTTATGATTTTAATGTGCCAGAACACCGTCCTAAGCAACTGGAATTTAACGCAGAGTGTCATCCAACCAAGTGAGTGGGCTCTGTTTCATGAATCTTTTTCAATTGTAGCCGTGAGAACTTAGCAGTTAATAAGAGGAGGATGGATGCGACACACCCAAAGAAGTTGTATTCAAATTAGCAGGCCTGAATTGATATTAGGGCTTCTTTTTTTGAGAAGATAGTAGGGCTTATTAGCTCTGCATCTTTAAGGCTCATTACTATGGGCCGATTCCTTTAGCTGAACCTATTTTGGGTCTATTTAATGCCCACGAGGCCTTGGACATGTTTGTGGACCAAGCCCTTGGTTTGCAAGGAACGTTGGAATTCTCTCCATTTCTCGGCCCATAACTGAAAATCTTGTTTACTCAGCGAAATTGGGCTAAAGGCCTGCCCGAGCAACTGAGCTGCATCTTTTCTTTTTCTTTTTAGAAAAACCAAGCCGCATTTTATTTATTTACCTTAGTCTATAACTAATTTACAACTCGTGATCAAAATTTTTTTAAACATAATTAAAAATTGTACAAAATATGGATAATTATTTATTATTATTATAAAATGGATTAATATTAAAATCTTTATACTTAACTTCTTGTCCAATATTAACTTAAAATTATGTTATGTGAAAATTAATATTAACTTAAAATTTTCTTAGCGTTGCCTAATTAATTTAATTGATGAAAAATTAACTTGTTTGATAAAAAAATTATGAGTGCGTAACTGAAAAAATAAAAAAGCTATATAATTCAAGTTTAAAATCAAATCATATATATGAATTGATAACCTAGTTAATTAAATTTATTATTTTAAAAAAAATTGAGATTGCAATTAAAAATAAAAATAGATAAAATTAAAAGACAAAAATGAAAAAGAGGAAAAAAAAAACTTAGAGAAGCAGGTTTAAAGTTCATAAAAACAGTACAGTAAAGTAAGTGCATTAAACCCTAGATATTTTAGCATGTTTGGGTAATAAGAATATTTTAATTTAAATGTGCTAATCAACTAAAACGAAGAAAATAGACAATATTTTTATTATCCTAATGCTTGAAGAAAACAAACTCAACCCAGTATTCAAATTTAAGTTAAAAAAAAACCTTGTCACCAAGTACGTAAATCCCTTATCTCGAAACAGAAACAGAAACAGAAACAAAAAAAAAAAAATCCCTTATCTAATATTCTTGTTTTATTTTTGTTGCGGCGAAGAGTAGATGAGAAGTTTTCTTTACTGTCAAAGTTCTCCCGGGAACATACATTTCCATTTCTACAAGCATAATTAAAATGAGCTCAATATTAGGTAATCATCAGCAAGAATTCGAAGGCCTTTTTTTTTTTTTCGAAGACGATAAATTCTTGGCTGCTGAGAATCCTGCGCTGATAACGTGAATTTGGTTTCAGAAGCACGCCACTCCCAGGTATCAATCTCCCATGGGTAGAAAATATCATTGTTTGCTTAGACAAAGATGACAATTGATACTCTAAGCATTACTTTTTCTAGCAGCACTCTTTTCAAACGTGCGACAGTTGAGTTCACATGCGAAGAATACTATGAATTGAAGTCATTTGCTTAAAGAAATCTTCTGTAATGGATCCGTGAAATGCTGGGTCTCATCATGTGCTGTTTGCTAGTGACTTAACCTGGGCATATTCAAATGTTTAGTGCAACAATTGTGAGCTCAGTCGCTTGTTACACGGAAGATAGGATAGCGACTTCTATTCACATGATCTCACTGTTAAATCCATGAGTTTATTCTTTATATGGTCCTCTTTCAATTTTATCTTCTTCTTTTGATTTTCTCCCCTCTTTTACAGGTTCCTCAATTACCGCCACAAAAAGTTCTCAGTAACTTGTAAGAACATGATTGATAGCATATCATGAACATTATAAAAATAAAATAAAACCACGAATCCAAAAGATAAATAGATGATAAAAACAATACTAACGTAGGCGGAATTACTCTTTACATTAGTACACGAAATGCTAACTTGACAAGAGTTCTTTTGTTCATAGTAATTTGACAACTCTGCAATCTTCACAACTAGTGACAAATCAAAGAAGCTTGTAATCATGCATCATTGCTGTTGCTGATTTTAAAACTTTTATTTTGTGTTTTTTCCTTTCCTTTTGAATCATGATGCTCTGATAATGAAGAATGATTGTCTTAACCCCAGTGGGATTTCCCAGGAAATGAATTTCATGAAATACTCCTAGTTATGTGGAGACCATACTGTTTGACAGAGGATAAATAAAACGAAACTAAATTGACAGAAATCTTGCTAGATATAGAAGATTATAGGAACAATTCCCGCAAACTTATTATCAATTTGATTTTTATACATGTGAAATAATTAGAAATCTCTTAAGACATGTAAGTGTGGTGATATATGGTATATTAGTCATTAGGCAGGCACCAAAAATATCGTTATCCTCGGCCCTACTTAGCTTTTTCTATATACCTTGTTGTATCCGCTTATTAGTGATTGATCAATTGTCTTATTTTCTCGTGTACATTAATAAAATGATGATGATCTGACATTTTACACTCGTAAATAAAAGTATCTCTACCTTTTGAAAATCTAATTCGTGTGATGACTTTTCTACCTTTTTTCCCCCTTCTATAAATACACACCTTATACTTCATTGTATTAAGAACCTCAAAGATCACTTGTCTGACTTGTTCTCAGTTCTGCCTTGCATAGAGAAAGAAGATGTGGTTCAGCAAGTTCTTATTAGCAGCATACTTGATGGCATCCGTCTCGGTTAACATCACCTTAGCCCAAAATTCTCCCCAAGACTATGTCGATGCACATAATGCCGTTCGTGCTGAAGTAGGAGTTGGTCCAATTACTTGGAACAACACTGTGGCAGCCTATGCTCAAAAGTATGCAAATTCAAGGGTTGAAAAGTGTGAATTAGAGCATTCAGGAGGACCCTATGGTGAGAACATTGCTGAAGGTTATGGTAACTTGAATGGAGTGGATGCAGTCAAAATGTGGGCAAGTGAGAAGCCTTTCTATAGCCACGATACCAACTCATGTGTTGGTGACGAGTGCCTCCATTACACTCAGGTTGTGTGGCGCAAATCGGTTCATTTAGGGTGTGGCAGAGCTAAGTGCAAGAACGGGTGGTGGTTTGTCACTTGCAATTATGATCCTGTTGGAAACATTGAGGGTCAAAGCCCGTATTGAATTATGTTGCTTGGAGTTCTAGCTAGTAGTCAGCCACAAAAACAATAAAATATATAAGAAGATAATGAAATCTTTTCTATTGAAGGATTTGTTTGCATAATTATAATATTCAGGACCAAAATCTACTTGTATGTTTGTGTTTAAAGAAAAGGGCGATTCTATGGGTACTAATTTTTTTTTACTATGCTTTTTGATGTTTTTTCATGCTAATTTTACTTTTAAAAATACAGTTTTAATTGCAAAAACAAACAACTTTTTATAAATCTTATTTATTATAATGTAAAATTCATGTTGTTTTTGGGATATTTCGAAATATCCCAACTAACTTATGCATATGATAATTAATTTTTAGATTTACTGGACATACTGTAACCCTAATAAACATGTATGATATCACGGAATCACATGTATATATACTAAAACTTGAAATCACATAGAAAAACTCAACTAGAACAGTTAGGGTACAGCCTTGCTGCAAGATCCGTATATTAATTTGTCATCGGTTGTAACAAAGTGATCATTCTGGTCTCAATCGGAGAAAAAAAGAGAGGGTCATGGATGTCCTCAAATTAAACCAATATAAACTTAATTGGCAATGGAATTAATGTGGACAACTGAGCTGGCATAAAATATTCAAAACCATGATTTGGATTTGATTATGATATTATTCGAAGAATGGAAACTAATGAAGACATCAGATCTAACCTGGGACACCACAGTGCAAGCCTATGCACAAAATTATGCTAACCAACGTGCCGGCGATTGCAACCTTGTCCATTCAGATACGGATGCTGTAAAAAAGGGGGTTGATGAGGAGGCTTACTACGACTACAACTCCAACTCATGTGCCTCTGGCCAGCAGTGTGGGCACTATAGTCAAGTGGCTTGGGGTAACTCTGTTCGCCTAGGATGTGCTAAAGTGACTCATAGCGCTGGAGGAACCTTCATTGGGTGCAACTATGATCCACCCGGCAACGTTGTTGGGGAAAAACCTTACTAAACCTTTCTGATTATGAAATCAGTGCTTCTATTACCTGGAATAATAATGATAAATAAGCTAATTTATACTGGCATTAATTAATATATGATAGAAAAATATTTG
>NW_011500341.1:0-1934 GCF_000495115.2 Populus euphratica
CACGTTGTTTTTCCAATTTTTTATTTTTTAAATGAAACAACACCTCATATCTAGTGGTCACTTATGATAGCTAAAAAGTCATGTTTCTAACTTATAAATCTAAAACAAAAAAAACCTATTTTAACTTTTTTTGCATTGAAAACATTTAGAAAACATTTTTTTGGTAAGATAAAGATAAAAAAATACTTCAATAAAACTCTTCTTGTTGAATGGGATCTGTTAATACAAAAATTAAATTTTATCATTGAAATGTGATAAACTAACAACTCTATCTCTAATTCATGTTGTTCAATGATTTTCTTTCTTATCTTTTAATTCAAATATTGAAATATAAATAAAATAAAATTTTGAATCAAAATGTTAAACTATCAAACCAAAGGGATCGAAAATAAATTTGCTATAAATATTTAGGCATAAATTTTTCAAAAGGCATGGTTTTCAAAAGTAGACAAAGAAGCCCTATATTGTTTCGTCTTAATTAAATTTTGTCCTCTAAAATTGTTTTTTCTTCTCAAGCAAAAAAATTGAGTTTTTTTTATACATATAAAATCAAGCATCAATATAATATTGGGATATTCCTTTGACATTTAAAGAACTTCATTGAAAATAAATCAAAATAAATTATGAAGTTTAATTCAAAGCTAATTTAATATAGAAAGATGAAATTAAAGAAAAAAAATTAATAATTTAATTACAAAATACTTGAAGGATTAAAAAAAAAACTAAACAAATTCACAATATTTCTTCTCACGTGTTAAAGTAAAACCTAGAGAAGATTTAGGTTCTTTTTAACTAGAGGTGGCTAGCATACTTTCTACACTAGATATGGATATGGACTGTGGAGATATTTGAAATTATAGCGTGCTCCAAAACAGAAACTTCTATATAATTTGGAATCCCCAGCCCAAGAACAGAATTCCAATAGCTAGTTAGTCCATGGATGAACAATCTATTTTTAATCAAATTATGATTACAATATATATCGATCAGGGGGTTTTATTATTTTGATATGAGTGTTTCTCCTTGTATAATTTACTTTGTTTTTCCTACAGTCTTCTCTCCATTCTCTTCATTATGATTAAATTATATGGTTCCCAGTTATAGCTCATGTGTTGAATAATTTCTTCACTCATCTAAATTTACACATAATGTGTTGTTGGCTCTCTCCGTGAAACTAAGCCAAGGCTAAGTTAACTTTAAAAAGAATTTTTTATTTTCAATGTTGTACTTATTATCCTTATCATTTTTATTGTTTTTTCATGATTGTTGCTTACATAAGATCCCAAATGTGATTCAACTTGATGAAATGGTCTTTGTTCTTCTGACAAATGCCATCAAAAGAGATTAATTCCTTGAATCTTGTATGGAAAGTCAACTTGTCATGAAAAATAAATTTATAACTTGCGTGATTATGTTCATAAAAGACTTCTGTATTTCGTGGAGAAGCGGTGGGAGGCTGGGGGTTTGGGAAAAAGGATGGCTCAAACACACGGGTTTGATTTTTAGTGAGGCTTGGGCTGCATGTGATGGTTTGTGGGCGTCAATCTACGTCGTGTCGGGTTTAAATCTTCTTTCATAAATGTTAATAAGTTTGGGCCAAGGCTTTGTTAATCTGAGATAAATTCTTCTTTGGGCTGTATTCATGGGTTTGATGGGATTGTTAATCTTTTTTCTAGTTTGATCGTAAAAAAGGAAAAACAAAGTGAAGGTTCCACTTATTGTGTTTTTTATGAATATGGCCATAGGGGCTTTGGTTTCTTCTTAATGGTTGAATTCAATCTTGCAGGATTTTGCTTTTGGATGCTGTTTGTTTGTTTGTTGAATGTTGTGCTTTGATCCGTGAGATGGGCAAGACTTCACAATTCATACAAGTGGTGAATTCACATTTAGATAATACTTGATATTGTGATATTGATTTTCTTTTTACAATATTT
>NW_011500341.1:2078-7368 GCF_000495115.2 Populus euphratica
GTATAACAAACATTTAAATGAAAGTGAAAAGTTCCATCTAAACTCCTTCTAGTTGTCCTCTTTCTTTATTTATTAAGACTTTAAGATAGTTAATTTTAACATAAATTATTCATACAATATAGAAATGTTCCCCTTAAAAAAAAAATTCAACTCCAAACCAACACAAAGTAGATCATTTCTAGTTTACATTCGCCAACACAAAGTAGATCATTTCTAGTTTACTCTTGATGCTTTAATCAAGAGTAGTAAATCTTTAACACATCTTTAACATCATCAATTATTTAGTTACAATTTCCATGTAATACTTTAAAAAACAGTGTAATTTTTTTTTTAATGATTTGAGAATGATTAAAATTTGAACCCTCCCCTATATTAGAAGATTTCAAATTATTAACTCAACAAGTTACATTTCAATAAATAATCAATTCACATTTCATTTATTATTTAATTTTCTTGAACTCAATATATTACAATTCATCATGTTACATCAGTCATATTTTATATAATACATTTAACTATTACATGAATTAAATTAAGATTCATGCACAAAAATAATTGGAATATAATAATATATTTTAACAACAATTTTAATCAAATATTATTTAATTATTTTTTATTTAATAATAATATTAATCGTATTTTTAATTAAAAATAACTTTTTTAAATTTATTTTTTTCAAACTACATTCTTAAAAGCTATTACAATATCGAGTACACACTAAGTGTGTATACAAACTTTCCAAACGGTATCTATAATCAAGTACTATATATTTAGAATAATATTAATCACACGACCCTTAACGTTTACTCATGCAGTCGGATAAGAAGCATCCATGGCAACGCCACATAGGCCTTCGCTAGCACCGATACCTCTTTGCATCCTCATATACCCGCTTTCACCCCAACTAGTTCCCCACGAATTCTTCACCAACCAATAATCAGTCCCATCACTGTCAGTACCATATCCAATTGCAGTAACGGCGTGGTTTTGCTCTGTCCCACAATCCCCTTTGAAGACACCACTTTTATAAAACTGGAAATCCTGCCCACCACCGTCAACAACAACTGATACTGGCTGTTTGGCCACAGCTTGCAGGAGAGCGTTTTCATTATTCTGTGGCACGTCTTCATACCCAGTTATTTCTGCTTCAATAGATGATGCCTTCTCGCTATTGCAAGTGCCATCGACTCCTTGGTAGGGGTAATTATCTTCACTTGCTAGCCCTCCGTTTCGTATAATATATTGGAAAGCGTTGTCCATGAAACCACCGTGACAGCCGTTATTTCCAACATCACAGTCCACAAGCTGTTGCTCTGATAATGATATTAACTTGCCTGTCTTAAGCTTTATAATTCCTTCTATTGCTGCCACTGTGGAAAATGCCCAGCAACATCCTACCATTCAACATAATTATAAATCAACGAGCAGAATCATCGAAGCAGGGATCAGAACTCTGTGAAACTTCCCGTATTTACTTATGGCAATTAAAGAATACTAGGAGTAATTATATATCCCCACTTTATATACAAACAAGTTTATGAAGGTCATTATTTATGAATTATATCAAACCGGACTCTAGTTTTTCTCAAGTCTTAATTACTTAAAAGGATCTGATATTGTTACACTTTATGGGGTCCATTTTTTATATTTAAGATAAAAAATCTCTCCTCATTATTTTTTAACTACACAACCAAAGACGTTAGTGTTGTTATGCGACTTTATTTCTATATATATATATATATATATATATATATATAACAAATATTAAGTGATTTATGATTATTTAATTAAGCGTGAATATATTTTTTATAATAGTGATTTTTAAGCGTAAAAAGCTAACAAAATAAAAATTGATTGACATATATTTTTTATAATATTTTTTAGACCGATCTTCAAGCTACGAATCCTCAGAGGTTGAAGTTGGTTGAGGTTTTCTAGGGTAGTGACTTGATTGTGATAAAAAAACAAGATCTGAGCAAAACATTGCCTAATTGGTGATGTTTGCCGAGCTCCAAAACCACGTAGTTATCATAATTGATAAAAGATTTAACCTATAAAATATAAATTATTAAGTATACTTACCACATCTGCCTTGGTCTTTAACTGGGGTGACTGCTTCAGCATTTCTCCAATCCATTGAAGTTGGTATGTCACTTAGATTTTCATATCTAAATGATGAAGACATCAATTTGGATGATTGTCTCTTGTACCCATGATACATAGCACGAAATTCTTCATTGGTCAAGTCTGCGAATTTGTTCACACCAAGCTTGTATCCGCGGTCAGAACCGTTGTTAAATGCTTCTATACGTTCAATATTTTCCTTGAAAATCAAGTATCGTTTATCCTTCTCTTTCATGTCTCCATAGACACGTCCATATTGAGCCATCCATTCTCCATGCCTCTTCAACATATATTCCTGCTCATCCAGAGGACGACAAGCTATTTTTGTTGCCCATGCAGCTAAAATAAGGAGAAATGGCAGAAAAATATGAGTATTGCATTTTTTTGCGGCCATGGTATTGTTTTTGATTTGAGAAACCGAAACCAAACCAAACGGCATTTTTTAAAATAAAAAAAAACCAAAATTATTTTTGTTGGCTAACTTTTTTTTTTCTTTATACTTCTTTTGGAATTTTTTTTATTCTTTACACTTGAAATACTTATCACTCTATACCTAGTCTATTTATGCCAAAAAATTTTGTTCATTTCTTTATTCTTTTATAACTTTTTTTTTAAAAAAACATGGAAAATGTTTTTGCATATACCATAAGAAATTCGACTAAAACCAACAGAATTACCAACATAATTTTTTTGTAGGTAATTTGCAATGATATTTACCGATGGGTGTTTATCCCTTGGTAATTCTATGTCATCGATGTATACCGACTGAATTACAGATTGAATATATAGAATTTTGATGGGAAAAAAAACAAGTAGCTCAATGATGTAGAAGTTTTTACAGGCTATTTTACCGATAATCTACGTATAGTAACGTGATCCATTCACAACCAGAATTGCCGATAGAATCACATAGAGAAATATTTCGTATATTCCGTCGATGATTCCATTGGTAAAAGTTAATATATCATCATGAATATTCTATCGGTGATTCTATCAGTTAAATTTAATATATCATCACGCTGTCAACCCTCCCCTCCCCTTCCCTATTTCTCTTTCTTCTTCCCCTACAATTGCATCTCAACAAACTACCCCACCCCCCAACTACAAACAACCACCCCCCTAAAAATATCCTCATCTTCTCAACACAAGTCATGCTTATTTAATTTTTATAGTCATAGCATCCGTGTTCTAATTTATTGTGAATTTTATTATTTTTTGTAAGTAAATCTATCTTTTTTTAAATTTAACTTAAAATGTCAATTTTATTATTTTTTAATGTTTTTTTAGTATATTTATTTTTTTAGTGTATGTACATATTTTTTATTGTTATTTCTCAAACAAACTTGTAGTATGAATGTATAATTTTGAACTTGTTATGGTTTGTTTTAGATTTTATAAAATTATATTTGTTTGCAATTTGTTGAAACTTATGTCACTTACCTAATTAGATGTGTTGTGATAAAATAAATAATAGTTTGTTTAACAGGTCTATTTTAATTTTTATCAATGCTATTGCGGAGTTGTCATTTTCGTAAATTTATGTGTTTAAATTTGTATGGATGTTGATAATTAATAATGAAAATTTAAGAGAAATTTTAATTAGTTTGTAAATCAAAATAAACGAATTGAGTTGAAATTGAGAGTAAAACCGTGCTCATGTCGAGTACGAATATCTTGATGTGTTATTATTGTGAAATTTATAACTATTGCTTTTGAAATTTTCTATAGAGATAGATAAAAAGGATGGGTGCTCTAACTTTCATACATGTTTAGAAGACAATATATATATATATGTATAATTCAAAATTTAAGCATATAAAATTTGATTTATTACTCTTGTAGCTTTTATTTACACTACATCATTAAACAGTTTTACCAACGGATTAATTCCGTCGGTGTAAGACACATAATTTGTCAGAAAACTTTTTATCGATAGCATCACCGATGGAATTCATCTGTCAGAATATTGATCGTCGGTAATTTCTATTTCTACTGCTGATTTTTTCAGGAAAAAAAAATTTGACGGTTTTATAGACGGACAAAGCGCGTCAAAAAAAATTTACGCTATAACTTTATCGACAGACCTATTCCGTCTGTATTTACACCAGTATATCACTGATGCCCAGTCCGTCGGTGATTGTGGCAAGGCCAGTAAATATTTCAGAACTCTCTATAAAATACTGACATATATAGTCTGTCGGTAGTGTCAACGGTAAATCACCGACGGTGTTATTTTGTTAGTGATTGTGGCATAGACAGTAAATGTTTTTCAACTCTCTATCTAATACCGATGGACTTGTTTCGTGTCTAAGGCTATTAGTATTTATTTAAAAATATTTTAAAAAAAATTATTTAGAATAAATATTTTTTTTCAAATATTATATTGATTAATATTTTTTAGAACAAACAGCTTCATTGAGCTTGGCTCACGTCCAAGAGACATAGCTTGTAAGAAAAAAAATGTTGCAAGTTAAATATTTTATAAGCAACAACAAATTAATTAACGATATATTTCATTTAAATTAATCTTAACATTTGCTTCGTATATGCACTGAACAGAATAGAGTTGCCGGTGTGTGTGGTCAACAAACCATGAATTTGTCTGTTTTGATTGTTGGCACCAGACTATGAGCATTGTGTGAATCGATTAGATGTCACGTGCTCAATATATTGCATCCATATATCCCCTGAGATGAATGACAGTTTAAATTCCAGTCAAATCACCACCTCATTCCAGCCTTCTAGATTGTTATTTCACGCATATATTTTTGCTTCTTCTTTTTTAGTCATATTAAAAATCATGCAACCTACTTCCATAGTAACAAATTAGAATTTAGAATATAAAATTATAAAACAACAAATTATATTATTTTTTATGATACCTAGTTATTGCGTGATTCTCTCATATCCTCCTCACATCTATAGAAATTTAACATCTATATATTTTCAACTAACATCTATAGAAATACATAAATGATAATTAAAATTAATGGAAATAATAAAACACATAACAAGCAATAATAGAATAAAATTGAGATAAAATAATTAAATTTAATTCTTCATTTCCAAGGTCAATTCAACAATAACAATTAAAATTCAACAAAATTTTCAAATAATTATTACAATACAAATAATTAAATAATTAAATTTTCATTCTACACATCTA
>NW_011500341.1:8307-10207 GCF_000495115.2 Populus euphratica
ATATAAATTTATGAAAATCACAACTCTGCAATAGAGTTGATAAAAATTAAAACAAATTTATTAAATAAGCTATTATTTATTTCATCACAGTACATCTAATTTGGGGTAATTCAAAAAAAGTTTCAACAATTTACAAACAAATACAATTTGACAAGATCTAAAACAAACTATAAGAACTACAGAATTATGCATTCATATAACAAGTTTCTTTGACAAATAATAATAAAACAAGTACATAAGTTAACAAAATACATATACTAAAAAAATAATGCTTTTACCGATGGAATCACTAATGAACACATTTTGTTGGTATACCCATCGGTAATTTTGAAGGTGAATGGGCCACTTCACTGTATAGAAATTCCGGTTTGAATCCCTCGGTCCTTCCGTCGGTAAAATCATTTGAAAAAATTGCACGTCATTAAACTATTTTTTTTCAAAATTCCATGCATTCCGTCGTCCATTCAATCGGTGTATACCAACCCATAAAAATTTAATACTAACACTATCAGGAAATCAGCAAAAACCAAAGAAATTACTGAAGAAATTATTTTGTTGGCAATTTTTACTAACAGATATAATTCCATCTCTAATTTTGTCTGTCTATACCAACAGACCTTTGCTGTTAGTAATAATTACCGATGGCATAGATTTTATCAGTCATTCGGTCGGTATATACCGACATAATAATTCCAGAAATTCGACTAAAACCAACATAATTACTGACGGAATTTTTTTCTTAGTAATTTGCGGTGATATTTACCAATGAATGTTAATCCCTTGGTAATTCTATGTCATCAATATATACCGACTGAATTACAGATGGAAAATATAGAATTTTGAAAGGAAAAAAAAAAGTTCGATGACGTGGAAGTTTTTACAGACTATTTTACCAACAATCTTCGTACAATGATGTGACCCATTCAGCGCTAGAATCGTCGATAGAATCATCGACAGAAATATTCCATTGGTGATTCCATTGGTAAAAATTAATATATCACCATGAATATTTTGTCGGTGATTCTATCGGTAAAAATTAATATATCACCACGCTATCGGCCCTCCCCTCCCCTCCCCTCCCCTATTTCTCCTTCTTCTTCCCCTATGATTATATCTAAACAAACTGCCCCACCTCCTATATGCAAACAACCCCCCCTAAAAATATCCTCCTCTTCTCAACACAAGTCATCCCTCTTTAACTTTTGTAGTCACAACATCCGTGTTTTGATTTATTGTGGATTTTATTATTTTTTTGTAAGTAAATCCATCTTTTTTAATTTTAATATTAAAATGTCAATTTTATTATTTTTAATTGTTTTTAGTATATGTATTTTTTTAGTGTATGTACTTGTTTTATTGTTATTTCTCAAACAAACTTATAGTATAAATGTATAATTTTAAACTTGTTATGGTTTGTTTTAAATTTTGTAAAATTGTATTTGTTTGCAAATTGTTGAAACTTATGTCGAATTACCTAATTAGATGTATTATAATAAAATAAATAATAGCTTGTTTTTTAGTCATATTAAAAATCATGCAACCTACTTCCATAGTAACAAATTAGAATTTAGAATATAAAATTATAAAACAACAAATTATATTATTTTTTATGATACCTAGTTATTGCGTGATTCTCTCATATCCTCCTCACATCTATAGAAATTTAACATCTATATATTTTCAACTAACATCTATAGAAATACATAAATGATAATTAAAATTAATGGAAATAATAAAACACATAACAAGCAATAATAGAATAAAATTGAGATAAAATAATTAAATTTAATTCTTCATTTCCAAGGTAAATTCAACAATAACAATTAAAATTCAACAAAATTTTCAAATAATTATTACAATACAAATAATTAAATAATTAAATTTTCATTCTACACATCTA
>NW_011500341.1:10839-12812 GCF_000495115.2 Populus euphratica
TAGTGTTGCCTTCACAATTTCAAGCAACACTCTTTTAAAAATTAAAAATTATCTTATTTATCTTTTATACTTAAAATATTTATCACTCTATACTTAAACTATTTATATTATTTTCTTTATTCTTAGTGTTGCCTTCACAATTTCAAGCAAGCCCACAATTTCACGCAAGCCCATCTGTTTCCGTCAAAAAATCAAGCCAGGCATCTTTACATCACGCCCACCAACATAAATTCTATGAAGGCAGATCTTAATGCAAATGCAAAATCAACTCAAGTGAAAGCTAGACGCAAGAAACTGGTACTTCTTTCGTTTAATTACAAAATCAAGCATCAAACTTGCATAATCACCGGCTGGTGTGAACAAGGAATAAATGAATCAAGATTTAGATGAGATATAAAAAAAAAAAAAAGGTACCAGAAGAGAGCAAATCACGGCAACCAAGGAGGGGTCCAACCACAGGAGTCAAGAAGCTCAGTGGAAATTTGAGGCTTAGATTTTGATAAGAGGGACAGACCAGCACATCCCATGGGTTACAACTTCCAATCTTCTTCTTCTTCTTGCCAGTGTCCGTGAGATCAACGATCGAACCATCACTGTCAATAATTAATGGAATGGGGGAAGATTCCACCTCCTTAATTTATTTATTTTTTTAATTAAAACCGATACGTGGGATGATTTTTTTAAGGACCAATGCCGAAGACAGCACTGGTAGAGTTTTCGTTAATTGAATCCATTGGTTTTCAAAGGCTTTCGATTTCGTTTCAAGCACTGTACTAATCAAGTGAACCTTCATTAATTGACTATTCAAGTACGTTACTATAAAAACAGATTTTAAAAGACACGACTAAAAACAGCTTAAATTTTCTTTTAAAAAATAACAATGTATAAAAGACCAAAAAAAATTAAATTTTCTTTAAAAAAAATACTCCAAAATAACTTATCAAATCTATAGCTCAAAGTCACCAAATAATTATAACCCAAGAAAAAACTAATTATAAAGCCTATATATATTAAATGTTGGTATCAAAAAGAAAAATTAGTTATAAAAAAAAACAATGTTAATGAGCATTAACTTTCCAAACCTGTGACTCACGTTATTTGACTGGAAGCACTCCACCTGGAAAAGCCATGAATTCCAATACCCAACTAATAAAATATTGAAGGATAAAATTAAAAAAAAATTCAATTATACAAAAGGATCTAAAACAAAAAATCACAATTAAAAGAATAATGATTAACATTGAAATAAAAATAAAAAAAATTAGGGGAAACTAGTTTTTTTTATTGAAGAGTGAAATTTAAAAGAAAAATTAATATAACAAAAGGAGCAAAATCAAAACAAAATAATGAGGATTAAATTGATAAAAAATCATGAATTTGGATTGAAGGATGAAATTAAAACAAATTAAAATTTTACCAAAGAGCCAAATTTAAAATCTTAATAAATAAAAGGACCACTAAAAAATTTTGCATGGCTAACAAGAATTTTGAGGGGAGGAGATAAGAGAAAAAAGAAAAAAAAAAAAGAAAGTGTTACCAACGAAAAACCACCTCACCAACAACTCCGGGCAATAATCTAATAAAAAGAGGAAGCTACGAGGATTTTAGTGACACGATAAAAAAGCATTTTTTTTTCCTTCACAAGGCACGACAAGCGCCTCCCATGCACTGATGAATGTCTTGCATGCACCAATTACTTTTTTTTTTTTAAATTATATTTTATATTTATTAAAAAATCAAATTGCTCTTTATCCAACATAACCATCACCATAATACTAGTGTGAAAAGATGAAAATACCCTTACATGCCAATTCCAAAAGTTTTGATTCTTTGAATATTTTAGTTGTTTCATTGTGTTTATAAAATAAAAAATGATCTACTTGTACCCCAAATAATTTGCTAACGACAAATGAATCTCATGCAAAGATCTCACAACCATCAATAGCTATTTCAATTATTTTTTATGGAAAGAC
>NW_011500341.1:12961-36031 GCF_000495115.2 Populus euphratica
ATTTTAGTTTCCACTAGTCAGTTTACCTGTATTTTACCATGGGTCCTCTCAAAAGTTTTTATATATATATAAAAAATATAGATGTTATTAACATGTTTTTGTCCTTAAGATAACTTGATGCGCACATTTAATAAAATTGATCGAGAATTATGTGTTAATAAATATTAAAAATTTGTTAATTTTAATATAAGATTAATTCAAAAAAAGTATTAGATAAATATAGATAAAGATCTTTAATCTTGTTTTTTGAGCAATTCTTCAAGTTTTTTATCTAATTGTATGTCAAAATATTTTTTAGCTTTCAAAAGAAGAGCACTAATTTAAATTTCAACAAAACAAAATAACCTTATAGTATACATCCTCATTTTCTTATCATCATTTTTTTTAATATAGCATTTTGAGATACGGAGGAAATTAACAATTTTTTTTTAAAAAAAAAACTTTTAAAGGAATGAAATAAGAATAAAAAGGCATCTCTTTAATTAACCCTTTTGCTTTATCAGAATAATTATTTTTAAACAACAACTTATCAGAACCTAAAACCAAGTGTAAGTATAAATAAAATACTAAAGTTTTGATATTTTTTTATGCAAATATAAAAGAATAACATCCTTTTCATGTGTTGTAACGAAAAAACTTTTTGAAATCTATTTTTTAACTAATCATATGAATATAAAAAATACATTAGCATGCAATACAATGAATAAAATTATGAAACTAAATTGTATATTTGTTTTGTTGAAACCTACCTTTGTGATTCATGTAATTCTTTTTATAAAATCTTTTTCTATAAGAAGCGTAGCTCATTGAATAAAATGAAATATAATTTTGAAAAAAAAATATCATAATAATTGATTTTGATTAAACTTTAAGAAAAAAAGTTAAAAAAATAATCAATAAGGGATGTACAAAAACAATGCTTGCTAGTATAATTGACTATTCAAGTACGATACTATAAAAACGGATTTTAAAGGACACGACTGAAAACAGATTAAATTTTCTTTTAAAAAATAACAATGTATAAAAGACCGGTTGAAAAAAATTTAAAATTTCTTTAAAAAAATGAAACATTAAACCGATGACTCGTCGTCTCTCTCCAACCTTTAAAAAAAAAAAATTAAACAACACATCATCTGTGCATGGTAATCGATGGTGCATCTTTCCCAGTTATATCTCATGTGTTGAATGATTTTTTCACTCATCTAAATTTACACATAATTAATTAATGTGTTGTTGGCTTTTATTCAACCGTAGCGAGCGCAGACAACCTCCTCATTTGAGAACCTTTGGATCCTAGTTCGATGGATGTTTCATGTGGGCTGATAAATATAAAAATTGCAATTTAGATATGGTCTCCCAATTTTTTAGTTAATTATCATAATGTTACAAGGTGCATAATATTCTTATACTCAAGCCAATAACATTTTAAAATTATAATTACAATTCAAAAAAATATATATGAATAGTTCAATATTTTCATATTAAGCCCGCAACATTTTAAAATTACATTTAGAACTTAATTTTTTTTGCTAAGATGCTCAATATCTTAGTACTTAAGCCCATTTCATTTGTAATAGGAATCTTCCCTACCTTTTTCTCCACACAATCGGTGATGTCAATGAGAATGCACAAGTTGGCTTTATCATATTAATACCCTGCTAATTATGGATAAAAAATTTAAATATTTATACTTTATTTATTAGATTTCAGATATCAACATGAATATTATCATTATCTAAGTACTATATATATATATATATATGTATGCATATGTATATGTATGTATGTATGTATGTATGTATGTATGTATGTATGTATGTATGTATGTATGTATGTATGTATGTATGTATGTATGTATGTATGTATGTATGTATGTATGTATGTATGTATGTATGTATGTATGTATGTATGTATGTATGTATGTATGTATGTATGTATGTATGTATGTATGTATGATACAAATGTATAAATATTAGGTTGAGCTTGATACTATCTTGTTGTAACCCAATTTTTGTACATGTTTGAAAAATTTAGAAAAATATATCTTTTCAATAATTTTAAATCAATTCTTTATTTTTATTTAATTTGTCTGTCAAAAAAATCTTGAAAATTATAAAAAAATAAAACAAATACAAAAACAATTAAAAATACATATCTTGGGTTGAAAATTGACCAATACTTGAGTATCACATGCAAAAATTAAGTTTTGGAATTTTTAGGCCATAATTGAGGGCTTAATTGAAGAAGAAATTGATAGAGGACTTAATTTGATTTAATTTGGATGAGATTGAAAGAAATTCTAAATTCAAAGATGATTTTGAAATAAAGAGCCAAGGTAAAAAAAATCAATTAATAGCTTAATTGATGAAGAAAATTGAAGTTGAGAGTTATTTTGGCTTGAAAATAAAGAATTAAATTACCCATAACTGAAATGAATAAAGTAGAGAATTGAGAGGACATATTCTAAGTTCATTGTTTGTTTTTACCAACCTCCCTTTTCAGAGATGAGTGTTATTTTCAACATGTCATTTTGTTTTTATAAAAAACCAATGTAAAAATCTTGCAAAAGATAATTCTTTTTTATAAAGGACAACCAATTTTTTTTTTTGTTAAATATTCAAAATGACAAGTCTTCTTTTAAAAAGGAACAATGTCAAGATTCAATTTTTTTTAACTAATAGCCAAATCAACAAGTATCCTATTTTTAAGGATTGAAATCAAATTTTTCACAAAAAAATTATAAATTAAATTGCAAATAAACTAAAAATATTAGGATAATTGATGACAATAAAAAAGATAAATTTATAAAAAAAAACATATAATAAAATTAACTTTTCATAAGAAAAGCTACTTTAAGAGTGATGTTATTCTTTTTTAAAATATAAATAACCCCTTATCTAAATCTCTAAACTTGTGTAAATTCTAGAATCCTTAATTTTCTTTAATTATTAGACACAATATATATAATATATATTTTTTCCCTCGCTCTCAAGGGAGTCTTAACTGCGATGTCTACTGAAGTACGACATGCCTTTTTCATTAGTTATTAAAAAATGTAATTATATAAAATAAATACTTAGCAATTTTTCTCGGTTTGGATTAATATCCATTAAGTTTTGATAAAATTATAACCCCTATACACAATTCATGCAAGCACACCACCTCCCTTAATCTCCCTTACCTCAACCATTACCCATATCAGCCACCATATCTCCGACGCCAAAATCTCCTTGTTCATTTCTCTCTCTCTTTCTTTATGTTGTAAGTGGGTTTTTGTCTCTATTTTTTAAATTTCATGATTTAACTTAATATTTGCATGGATATTGACGAGGTTATTCTATAAGAAAAAATAAATAAATTAGGTTCCTCTTACTGTTTTTTGATGCATATGGCCATTAGCCATATAGGCTTTGATTTCTTCTTAATGATTGGATTCAATCTTGCAGAATTTCGCTTCTAGATACTGTTTGTTTGTTGAATGGTATGCTTTGATCCATGAGATGGGTGAGACTTCATAATTCATGTAAGTGGCCCACTTGGCCACCACCTAGATGGTTTGAATGGTATGCTTTGATCCGTGAGATGGGTGAGACTTCATAATTCATGTAAGTGGCAAAACTATATTTAGATATTATTTAATATTGTGGTAGTAGTTATTTTTTATATTTTAGGGTATTCTTGACCGAATAAAATTATAGACTTTTATGATTTTAGTTGTATTTTTTATATTTTAGGGTATTCTTGGCCGAATAAAATTAAAGACCTTCCAAAATAACTTTTTTTATTTGTATCAATTCATCAAATTGTAAAGGTTGTCTTAGTGTTGCATCATCGTTTACTCTTGGTGCTTTGATGTCAATAGTTTAGTCTTGGTTTCAAGAGTCTTTTGCATAAACTATGAATGCTTTTTTTTTTTAAAAAAAAAGAAGATAAGAACTAATATATCCAAATATTGAAACTTAAAAGGCAGGTTTTTTTTTTTTTAAAAAAAAGAAGATAAGAACTAATATATTCAAATATTGAAACTTAGAAGGCAGGATGCTTATTAAATGTCCATTTTTTGCACAAGGAACATTTAAATCGATGGCATGTTCACATCACATTAATCTTGAATTTTTCAGTTTAAAACCATAGAAAAGCCGTGATTTTAATGAGATTTTACGTGTTTTAATAACTAATTAGGTTTAGGTGAAGTTAAAATTAGTAATATAAAGTTTTTTATTATGATTTAGTTATGGAATTTGATTAGGATATTGTTTTTAATATGAAATTCTTAGTTATCCAACACAATAAGGAGGCATTCCGAAACATCGTCAACCTAACTCCTCTAGTCTTAATCGGTTGATACCATTTCTATACACTTGGGCCTTCTAAACAACATATCTACAGCCCTGGTCTTTGTTTTAATTGGGCCACTGATGTTTCAGCTCATAATATATAATCTCACACTCCACCAGCTCACTCCACCGCTCACTAGGAGTAAAACTTCTTTACCGACAAATTTTATGGTACTAAAATTATTAGTAGTAATTTTCTTGGTTCTTTTCTTGAATTTATTTTTAAAAATAAATAAATACAAATATGAAAGAAATTTTATTAATTTTAATGGGATATTGATTTTATTTTCTCTCTTTTTCTTGTATCTGTCTTCTTTTTTTAAAATAAATCTCATAAAATAACTAAAAGTGTACACAAATTACAAGCGCCATAAAATTTTCCCTACCCTACCTCTATTATTTTATTAATTCTTCTTATTTTAGCCTTTTTTTGTGACTTGTCGTTTATAATGGAACTCTGTCCGTAGGCTAATTTTTCTTTCTAATAAAAAAAATAATAGTGCGCAGAGATCTCGCAGTCTATAGTAAACGACATGTAGTTAGCTTTAAATTATTTAATCCATTCATGTTCGGATCCTAAACCACAAACCAAATAACAGGGTTGGATTTGTTCGGTCTTGCAAGGTAATTAATCAATCTCTCTGCTCTTTTGCGTTGTTGCTTAAACCCTAGACTATACACAGAATTTAATCATGGGTATTATAATTATGAATATAGGGGTTTTGATTTTTAAAGCATGGAGAATTTTGTGCCCCTTGTGGTAGAGAGTTTGGGAGTGAGACTGAGAGTTAGTATCATGGGAGGTTATAATTCACCTTAGAAGAAAATTATGCTCTTTAAGTTTCAATTGATGAATCTCTCTGTAATGGCATCTTCTTCATCTGTTCATGTTTATGCTACTGGGGAGATGATAAATACTAACTCTATATAGTTGTGTTAATCTTCTTCTCTTGTTCGTTGTTGGCAGTCGTGAGTGGTTAAGAGCATCCAATTATGGCGACAGTGAGTTCGGAATCTCTCCCAGAAACTCAGCCATCTGCCAATTCCACTGATTCTGATACTGCCCCTAAACCTCAAGTCATTTACCGCTGTAAAAGATGTAGAAGAATTGTTGCATCGGAGGAGAATATTGTCCCCCATGAGCGGGGAAAGGGAGAGCAATGCTTTAAATGGAACAAGAAAAGTGTTGACTCCAGCAAAAATCAAGAGCCACCCGAATGCTCTTCTATATTTGTAGAGCCCATGAAGTGGATGCTAACAGGCAAGTATACACTACAAATATCTGTCCTTTTTCTATTTCGCATCAATGTGCATGTGCCTTTTAAAAATGCTAACTCGGATCTTGAAATTGCCAGTACAAGAAGGTTTTGTGGGGGAGAAACTTCAGTGCATGGGCTGCAAAGCGCGCTTGGGTTCCTTCAATTGGGCAGGCATGCAATGCAACTGTGGAACTTGGATCAATCCTGCGTTTCTGCTTCACAAAAATAAATTAGATGAATGCCATATATGAGCAAGAGCTGTTATGGTTAAACGAGTAAGTTCTAGCAACCATCAAAGGCAGAGGTTGCACTTACGCTGTGCTTGGATGCCGAGAGAGACTTGCTTTATTAAATGCTTGCTACTTGTAGAAATGTACTAGAAATGGTGGTTCTAAATTTTAAATCTAGTATTTTCTGTGGATGCACTTTCGGCAT
Organism: Populus euphratica; assembly: GCF_000495115.2. Lineage (NCBI taxonomy): Eukaryota > Viridiplantae > Streptophyta > Magnoliopsida > Malpighiales > Salicaceae > Populus > Populus euphratica. The sequence continues at coordinate 18,993 of NW_011500341.1, forward strand.
AAATGCTGTTCACATGAAAAACTGAAGCAAGTGTTAGCCTGCATCCCTTCTTGGATGGTGATCCTTTTTCTCCGACTAGATTACATAAGATTTAACAAATAAGAGAAGAGAAACTAGAGTAAACAAAGATGAAATTAGTTGATCGGAAGGCAGTTGCAGGGTTATGAGCTAGCCTAACTGATTTTAATAGTTAGTAATTCGATTCTTTTTGGTCAACATTATTAGCTATTCCCTTGCTGTTTAAGTTTCTGGGCAAGATGTGGAGAGGGGTTTGAGTAAACACTGCATGATGTTCTACTTGGCTTGGGGCAATAACTTTGCTTGAAATGGCTTTTATGCATGATCTTTACAGTCATTAAATCTTCGCTATCTCAAGTTGCTAGCATACTTCTCTAATTTAGCTTGACATGTCCATTAGAGTGTGGTTTGAGTCATTCGGGTATAAACTCTGTAAACTGGACTTCAAATTTCGAAGTGCCGTCTACTGGTTGGCCAGCAAATCCAGTTGTAATCAATCTTCTTGATCAATATTCGACCAAAATTTTTTCAATCAGGTCCTTGCTTTCTTTCTTTTATTTAATGTTTATAATGTAACAAGTCACTATAACTGTAATCTTTATTATATTGAAAATTACACAATTAAGCATAGGAATGTAACGGGCATTTATATTATATTGCAATTTTGGTAATATTATTATTGTTATTATCAAATCCTTGATGAGCAAATTAATGCTAGATGGAGAAAGGAAACATGACAAGGCAACATGACAATGCAAAGCTACTACTGCATTTAAAATTTAAAGCATGTAGAAATATTGCGCGCGGCTAGATTGCCTGGTCTTGATCGGCAGAACTCTTGATGTAAATCACTGACCAGCACCAAATGCCTCAACTGGGAAAGTTTTGGTGATACCAGCGAGGCTCTTGAAGTGAATTTTTCCTGTTGGTGGGTCGTCAACGATAATCTGGCTAACTGGAGGCCAGAGCATGAGCTCCTTAGCTTTCACTCCTTTGAGTTTCTTGATGTTCTTTGTGCTGACATAACCAGTTATTTCAGTGTCGTAGCTTACGAGCTTGCTGATCATCTTGAAGTTGTGCTCGACCTTCTTCTTCTGCAGAATCCACATGTATCCAGTGCCCTTAACAAAACCAACTTCAACAACATCTGCAAGAGGGAGAAGTCCTAGAGGAAGTCCGAATTCCTCAAGAAGGGAAGCTGTCATTTTGAGCCCCTCTTCATGACCCGTTTTCACTATTGCTCCTTCCTTCTCGGCCATGGCTGCTGAATTTCCTAGCTTCACTGGTTATAACTAAGAGCTCACTCTGAGGCTAATTTTGATTTATAAGACTTAGTTTTAGGTGATCTGTTTTTATACACACACAGACACACATGCGCGCGCGCACACCAAATTATGACATCAATTGGACAAACTCAATGGAGAAAACAAAGAAACTACCCTTGTATTAACCACCAAAACTGGATCATTTCAAATGGATGTTCTCTGTGTCTTGTTTAAATGCTTCAACTGCAGCTATTTTAACATGTTTTATTTGGCGATATTGATCTGGACACCGGAAAAACAAAAATCATTTTCATATGCAATATCTATAACATCGCCAGCTTCTCTCTACAATAAAAGGTGTTTCCATGGCTTTTCGCTGCACTTCTAAACGTTAAACCATTTTCAAGAACAGGTTCCAAAAACCACTTGTGCAGCACGTACCTCCTCTCCTCTATTTTCTTCTTGTCTCTGAATGGGTATAGGTCCATGTTAAACAATGTCATCCTACTCTAGCAATGACAAATGATTTTTTAATTACTCTAGTATTTTTTTTCTTAATTACTCTTCTTATCGGTTCAATTACATTTCAATCTTTTTAATTAGGCTTTCAGAATAGAGCTCACAGAAGTTCACTCCTCATTCGAGAGAGTAAGCCCTCAAATTTATTGTCTATTGGGAGCTTGGGAAACAGAAACTAAAGTTGTCTGTCAAGCATTAAAATGGCATTCTTTGCAATACAAATACTTATAGGATTACTTATTGATTGAAATAAACTAAAATATTTCAGATTATAAAGAATACAAAAAACGCAACAACAAAAATCAAATGTTTATGTGTAAAATATTTTACTTTCTCAATGTATATTCAAGTTAATTAAATTATTAATTGTTCTTGATGTTTTAAATAAATATTACAAATTATATGACATCATTTAAAAGTTTTATAAAAAGGGCTTTAATTGAAAACAATAAAGATCCAAATGATGCACAAGCAACTCTTGTGCTGCCATATTTTATTTTATTTTAACAATTTATCAATATGTGTTGGTCTACAATTAAATAATTAACTTGTTTTTACCTTTTACTTGATCTTATGTATTATTGAAAAATATGTAATATACATTTTAAATCAAGACTTAAAAATGAGCTTTTGATTGATTAAATAAATAAATAATTAATAAACATGTTGTAAACAATTAATTTGCAATTTTGCTTCAAATATTTTGGTTAAAAACTCTTCTCTTAGTTTCTTTGTTTTTGTTTCAAGGATTTCTTAATTTTTTGTTTTATTTTTTTTTATGAGAACGGAAAAAATCCATTTCGTATTGTTAATTGTTAACTAATACTTATATGTCTCTTATAAATATGATAAGTGCACAGATACTATACCATCGGATAATTATATTCTAATAAGCGACTGTTTGGTATTGTTATATTTTTAAACGCAATAAATTTCAGTAATAAAAAATATAATGTTTGGTTAATATATGTTTTGCTTTGGAATTTAACTAATTGTCACTTTAGAAAGAAACCTTTTTTCTTTTGAAATAAAACAAAATAATCCTTATTTTTAATTAAAAGCACAACTACTTACTATATAATCTATTTCTCAATTAAATAATTTTTTTCATTAATTTATTTATAAATTACACATATTATTACAACAAAACCTAAAAGATGTGATGATTTCATTGTTCATCACCACCTCACAAAATATTATTAACTTCTACTTTGTTTTCCTTTTTTTATCTTTTTTTTTTTACTTATGTGATCGAACTTTTTAAAAAAAAAAATCATTTTTACATATTGTATTGATTGAAGATTGAGATTAATATATTTATTTTATAAGGTTACAGAAGATTGAGATTAATATATTTATTTTATTTTATTTTATAAGGTAAACAAATTTCACATTGGATTGATAATCAATTTTATAATAATAATAATAATAATAATAATAAAGAGAACAAAATTGACAATAAGGCAAAAATATAACATGGGATGGTAAGACCCAACTTAAGTAATACCAGTTGGAAAACCAGTTATGCTTTCAATAAGAACTAACTTAAAAATAAATGGGAAGGTACAAAAAAGGATTGAAGGATTTGGAAAAAATTGACATTCAAAACTAGTGTAAGATGGAATAGTAAACTAGAAACTATTAGTACTAGTGATGGGTAGTGAAAGAAAAACACTTAGGTTAGTTATTAATAACTTATTTATTTGAATTCATCTTTGTTTTATCTTGGTTCTTAGAGCCTCTTTAGCTTAGGTTAGTTATTAATAACTTATTTATATGAATTCATCTTTGTCTTATCTTGATTCTTAGAGCCTCTTTAGCAGTGTAGTTGCGGTTGTTTTTCAAATAACTTTTCGTGCTGAAATGCATGCCAATAATGTTTGTTCATTTTTAAAAAATTATTTTTGACATCAGCATATCAAAACGATACATAATATACAAAACATATTAAATTTTAGCAAAAAAAATTGATTTTTTTGGGAATGCGGTTTGGACCGCGTTCACAAACGGTGCCTTAAACTATTTAGCATGTTCCATGTGGTTTCTACATTTGATGTTTTCTATTTCTCTTATATAGAAAATCAAAGAGTCCACGATGTTGAGACATACTGACATCAAACCACCCATTTGCATTAAATTTGATAGAATATTTAGTAATGTTGTAGTAATTGGACATTATGCTTGCACTTTATTTTCTAGAACGTTATTTGATTATGATGTTGTGAATCAAGGCACTGAAGATGTTAATGGAGATCGGGAAGAAAATTTGAAGGAAAGGAAGTGATAATTCATAGAAGGATATTATTCTTAACTATACAGATTATGTCTGTAACTTGGTTGGTAGATTTATTATGGGAAACAATAATACTATAAATAGCATTAAAAAGAAAAAAAAAAGTAAGAGAACAAATTATAGTGAGCAAAGTAGAAAGAAAAGTAAATAACCTTTTGGATTTAGAGCTCAATTGCTTTCATGTTGTGGTCAACTATTTGATCGTGTTTCAACTAGGAATGAAAGTATAAATAAAATAGGGTGTAACACTAATGAGTGATGGCAAAGGTGCATTCCATACTTAGAATTATTTTTGGTAATGATTTATATTGTTTTGTTACTAAGTATTCGTCTATGAAAAATAAAAAAAAAGATATAAGTGTTAATTGAAAATATTGATAGGAAGTATCAATGGCTTTAAAACATATACTAGCAAAGTCCAAAGCACTAGATCGAGAGGTTTATATTGTTTTAATGATTATAGTTATTGTTGTGTCCTAAACAATTATCTCATGGTTTATCTTTTTTTTTTTTACTTTAACTTACCTTAATAGCAAGATGTTATAAAAGTTTTGTTGTGGTGTCTAATGATGTACATGTTTGGATTAACAGGACAACGACAAATCAATTTACATGATATACCTGCATATCCGTACAAATCACAAGTGCATATTGTAGTGGTATCAATGATATTACATATCTATATAAGGAGGAAGTCGCAATAAGATGTTGCATTTATAGAATATAATCACAATCCAAATTTTATTTTTAATGGTTTTTTAGTCGATATTGTTCTACTTTCTCAAAACCAAGGCAACCAAAAGCCTTCTCAAATGAATTAAGTCTGTGATGAGATAACAAATAATTTAATGGGATGATTAAAGAATAACAATAATGTAACATTTTTATTTTTTTTATGTATAACAAAAAGAACACACATGAATGATACTTACAAATTGAAAATTCATACATGTCTTTCTTGGTAATTTTATTACTAAAATCACTTACAAAAACTACTTAACTAAATACATATAAATTGTTTTTTGGACAACAATAATTTCAACCATATTTTTAACTAGACATATATTTTATTATATCGATCACAATAATTTTGATTTTATAAAATCTATTTTATACGAATCACAATCATATAACCCACCACTTTCTCAATCACTCCCTTGATATATTAGATAAGATGTTATTTAAAGTTTGTTTCTTAAATATATTATACTAAATTTAAAGTTTAAATTTCAAATAAATTGCTAACAAATGATAGGATTTATGTATTCTTTGTTAAGACTGAAAGGTCTATTTGAGATTGTGATAGCAGTTGTGGTTCAAAGTGTTTTTCATTTATAAATGCATCAAAATAATTTTTTTATTTTTTAAAAATTATTTTTGAGATTATTACATTAAAACAATCTAAAAACATAAAAAAAATTAATAAAAAAAATTAAATTAAAAAAAAAACATGATTTCAACCGTGTTCCCTAACACGACATCATCAACTTAAAACACGGCATCGTAAACTTCAAACCTTCATGTCGATAATAGGATTGGCCACAGTTTTAATTGTCAATAAATTGCTAACAATTTCAAATCATTTGAAATTCTCTTAATTACATCCGTTAATAAACTTTTAAAATTGTTGGAAAATAAAATTTAGTCTCGATTTTTTCCAAAAACATTTTCTATCGTCAAATTAAAATAAATGACATAATATTATTGCCACTAGAACTTTAATCAATGCTTTTACGGACCGTTGTAAAAAAAAAAAAAAAAACATCTAAAGTCTTTTTTAAATAATTTTCCACTTACTTATCATTTCGAATATAATATTTTAGAGTGGAACTTTGTTTCTCTCCACCAAAACCTCGATGACGTTAATTGCATTACGCCACATTATAGCATATCCATAGACGTGGGACTATGAAAATTGAATATCTATACGCCGTGCTTATTTATGGCCAAGTTGCTTCGGATAATTATATTTTTAATTTTCTTCTTCTTTTCCTTATATGTAGTTAAATTTTTAATCTTAAATATAAACATGCATGAAGCGCCAAATAAAGAACTATGAAAAAAGTTTCTGATGTCAAAGTGCTAACTCACAAGATATTTTCAATTGTTGTTGGAAAAGTACTGATACCAAATCCAATTAATATATGAATATAAAATTAAATGAGATATTGAGAATTGCTCACAGTAATTATAAGAAACTAGTTATATCATTCTGCCACTGGTCAGATAAAAAAAATATGAAGAAAAAATAATGTTAAAAAATAAGCATATTAATAGAAAGTAAAAAATCAATATTCAGTGAGAAAAAATAATGTCCAATAATAAATAAATAAAAAATAATACAACCCCATGTTAAGCTGTAAAATCCATTGCACAAGCTAGTTCATTGGAAGCTTTATATATAAAAAAACTATATATATATATATATATTTATAGATCAAATATTGAATAATAAAAAAAAATCAATCATGTAAAAGGATCTGAAAGAAAAAACAATAACTAAAAGTCAAAAAAAGATGCAATTTCACTTGGTTTAATCTACTAAACCCACGTGTTAGATCATGAGATTAAAATAACCTTATAAAAAGAAAAATAAAGAAAATCAAGAAGCTTATTCTTAAAAAAAAAATTCAATATTGAGTAATGAGATCGAAAAAAAACAAGCAAAAAAAAAATGATGTGAACTTGTGCTCTAAGTCATTTGATTCAAAATACCAAACCTAGAAAAATCATGAAATACAAATCTCAATAAATCAAATGTCAAATAATGAAATTAAAAAACAAAATTAGTTACAAAAAAATTATTCAAAATAATGTCAAATAATGAAATTAAAAAACAAAATCAGTTACAAAAAAATTATTCAAAAGAAAAAAAAAATATAATTAAAAGAATGAGAACCAAATTTTAGAAAAAATAAAGGATGAATGATTTTGAATTAAAAGGTTAAATTGAAAAGAAAAATCAATTTCAAAAAAGAATTAAAGAAGAAACAACTAAGAAGAATGAGGATCAAATCTTTTTTTAAAAAAAATCTTGATTAAAGGATGAAATTGAAAATAATTGAAAGTTTACAAGAGAGGTAAGAAACAAATGGAAAAAAAAGGAAAAGAAATCAGGATCAAATTTGAAAAATCTCGAAACAAAAATCATAGATTGAAGGATATAATTACAAAAGGCCAAGGATAAAAATTAAAAAATTAAAAAAATAAAGATTAATACTTAAATATACCTAATTAAGAGGATTGTTTTGAAATTTTACATGCCAAGTGAGGATCTTAATAGAGAAAATTAAGAGAGAGAAAAGAAAGAAAAAAATAGCTCTAGTGGTAATTTGTCAATCAAAACCTAACACGCGTTAGCCGGTGAGGAAAAGGACGCAATGAGAAATTGAATGATATGATTGAAGTCAGTTTTTAACCTTTCTGTGATGGCACTGTGTTATTGAAGCGATGTGGCTTCTCTAACTTACCTGACAAAGTTTTTTATATATATTTTTTTAATTATTATGAAAAACTAATTTACCCTTCAACCAACTTTATAATAACAAAAAAAAAAGTTCTACTTTAAAATACAAAAATGCATAGAAAGAAAGCTTAACTAAAATTTGAAACAAAGGTTATTTTAGTAAATTCAATATGCTAAAAAATATGAAATCTCAAAAAAACCCTAGAAACTATTTATCTAATTTTTTGCTTTTAAGGATAGTATTTTACTATTCTAAAAAAAAATCATTGTACCTTTAATAAAAACAAAAATAACAACACCGGGAAAATATCATTTTACCCTCGAGTTTTGCTTTTTAGGTTAATTTGATGAAGAGTAAAATCATTAATTCATTATTAAAATCCGTAATAATTTATGTTTAGTGTTATAATATTTTTCTCACTTCTTGTATTTTTTGTTAATAATTCATTCAATTATTAAGTTTAATATATTTTTTTATTTGAGAAAAGGGGATCCTATGACTAAGTTATGCGCTAACTAAAACAAAGTTTTTTCTCAAACAATTTTAAAGATATAAGTTTTGCACTAACTAAAAATAAGTATTTTTTAGGATAATTTTAAAGATATAATTCCAATATTAAATACATTCAAAAATTAAAAAAATAAAAACTATACTTGATATTCTAAATTGTCAATGATGAAAACTAACATTCCTATCCACAAGACTAACCCCTTAAAATCTTATAAAATCTTAAAGTATGAATTAGTAACCAACTTTAAGGTATTGTTTAGTTGTTATTTTGAAATTGAAAAGACAGAAACAATCTGTATGCCTTTTATTTTAAAAGTATATAAATTTACTTTAAATTTATTTTTTTTTTCATTTTTTTTATTTCAGTCAAACAAGTTTTTATCACTTTTATATACATATATTCATTATGTTATGAAAACACTAACCAAATACAGCCTAAAAAATAACTGTAAGTTAAAAAATGTTGGAAAAATAATTCCAAATCTAATAAATACATGACTATAAAATATATAAAAAAAATTAAGAATGGAACACCCATGTCATAAAGGTGTTTTTTTCAGACGAAACCAAAACCCACCCATTTTAAATTCTATATATGTTATGGATGATATGAACAACTTTTATGACCACTTTTGCTTTTCTCAAACCATTTTTGGTTCTTTAGGAGTTGATCTAATTAGAGCTTAATAAAGTCTTGTGGGAAAAAGTTATCTTGATTAACTTTTGGGATCCAGCATCATTAATTAAGTTCTCCAATATGATAAATTGGGATTTCTTTTTCGAGTTCCTTAATTTTCATAGTACATATGGGGCATAATAATTATTTATTTAGGAAAATAAAACAAGAAGAAAAGGCTTATAATTAGAGCAAAGCTTGCCCTTAAATAAAATTCAAGTGATGGATTAGAGTTGACCGTTGAGCTAGTGGTAAACTTTTTATGGGATATCTGTCCCCTTCGGCTGATCATAAAATAAATGGAAGGATACATGCCTAGAAGTTGCAATGAGTGATAATTTTAACAGACAGAAGAGTTTAAATACACTTCTGGTTGGATATATACGAGTGATAATTTTCAGGTTGCTATTATTTTTTCCTATCCGCGATAACCTCATCAGTTCTTAGGATGGAAAAAGGAAATTTTCTCTCTATATAATTATCACCTGCAAAAGGAAAATGGGTCAGAGCTACCACTTTAAGACAAAACTAAAAATAAAAATAAAGCAAACCTTGCTAATGAAGCACAATTAAGTAATTGATTAGAGCTGACCTAAGACTTCAAGACACTACGGTTGGATGGTTTCAAAGAAATTGCAGTAGGTGACGGATGAGTGCTGAGTTAGTTTATGACTGCAATACTTTACTATTACGACATTAAAACTTTTGTGTCTCTCCAAATAATATTTGTCAACTGAAAAGAAAAATGGTTCTGAGACAGACTTGGCCTCGAATCGTGATCCAGAGACGGCATCGGTTTGATAACAATATCCAACGAGGTCATTTTCAAGGAACTTGCCCACCATTTGCACCATCTTCAACGCTCTTTCGTCAACCATTGTTAATTAACTTCACACATGATCAGTTAATTATTGAGCTGTTAGCTTGCTTTCCTAGATCTTAATTGGACCTATAATTAAGGTGTTAATTAACAAACTAAATCATACACTCATTCGGCCTTACCCAACTATTTGGGTAAGCCAACTTCGGTTGGTTAACGTTTAAATTGCAATATAGATAGGTAGGGTCATTGATGCGCTGGAATTCGGCCATGTTCCAGCATACTTCTTCTTTTTTATGCACGCCCATTTTATACCCTACGCGGTCGCTTTGACAAAAAGATTCATGGATTCCAAGTAAAAACTTGAATGATATATAGTTAATTGATTAATTAAACGATATGATATTCCTCATGGTAGGTTCCATAGCCAATAAGAAACTAATTTGGAATACTTCATTAACAAGATGTGTATATATGTGTAGGAACTTTGATCTGAAATTCGTGTCAAAATGAATTTTATCTATACTTAAAAGGAACCTCAAACGTGCGAAAGATATGAAAGTAATATATTCTTGAATATTTCTTGTATCTTTGTTTGGCCTTAGCAAATTGTAAATGCCATCGATGGAGCTGCATCCTGACTCCTAAGCAGCTGCTATGCACTTTCTGCCGAATCTTTGTTCAAATTTTGTCGCTTAGAAGCAACTTGAAGAAAAGAAAAAAAGAAAAGGTCTGTGGGGGACTTCGTATATTATATTCTTTCTTATCCCTCTTCTAGTTCTATGCCTTGTATTAACTCCCAAGAAGAAACGAGTAAAATGAAACGTAAGCTGCTTCCTGCGCTCTATATATAACCCACTTCTCAATTCATTCTTCATATCCTCATAAATACAGTTCAACATTTAAAAACAACCAGAGTTCCTAGCTTATAAGATTTCTATTAAGCTCCCAAGATGACTGTAAGAAGTCTTTCTCAAGCTTTCTATCTCCTTCTCTTAGCACTTGCATGAAGCGTTCATAACTTTTTTAATTTCTACATGAAAAATGTTCTATAATGTTCTTGCTATGCGTCATTAATTTGCTACCTAGCTAACGGCTGTGTTCAGGTTTTGTAGTCCAGCCATTATAAACGTGTTCTTGCATCGAATAATTATTAGTATCACACAACCATAATTAAGCTAAGCTTGCTAAGAGTACTATTTACAATTAATATTCTAGCTAGCTCATCTCTAAAATCAAAATTAAATTCTAACTAGCATACAATATCATTAAAAGGGTTAACTATAACTCGTGTGTGCGTGTATCCATCTAGTATTTAATCTAGTATAGTATTTACTTCATTAAACTATATATATTCTCGTTCTAGTTCTTGTCAATTAGAAGCTGTGTTGATTTTGTAGCCAAGAAATTATTGATGTTAATTAGCATTAGAATCATATGCATGCTTACCAAAATAAACCCTTTGTTGCAATGTTTCAGATCACAGAGATGGAAGTCTATATGGATTGTGCTGGCTGCGAGAACAAGATAAGGAAGGCTATTCAAAAACTAGATGGTACGGCGCATTATATGTTACTTTCATTTCAAATATTTCTATTTTTTTCTCGTGTTTGTGTGTGAGAGACGTACGTACTGATGGTTAAACATCATTTTCGTTTTTTATCACAGGAGTGGATGATATCGATATAGACATGTATATGCAGAAAGTAACGGTTATGGGATGGGCAGACCAGAGAAAAGTTCTTAAAGCAGTGAGGAAGACAGGAAGAAGAGCTGAGCTATGGCCATACCCATACAATCCTGAATCCTATAACTTCAACCAACAGCACTATTATCAGCAGCAGCATGAAAAAGAAATAGTTACTTACTATGCAAACAAGCCTACCCCTTCATACAACTACGACAAGCATGGCTACAATGAACAAGAGTTTGGTTACTATCAAAAGCCAGCTTATGCCACCATTGTTGATGAAGAAGCTAGTGCCATCTTCAGTGATGAAAATCCTCATGCCTGCTCCATCATGTAATGGGGTGACTTAAGCAATATCTCTGGATTTTCTTTTCATCATTTTTGTATATAAGATGTATTTTGGCCGAGTTGACTGAAATTTTATGATATAAGCAAAGGTCGTTTGTAAATATATATTTGTAATTTAAAAGGTCTTTGGGTTGGGCTTAGAGTACTGTGGCCCCTTTTGGGTTTTTTGCGCTCCAAGAGGCTTTCGAGCAGGCTCTGATTATTTTTTCCCTATTGCTTACTAACTGAAAATACGAACTTCGTCGTCTCGTTGTTGGTACATGAGAAACTCTGAAACCATTTTTCATGTGTACATTTAAAATTAGAGTAGTAATGCTATGCACAATTAAGTCATGAAAAAACCTTAAATAAAAATTTAATTTTTCATGGTTGTGTAGAATGCTATTTAAGGGGATGTTGAGAAAGTGGTTGCTTTTTAAAGTATTTTTTATTAAAAAATATATCAAGATAATTTTATTTTTATTTTTTAAAATATATCTTTAATATTAACATATCAAAAAAATTAAAAAAATAAATTTAGCCAACTTTTGTTAGATCACAATCCCAAACATGGCTAAGTCCTTATATCATTACTCATAAATCAATGTTGAGATTTTTTTTTTGTATTTGAATTTATAGTACTTGTTGAAATTCTGATAAGTTTTCTTTCAAATTTCACTCTAGTTTATTCCATTTTATCTTTCAATCTAGCTTTATATAGTAGTTATCACCATATTATTTGCATTTCTTCTTATCAATGCAATATAAATAAATTGGATAAATGGAAAATAATTGTTCTAAAAGGAAAAAAAGTGAAAAATCTCAAATCAATCTCTCTCTCACTCGTAAAAACTCAACTATTACAAACTTGTGATGCAATATTTACCTATTATGATGCGGTAAATATCTTTACACCAATTTTAAATATTTTTTAGAACCCAAATTTTATTTTATTTTTTTCATGAAGAAGATGAAGTAGTTGTTGAAGATTCAATGTATTCAAGCCTATGCTTCTTTCCTCTTCTAGTTGAGATACGAACAGTGACCAATACCAAGACTCCTATTTCCTTTTGTATATTCCTTCTTGGTTGTTATAATTCAGAATCAATTTGTATTAGTCTGTTAGAATCCATTTGTAATAATAGGGATCTATTCATAAGGTTAAAAAATGACATAGTATAATTCTCATGTAAATAAAATTATTGCTGCTGCAATAGATATAGAGAGGCAAACATTATAAGTGATAAATTAATTGAAAATAGTGAATAAAGAAAACTAAATTTATCATGCTATCAGAGCCTAGTATCCTTTAAACACTATTGAATCCCTTTTTCCAAAGCTCTTTCTTCTTCTGTCTTTTAAAACCTTTTGTCCTTCTTAATCTCCTTCCACCCTTCTTGATACCATATTTTTGATACCTTCCTCTATTTTGTAGTCTTTCTCTCATTCTTGAATCTTGAATCATGATGAATAACAAAACAAAAGCCATACCTATTATTCACGTTCAAACCAAAAACTCTGGATTCACAACCAATGTTATTTCTAAAGTTAACTATGATGTATGGTCCTAGATTATAGAGATGCAAATTACAGGACGAGAGAAGCTTGAATATATTATGGGCAAAACACAACCCCCTGAAAATATTGATACCTCTTATGCAAAATGGTATGCTGAAAATCAAAAGGTCAAAGGATGGTTGTTAACTTTTATGTCACCAAATATTATGAAACAATGCATCCAACTACGCATAACATGTGAAATCTAGAATGCTTTATCCAAAGCTTTTTACAATAGAGCAGATGAATTACAACTTTTCTTACTAAATCAGAAAGCCTTCTCTTTGAAATACATGGGCCACCCCTTATTAATATACTATGGTGATCTTGTGGAAATCTTTCAAGAACTTGATCATCGTGATAGAATTATAATGAAAGATCGTAATGATGTCATTACCTATAGAAAATATGTTGAAAGGTTAAGGGTACATATTTTTTTTAATAGATTGGATGCTGAATTTGAACAAATTCAAGGATAGATTCTTAGAAAATATCCAATATTAGATCTTGAAAAGGCTTTATACACACGTATGTCATGATGCTGTTCGTAGAATCATTCTAAACAATAAAGTTGATCATGTTGAATCATTTGCGATGATAGCATGATGAGCTAAGCCTAGAACATACTAATCAACTAGTACATATCCTATCATTCGGACATCAAGACCTCATAATAATAGCTACGAAATGGGAAGGCCAAATTAGAATACATTTACACTCATTGTGGTGAAATTAGACACACAAAGCTAAAATGTTATAAACTAATTGGATATCCAGAATGGTGGGATCATGCCATAGCACTATGCAAACGAAACCAAAAATCAAACACTCATGCCTTAGCTGCTGTAGCAAAACACACCACCACATACACACCTCAAGATGACTTAGCTTTAGTCACAGCATCTAGCGTAGTAGCAGACCTTACATCCACCATCACACCTAAGGACAATTCAACATTAATCACAAAATCTGGTAAAGTCTTTCACACTTCCACTACTAGGAATAGTAATGAATGGATAATTGATTCTGGAGCTACTAATTATATGACCTTTGACAATCTATGCCTTCAATCCTTGAAACCTTCTGAACAATATATTATATCCACAGCAAATGGTACACCTTCTCATGTTATTGGAGAAGGTTCTATCATCCTTACTAAATAAAATGCACTTTTAAGTACTAATCATTGTCTTAACTCTTAATCACAATTTACTGTCAATGGCTCAAATAATCTCTACTCTATTAAGCCTTGATTCTGTATTGGTTGTCTTAACTCTTAATCATAATTTACTGTTAATGGCTCAAATAATCTATACTTTGTAATGTATTGTGATTTTTTGGCCTAACCTTTGTGTTTTTAAAGACATTTAAACTCATAAGACAATTGGCTATGGTACTGGATGAGGGAAACTCTATTATCTAGATTTAATGCCAACAAGCTCTCATCAGTTGGCTCAAGCATTCTTCGCGAATAAATTTGCAAACTCTGAGGTTTGATTGTGGCATAAACGTCTAGGTCACTCATCATTTGGATATTTAAAGAATTTTTTTCCAAAACTCTTTACTAAACTGTCTACCTCAAAATTTAAATGTGATGTATGTGAATTGGCTAAAAGCCATCAGGTTCCATTTCAAATAAGTATGAATAAAAGTCTAGCACCTTTTATGGTCATCCAGTTGAATGTTTGGGATCCAGCAAATACCTTATCTTTTAGTGATAAATGGTGGTTTATTTTCTTTATTAATGATCACACCCGTGTGACTTAGATTTGCTAAATGAAATCCAAGAGCAAAGTTAGTTCATTATTCAAACAATTTCACAAAATGATAGCCACACAATATCACTCTACAATACAGGTTCTATGTAGTGACAATGGTAGAGAATTTATTAATCAAGAATTGAAACAATATCTAGTTAGCCATGGGATTGCTTATTAAATTACCTGCCTTTACACCTTTTAGCAATATAAAGTTGTAAAGCGTAAAAACCACCACCTACTTGAAATTGTTTGGGCTTCCTTGTTTGAAGCTCATATACCAACTAGATACTAGGGTGAAGACATTACAGCAACAACATATCTCATCAGTCGATTACCATTAAGTACCTTACATTTTCAAACTTCATTAAATGTTCTTTATGAAGCCATAAAGTCACCTACTATGTCGAATTTACCACCAAAAGTCTTTAGATGTACAACATTTATTCATCTTCACAAACCATTAAGGAACAAGTTGGAACCTCGAGCCTCCTTAAATGTATATTTGTTGGTTATGCTCAACATCAAAAAGGTTACTATTATCACAAACTATACGTCACTCTTGATATCATATTTCATAAAGAAAAAATGTATTACTTTGCTCCTGAAATCTTAAGTCAAGAGGACAACCAAAGCAACTCACAGGCTTCCAAAGACAACTTGCATCACTTGGATATTACAAGTGAAAAGTATTACAATGATACACATGCACATGCTTCACGAGATACAAACAGTCAAGAGGTAATATAACTGGAACCACAACAAACTACTTACAATAATGAAGATCAGACAAAAGTAAGGCAACTAGAACCTCAGTCATCAGCTTCCCCCATTTATAATGTACCAATGGATCAATTGCTTTTCAAGTTCGAATCCATGTCTAAACCTTAGGTAAGTTCTAAAGCTCAACTTAAAATTCTACCCTATAGAACTACAAGAGGAAAACCCAGAATTGACTATGAATCACTTCTTTATGAACCACTTCTCACTTCTAAATCTTATTATCCTATAAGTAATTTCATGTCCTACCATGGACTGTTAAAGGAAGATAAAGCTTTTGTGGATCAATTATCTGATATATCTATTCTTAATAGTGTGTAGGAAGCTCTGAAAGATTTTAAGTGGAAAAAATCTATGAATGAAAAGAAATCCCTCTAAAAGAATTCAACATGGAAAATGGTTGACTTACCTATAGAAAAGGTACCGGTTGGATGCAAGTAGGTGTTTACCATTAAACACAAAATGGATGGTACCATTAAAAGATTTAAAGTAAGGCCGGTTGTCAAAGGATATACTTAAACTTATAGGATTGATTATATGAAGACTTTTGCAACAGTGGCTAAGATCAATGCTGTACAAATCCTAATATCTCTAGCTATGAATCCTGACTGACCCCTATACCAATTTAATGTAAAAAAATACATTCTTGCATGGGGACTTATAAGAAAAGGTATATATGAAATTACCTTCTAGATGTATTATGCAAACCTAAAGAAGCACACATGTATACAGATTAAGGAAATCTCTATACGATTGAAGCAATCCCCAAGAGCATGGTTTAGAAGGTTCACCATATTTATGAAATCTATTGGATACAAGCAAAGTAACTCAGATCATACCATTTTTCTTAAAAACTAATAAGAAAGCAATCATAGCTCTCATTACATTGATGATATGATAATAATTAGAAATAATCTTGAAGAGAAGAAAGCATTGTAGAATCACCTTGCCCAAGAATTTTGAGATGAAATCTCTTGGCCATTTAAAATACTTCATTGGCATTGAAGTATCAAGATCGAAAGAAGGAATATTTCTATCTTAATAAAAATATGCCTTGGATTTATTGAAAGAAACAAGTATGACAACATATAGCCTAACTAGTACTCTTATAGAAGAAAATCTACTGAGTATACATCCACAACAAACCCATACTAATAAAAAGCGATATCTAAGACTAGTAGGGAGGTTAATGTATCTTGCACATATCAAACCTAACTTGGCTTACGTCTTAAATATGATCAGTCAGTTCATGCACTCACTAAGCGAAGAACATATGAAAGTTTTTACTCATATCTTGCGGTACTTGAAATCATCTCCAGGAAAATGAATTTTGTTTTAAAAGGGAGAAAACTTAAAAATT
>NW_011500341.1:37193-41945 GCF_000495115.2 Populus euphratica
CTATGAATGAAAAGAAATCCCTCTAAAAGAATTCAACATGGAAAATGGTTGACTTACCTATAGAAAAGGTACCGGTTGGATGCAAGTAGGTGTTTACCATTAAACACAAAATGGATGGTACCATTAAAAGATTAAAAGTAAGGCCGGTCATCAAAGGATATACTTAAACTTATAGGATTGATTATATGAAGACTTTTGCACCAGTGGCTAAGATCAATGTTGTACAAATCCTAATATCTCTAGCTATGAATCCTGACTGACCCCTATACCAATTTAATGTAAAAAAATACATTCTTGCATGGGGACTTATAAGAAAAGGTATATATGAAATTACCTTCTAGATGTATTATGCAAACCTAAAGAAGCACACATGTATACAGATTAAGGAAATCTCTATACGATTGAAGCAATCCCCAAGAGCATGGTTTAGAAGGTTCACCATATTTATGAAATCTATTGGATACAAGCAAAGTAACTCAGATCATACCATTTTTCTTAAAAACTAATAAGAAAGCAATCATAGCTCTCATTACATTGATGATATGATAATAATTAGAAATAATCTTGAAGAGAAGAAAGCATTGTAGAATCACCTTGCCCAAGAATTTTGAGATGAAATCTCTTGGCCATTTAAAATACTTCATTGGCATTGAAGTATCAAGATCGAAAGAAGGAATATTTCTATCTTAATAAAAATATGCCTTGGATTTATTGAAAGAAACAAGTATGACAACATATAGCCTAACTAGTACTCTTATAGAAGAAAATCTACTGAGTATACATCCACAACAAACCCATACTAATAAAAAGCGATATCTAAGACTAGTAGGGAGGTTAATGTATCTTGCACATATCAAACCTAACTTGGCTTACGTCTTAAATATGATCAGTCAGTTCATGCACTCACTAAGCGAAGAACATATGAAAGTTTTTACTCATATCTTGCGGTACTTGAAATCATCTCCAGGAAAATGAATTTTGTTTTAAAAGGGAGAAAACTTAAAAATTAAAGGGTACACTGATGTTAATTAGGCTAGGTCAGTAGAGGATCGACGATTTATAACTAGATATTTTACATTTGTATGTGGAAATTTGGTCACTTGGCAAAGTAAGAAACTAGAAGTGGTGGCTAGATCATCAACCGAAGCTGAATACAGGGGAATTGCTAAAGCAATTTACGAATTATTATGGATCAGGAATCTGATATAGGAATTAC
The DNA here is from genome assembly GCF_000495115.2 of Populus euphratica. Taxonomy (NCBI): domain Eukaryota; kingdom Viridiplantae; phylum Streptophyta; class Magnoliopsida; order Malpighiales; family Salicaceae; genus Populus; species Populus euphratica. The sequence continues at coordinate 38,410 of NW_011500341.1, forward strand.
ATGTTGAGTAGACAAGTCCTATGAAATTCTATTATAATAGCAAGATGGCATGTGATATCGCTTATAACCCTATCCAACATGATAAAACTAAACATGTTGAAGTGGATAGACATTTTATCAAAGAAAAGTTAGAAGGAAAAATTATCAAAGTGCTTCATGTTCAATCTCAAGATTAACTTGTCGATGTGTTAACCAAGGCATTGTCTAACCAAAGTTTTAATAGTTGTCTCAACAAGTTGGGCATGTGTGATATTTATGCACCAATTTGAAGGGGAGTGTTGAAGATTTAAGATATTCAAACCTATGCTTCTTTCCTCTTCCAGTTGAGAGATGGATAGTGGTCAATACCAAAACTCTTACTTCCTTTTATATATTCCTTCCTGTTTGTTATAATTCAGAATCAATTTGTATTAGTTTGTTAAAATCCATCCGTAATAATAGGGATCTATCCGTAAGGTTAAAGAATGACATAATTAGTAGAATTCTCTTGTAAATAAAATTGTTGCTGCTATATATATAAAGGCAAGCGTTGTAACAGATGAATTAATTGAAAATAATGAATAAAGAAAATTGAATTTATTAGTAGTGTGATAATGAAGGTGTTTTACCATAATTATGATTTGGCAAGTTTGTAAAGACTTATTTTGTGTTTGGTGAGGTATTTGTAATGCGTTCATATTAAAGCTTTTAAGTTTTTTTGGATAATTTTGATATGTTGATTCCCCTACCCATACCCACACATATATAAGCCTAGAAAGTCATTAAACTTCGTTACTCATTTTTTTTAGCCATACGCGCTAATGGAGATGGTGTATATCCCCTTTTAAATTGAAGGCAGGGGTTTAGTTCAAGTTTGTGGGGAGATTGACAAAAAACAAAAGAGAAGGAAATGTGTTTCAGACCATGTTTAAGCTGGTGTCTGCTCTCCTTATCCTTCCCCTTCGCTGTCAAAACTATCAAGATTCTTAGGCTCATTAGGATTCTTTAAAATGCTAAATTCATTCCTTTTCTATTTGGTTTCTAAGGTTAGATAAATCCCTCAGAAGCTGCACTAAAAATTGGCTTTGCCGTTGTCGTAAATTTTTGGTTCGAGTTTAGGCTTTGATTCTGATCTAGTTCCACGCAATATCCAACCATCCCGACTATATTTTGTCACTCATGACATGTTGAAAATTGACCTACACTTTTATTGGGTCTTAAGGCTTGCTATTTTTATAGCAGACTCTCAGTCAAAGTATGATGCTTAGCATTGTCAGTTTCCTGATGAAGATCAAGGGGCTTTTTTTACCAATTAGGTTGCAGCCAATTTTTGTACTTCAAAATGAATTTTTCTCATTTTTTTTATCCTTCATGAAAGTTGGAGAAGTGGAGAGTTCTTGTTTGAATATCTGACGTGAAAGTGGAGAATTCCGTCGTGAGCAGGATTCTGACCCGAGTTGCACTAAAAACATTTCTGCTCCCGTCATAATTTTTTTGGTTGTTATTTTTAGGTTATACTCCCAGTCATGTCAGGATGCTCGGCATTAGTCAGTTTTTGAATCAGATTAGGAGACCATTTTTTACCAAAAACCAGATTACGACCCGCTTCTGTTCTGTAAAATGATTTTTTCTCATCTTGAATCCTTCATGAAATTTGCAGTCCTGCACGCGTAGATGAATTTTGGTTTTTGAATAGCTTGATTTTGATATCAGGAGCTCAAGATATTCATGTTTGAATATCTAATGAGGAAATGAAAATTCTGCCGCAAATTTCTATCGTAAAATTCTGCCGCAGAAAGAATTTTACGCCCCCAAGTTTGCAAGATTGAATTGAAAAAAAAACTGAAATAAAGGAGTTAATTACTAATAAAGATCGGAAGAAACTTGGCTGGGTTTTGGGAAGAAATAGAAAAAACAGGGATAGGATTAGAAAATGACAGAAATTCTGCCACGAGGGGTTAAGTTTGTGCTGCCTTTCTAAAACAACACCGTCTCTATTTTTTTTAATTCACTTCTTTTGCTATACGAGAGCAGCCCTATTTTGAATTAATAAGCATGGTATTGTACCCCTGTCTGCAACCGTTCCCCTCCTCTGCAGCTGTTTCTTGCCATTTTCTGTTTTTGGCATTTCTTTCATCCTTGCACTGCACAAAGCAGTCCCCTTTTTCATGCTAGGATGACAGCTGCAAGATGGAACGGCTTTGTACCTCCAATGCCAACTAGGGGAAGAGGACACTGAGGGAGCCTCACACCATCGAAGGGTTGGGATTTCATCCCTAATACACACGGCTGGGATGAGGAGGCAGGAGAGGGGCCTCCAAGATTGGCTTGACTATATATACAAGCGGTGAAGAGAAAGCAAAAAAAAAAAAAAAAGGGGGGGGGGGGGGAGGAAAAAAAGAAAAGGGGAGGACGGAGAGGAAGAAAAACAGAAAAGAGAGGGATATGAGGGAGAAGAGAAAAAAGAACAGAGAGAACTAGCATAGTAAAACATGAGAGGAAAGATTATCTTCAGTCTACTCTATATTGCCGAACAGGAGCTCACAAAATCTATGGGTTCTTTAAGGCTCCTAACGGCAAAAAGAGGGAGGCTTTCTTTGGGTTTTTTTAAAGGCAGAAAGGTGAGGGCTTTTCCATCCGCCTGTACTTCATCTTCTACATCCAAGCAAACAGAATCTGCATGTATATGTCAACTTCTTCTTCTTGGTTATATTCAAATTAGGCATCTGTTGGTTTGTTCTGTTCTAAGTCTGTTTCTCCCTTTGCTCTGAACATGCGGTCTCTGTTTGGATACAGTTAATATGCTCGCCCACTAATTAATCTTTCATGGCTTTGAGTTTAGCTTATTGGTTAAGTTAAAGGCATTTTCTTTCCTTATTCCCCTACCGCGAGAAACCATGAACTTCAAAGACCCTCCCCACTTTTTTTTCTTTCTTTCCTCTGTTCGGGTACCTCCTTGGTTTTAAGTTTATATATAGGAGGGGCTTTGCTCCTAAATGTCGTCTGTCCAGAGGATAAAGAAAACACAAAGAAAGTCCTTTTTACTTAAAGTAATATTAGCGTGCCTGGGGAAGGCCATATTTTTCCCGTCCCTTTTCTGCCCGCTGGAGAAAGGATAGCCGACCATGATGTTTTTTTTATGGTTTTTAGTATGTGATATATATGATAAAAAGGCGTTCTTTCTGTTTTCATGAAATGAGTATGGTACTGTCAGAGATTAGAAAAAGGAGTGGGCGGGAGCAACGTTTTCTGTTATAGTTTTGATTTTCAAATGTTTAGCTTCCATGTATATATGACTTAATCCCTCCTGTCGAAGATGATGTGTCATGCTGTATTTAGGGTTTGAGTTAATAAGCTATGTTTAGTTTCTTGTTGCATTGCTGTGAGAAACCATGGGTTGCAAAGGTTTTCATCGTCCCTGTCTTCCGTTGCTTTGATCGTCACTTTGCAAATGGAATATGGCATAGGAATAAGTGGCTTATAGGTGCAGAAGAAATAGTAAAAAAAACATGAGGGAAGGTCTGTCTAATTAAAGGAAAGGACGTGAGGTAGGGTCT
>NW_011500341.1:43036-49553 GCF_000495115.2 Populus euphratica
TTTACGAGTACTGAACACTTGAAATACTAAGGGAAAAATGAGCTCTTAAGCATATTGAATCTCCTTGGATTTCTATCTTAGTTGTCTTTAAATTCATAAATTCTGAATTTATTTCAAAATCAAGCATAGACTTTGAGAGATCTGCATCGTTTCTCTTTGGCACTCTATAGTTATACCAAAAGGTATGATTCATATTGGCCAAGGTTTCTTTCCCTTAAACTTTGAACCCAAGTGCATACATCATAGCAGAATTATCCTAGGGAACTGATGGGACTAGAGAATGTTAACACCATAGCAATTATAGGCAAACCAAACACCAAGCAGCTTACCTTAGGTAGGGTGTACTAGGGGTGCTAAAACCTTCCCTTTACACAACCAGTCTCTTACCTTAAAATCTCTAAAAGACCAGTTAGGTTTTCCTAGTAACCATAATATTAGGTTGCGACTCCCTTTTTCATAAAAACAAAGACCCCAACATCAACCCCTACTACCAGGAAGGGTCGCCACGACGTCGAGCTCTCATGAGGGTACGAGAAGTCTGTTAAAATCCATCCGTAATAATAGGGATCTATCCGTAAGGTTAAAGAATGACATAATTAGTAGAATTCTCTTGTAAATAAAATTGTTGCTGATATATATATAAAGGCAAGCATTGTAACAGATGAATTAATTGAAAATAATGAATAAAGAAAATTGAATTTATTAGTAGTGTGATAATGAAGGTGTTTTACCATAATTATGATTTGACAAGTTTGTAAAGACTTATTTTGTGTTTGGTGAGGTATTTGTAATGCGTTCATATTAAAGCTTTTAAGTTTTTTAGGATAATTTTGATATGTTGATTCCCCCACCCATACCCACACATATATAAGCCTAGAAAGTCATTAAACTTTTTTTTTTCAATTCCAATACACTTTTGCAAAAAGCATTGCATCATATTAATAAAAACATCTACTAGGCTCAAGCATTCTCCGCGAATAAATCTGCAAACTCTAAGGTTTGATTGTGGCATAAACGTCTAGGTCACTTATCATTTGGATATTTAAAGAAATTTTTTCCAAAACTCTTTACTAAACTGTCTACCTCAAAATTTAAATGTGATGTATGTGAATTGGCTAAAAGCCATCAGGTTCCATTTCAAATAAGTATGAATAAAAGTCTAGCACCTTTTATGGTCATCCAGTTGGATGTTTGGGATCCAGCAAATACCTTATCTTTTAGTGATAAATGGTGGTTTATTTTCTTTGTTGATGATCACACCCGTGTGACTTAGATTTGCTAAATGAAATCCAAGAGCAAAGTTAGTTCATTATTCAAACAATTTCACAAAATGATAGCCACACAATATCACTCTACAATACAGGTTCTATGTAGTGACAATGGTAGAGAATTTATTAATCAAGAATTGAAACAATATCTAGTTAGCCATGGGATTGCTCATTAAATTACCTGCCTTTATACCTTTTAGCAATATAAAGTTGTAAAGCGTAAAAACCACCACCTACTTGAAATTGTTTGGGCTTCCTTGTTTGAAGCTCATATACCAACTAGATACTAGGGTGAAGACATTACAGCAACAACATATCTCATCAGTCGATTACCATTAACTACCTTACATTTTCAAACTTCGTTAAGTGTTCTTTATGAAGCCATAAAGTCACCTACTATGTCGAATTTACCACCAAAAGTCTTTAGATGTACAACATTTATTCATCTTCACAAACCATTAAGGAACAAGTTGGAACCTCGAGCCTCCTTAAATGTATATTTGTTGGTTATGCTCAACATCAAAAAGGTTACTATTATCACAAACTATACGTCACTCTTGATATCATATTTCATAAAGAAAAAATGTATTACTCTGCTCCTGAAATCTTAAGTCAAGAGGACAACCAAAGCAACTCACAGGCTTCCAAAGACAACTTGCATCACTTGGATATTACAAGTGAAAAGTATTACAATGATACACATGCACATGCTTCACGAGATACAAACAGTCAAGAGGTAATATAACTGAAACCACAACAAACTACTTACAATAATGAAGATCAGACAAAAGTAAGGCAACTAGAACCTCAGTCATCAGCTTCCCCCATTTATAATGTACCAACGGATCAATTGCTTTTCAAGTTCGAATCTATGTCTAAACCTTAGGTAAGTTCTAAAGCTCAACTTAAAATTCTACCCCATAGAACTACAAGAGGAAAACCCAGAATTGACTATGAATCACTTCTTTATGAACCACTTCTCACTTCTAAATCTTATTATCCTATAAGTAATTTCATGTCCTACCATGGACTGTTAAAGGAAGATAAAGCTTTTGTGGATCAATTATCTGATATATCTATTCTTAATAGTGTGCAGGAAGCTTTGAAAGATTCTAAATGGAAAAAAACTATGAATGAAAAGAAATCCCTCTAAAAGAATTCAACATGGGAAATGGTTGACTTACCCATAGGAAAGGTACCGGTTGGATGCAAGTAGGTGTTTACCATTAAACACAAAATGGATGGTACCATTAAAAGATTAAAAGTAAGGCCGGTCATCAAAGGATATACTTAAACTTATAGGATTGATTATATGAAGACTTTTGCAACAGTGGCTAAGATCAATGCTGTACAAATCCTAATATCTCTAGCTATGAATCCTGACTAACCCCTATACCAATTTAATGTAAAAAATACATTCTTGCATGGGGACTTATAAGAAAAGGTATATATGAAATTACCTTCTAGATGTATTATGCAAACCTAAAGAAGCACACATGTATATAGATTAAGGAAATCCCTGTACGGTTGAAGCAATCCCCAAGAGCATGGTTTAGAAGGTTCACCATATTTATGAAATCTATTGGATACAAGTAAAGTAACTCATATCATACCATTTTTCTTAAAAACTAATAAGAAAGCAATCATAGCTCTCATTACGTTGATGATATGATAATAATTAGAAATAATCTTGAAGAGAAGAAAGCATTATAGAATCACCTTGCCCAAGAATTTTGAAATGAAATCTCTTGGCCATTTAAAATACTTCATTGGCATTAAAGTATCAAGATCGAAAGAAGGAATATTTCTGTCTTAATGAAAATATGCCTTGGATTTATTGAAAGAAACAAGTATGACAGCATATAGCCTAACTAGTACTCTTATAGAAGAAAATCTACTGAGTATACATCCACAACAAATCCATACTAATAAATAGCGATATATAAGACTAGGAGGGAGGTTAATGTATCTTGCACATATCAGACCTAACTTGGCTTACGTCTTAAATATGATCAGTCAGTTCATACACTCACTAAGCGAAGAACATATGAAAGTTTTTACTCATATCTTGCGGTACTTGAAATCATCTCCAGGAAAATGAATTTTGTTTTAAAAGGGAGAAAACTTAAAAATTGAAGGGTATACTGATGTTAATTAGGCTAGGTCAGTAGAGGATCGACGATCTATAACTGGATATTTTACATTTGTATGTGGAAATTTGGTCACTTGGCAAAGTAAGAAACTAGAAGTGGTGGCTAGATCATCAACCGAAGCTGAATACAGGGGAATTGCTAAAGCAATTTACGAATTATTATGGATCAGGAATCTGATATAGGAATTACATGTTGAGCAGACAAGTCCTATGAAATTCTATTATAATAGCAAGATGGCATGTGATATCGCTTATAACCCTATCCAACATGATAAAACTAAACATGTTGAAGTGGATAGACATTTTATCAAAGAAAAGTTAGAAGGAAAAATTATCAAAGTGCTTCATGTTCAATCTCAAGATTAACTTGTCAATGTGTTAACCAAGGCATTGTCTAACCAAAGTTTTAATAGCTGTCTCAACAAGTTGGGCATGTGTGATATTTATGCACCAATTTGAACGGGAGTGTTGAAGATTTAAGATATTCAAACCTATGCTTCTTTCCTCTTCCAGTTAAAAGATGGATAGTGGCTAATACCAAAACTCTTACTTCCTTTTATATATTTCTTCCTGGTTGTTATAATTCAGAATCAATTTGTATTGGTCTGTTAAAATCCATCCGTAATAATAGGGATCTATCCGTAAGATTAAAGAATGACATAATTAGTAGAATTCTCTTGTAAATAAAATTGTTGCTGCTATATATATAAAGGCAAGCGTTGTAACAGATGAATTAATTGAAAATAATGAATAAAGAAAATTGAATTTATTAGTAGTGTGATAATGAAGGTGTTTTACCATAATTATGATTTGACAAGTTTGTAAAGACTTATTTTGTGTTTGGTGAGGTATTTGTAATGCGTTCATATTAAAGCTTTTAAGTTTTTTTAGATAATTTTGATATGTTGATTCCCCCACCCATACCCACACATATATAAGCCTAGAAAGTCATTAAACTTTTTTTTTTCAATTCCAATACACTTTTGCAAAAAGCATTGCATCATATTAATAAAAACATCTACTAATAATAGATGTAATGCCTCACATTTTTATTTTGATATATTTATACATGCAAACAATCATTTACGGTTAAAAAAAATGGTATTGTTTTTAAGTTGCCTTATTCTTATTTTATTTTATTTCATTATATTTTATTTCAAGTGATTTTTGACATAACTTGTAACATTATTATACACTACACATACATATCTAAGATATTAGAAATCTTCTAACTAAAATAATGAATTTATCTAATTCAATAAAATTTTGGTAAAGTTTCCTTTATATGGGAACTCTACCCAAAATTATATCTTGTATTAATTACTTGTAAACATATTAACAACCCAAATCACATTCATTTCATTCAATCAATACTCTTATATGTAAGAGGTGCATCATCCATATTTCTTTAAAATACAAGTATATACATTACATCTCTAATTATAAAGGTAAATTATAGTTATCAATGTATATTAAGGTATTCATTCTTTTAATACAACATAGTAACATCTTTACTTAAAATATGCAAAACCAATATTTACTGATTAGAAATTAATACAAAGTTCCATCTAATATAATAAATGACAAAAAGCTAAAGTGCGAACCATCAATATTAAGGAAAAGGATTTGAGGTACTTGTATGATACACACAAATATAGATTAATACATGAAAAATAAAGTTCAACCTAGAGTTCATTTTATGAATAAGCCTCATGTTAAATAATCTAGTTGGATCCACCTATAAATTATGTTTGGTAGTGTAACTATCAATTCCACCCAAATTATTAATGATAATATTTATTAATAATGTATCTATCAATTCCAATATTTTTTTATTAAAAAAGAATTTGCAATCTAATAATTAATTATGAATTTCATAAAAATTTTACTTTCCATCAAATATAAACTAAACAATAAAATTTTAAAAAAAAAGTCAGTATCCATCATTTATTCAATCTAACTTAATACTTTTTAATTATTATAAATTCTAAAACATTTAATTTTCCTTAAATTTCTAACTTAACAATAAATCTAGCAAAATATAATTAGCACCCATTAAATTACCCATCATTTCTTCAATTATAACACATCTAAATTAAAAACTTAATCTCAATTTCATCAAATGAAAAATAAAATCAATTCCCCCCAAACCCAAAACAAATCCTAGCATACACATCATGCATTAATACAACAAAACTATTTAGGAAAAAGTTGTAGAACACTTAAATATATAAGGCAATTACAAATACTACAAAAAAAAATTCAATAAATTAACATAAACATAAATGGGTTACAAAAAAACAGATAAGTTTACTTATTTGGTATATAGGGAATGTTCATAAGAGATAAAATCAAAAGAGAAAAGTTGACACTACTGACAAATATATATTGATGCTGGTGTTTTAGGTGGGTGTATTTATAAGGCATTATTTAATAGAGTTAGCTTGATGACCATCCTGAATGATGTATATGGTAAATGTTTGGTGAAAAAAGTTTAAGTTTAAATAAATAATCTCAAATTTGAGTATTTAGTTTTTTAAATTATGAAATAAATTAAAGAAAAATTTTGGTTAAACAAGATCAATGAGTCATTTGTGAGAAGAGTATGAAAAAGTTCATAATGCAACTATGAGAGTTTAAAGAACTAATATTTAATATATTTTCATAATTAAGTGTTACATTAATTTTATATTATTTTAAACATGTTTTATTTTATTTTGTTACCTAACTCTGTATAATAAATTAAATCATATATGATTTAACAATTAGGTGTACTAGGTTGTGTGATTTATTTTTATGATACCTATATAAGGCCAAATCGAATGATATAGAAATGTGAAAAAGATATAGACCAAAGTAGGTCACATATCATATTTGGGAAATGCATCTTGAGTTTGTTGTATAACTCTTATAAAGTATTCATGATCCAGTAAACAAAATTAAAATAAAAAAAACTCATGGTTAGATGAGCAAGCACACTAGAGAAGCGATTCTATTTACTTATTATACCTAACACTAAATAAGATTTCATTGTAATATATTTTGTTATTTGTCTTGAAGTCTTAGTTATGTATTTATTAGTGAGACTTCTAATAAA
>NW_011500341.1:49834-92895 GCF_000495115.2 Populus euphratica
GTTGAAGACTATTATAAGTGATGGATCATATATGAATTAGATTTGTAGTTTGCCTATGGCATTAACCTAAAAAGTGAAGGAGTGTTGTACTGTTTTAACTTTAAGCACGTTGTATTCTAACCTAAGCTATTAATCATAGGATTTTGATAAGATTGTGAAGCAAAAGATTAAGGAACAAATGGCTTATTGAGATAAAGAAGACAATGTATAACTCCCATATCAAAATAGAATATATCTAGTTCAACAAAGTACAATTATAGGTGTATCATTTTATTGGTGTAAAATCTTTTCCTCCCCTCCACCTTTAGCACATCTGATGAGATGTACCGGGTATTCTTCTCCTTATTGATCTAATAATATTTGAATTGGAATTTGAATGGTTTCACACTTTTATCTTTTATTGTTCATTTTTACTTGTTATTTTTATTTTTGTATATGAAATTCTACTTATCTCATTGTTGTACATTATTTATATAAATTCACCTCTTAAATTTTCAAACTGTGAAAACTTATATGTCTACATAATTTATTTAGTATTATTCATTGTGAAAATTATATAAATTAATTTTTGGAGATATCTTTTATTGTTGTTATGGGTTTATTATGAGTAAGCAATCATTGACTTTGAGATCATAACAAACAAAATAAAAAATAAAATAACATCTTTGATAGAATCGTAAATAAAAATCAATATTTTATAGGCATTTTTGTCAAAAATTACATCGAAATATTTCTACCCATTCTAAAACTTTTGGTAAAACTTATAAAAATTATAGCAACTCGGTAACAAAATATTTAGTTTGAAAAATTTATGATGATGAAATTTCTAATAAAAAATAGGTGGTAAAAGTTGATTATTAGATGTGCATATTTTATTGATAATTTCCTCGATATTGAAAATTTTTTATGGAGAAATAAACAATAATGAGATTTTCAATAAAAATTAAATGGTAAAAGCTGATTTTTAGTGCAAATATTTTATTAATAATTTTATTAGTATTGAAAAATACCGATAAAATTGTTGGTAGAATAAAAAGACCTAATAATTTATTTTTCAATACCAAAAAAATATTTTATATGAACCAAGATAATATTCCATGGGTACTAAAGTTTAATTTTGTGGAGGTATATCTTTGAAGAGCCAAATATGAGTAATAATTGATCTTCATATTGAAATGAGCAACCATACAGAGTATAAGTCAACTACATGATTGATTTTATGCAACTCATAAATATAATTAAAAAAAATGATAATATAGTATATTAATCAAAAATATTTTGAATAGATGTGACCATTAGTTTATTAGTTAATATTCTCTATTGACATATTGTATTATTTATTGAAATTGTAAATGCAGACATAAGAAATAAAAAGGCCAAATATCAAGTTATGAGGTTAATCTGCACATACATAGAATTACCATTAGAAATTTAGAAGGTTATATGATCAAAACCGGTTTTGTATATATAATACACGCATGATGATAAAGATAAAGACTATCAACAAGTTTGACCACCTGAGCCACCGCTCCTCCGCCGCTTCACAGGGAAAACATGACGGGAACTGCCATGGGTCGTTGCCAAGTGCCACTCCTCCAAAACCATCCCATCTAGCTCAAATTGGTGAACCCCACCAGAGCCATCATACAAGCACCCCTCCGAGTAACCGTCAAGACCAACCCGGCCAGGTGGCTTAGTTTTCCGGCGGCCGGCACCCACAGGAACATTTCGTAGGGCCCCACCTGCCGTCCAGTACCTCTGGCAGCCCTTACAGAAATGTCTTGGCTGGTTAACATTGTAGTTGTTGAAGTAACAAAACTTGGTCTCCATGCTCTTACATCTAGGGCAAGGTATGACCTTCTCTGGTCTCTTGTCAATGGTTGGATTTTCCTTGTTTGGATCTTCTTTGTTACCTTCTTGTTTATCATGCAACGTAATTGTTGCTCCAAAGAGCTTGATACCCTCTTCTTGGCCAGCCATGATGGAGATAAACAAATTAAGGATGAGATAGAGAGAAATATTAACACTAATTTGCGGGTTTCTAAAGCCTAAATTAAGGGGGAAATGAGAGAGAAGATTTATTCGTAGATAGATAGGAATGGAAGGTGCTTATATGCATATATAAAGTGCTAAAAAACATGTTGGAAAACCACCCCCCCACCCCAGGGAAAAAAAAAAAAGAAACAGAAAAAGAAAAAAAAAAGACTCATGTGACATAGCCGCCAAGGAACAAGTTAGGTGGCGTGGAAAAGCTGACGATGAGCTTTTTTGGTCCACATCATCAATCCACGTCATGAACAGTGGGGTGTAAAAAAGTCTAGATGTGGGACCCATTACAGTGGGTCGCGTACAAAGCGTCAAGGATAGGAATAAATTAAGGAGAGATAAAGTTTTGTGTAAATGGAAGTTCTAGCCATCAAGGACTAAATTAACGTACTCTGCATTTGCCTTTGAAAAGTTACTTTTGTGCATGGATATGGTGATTTGCTTTTTTAATGGATTATGTTTCCACATCAGGGAGTTTTGTGTAAATGGAAGTTCTAGCCATAAAGAAGGGATCTAGGACTAAATTAACGTAATCTGCATTTGCCTTTGAAAAGTTACTTTTGTGCATGGATATGGTGATTTGCTTTTTTAATGGATTATGTTTCCACATCAGGGTGTGGGTAATTTTCTGTAGTTATACTATCGGCACATTGGCTAACATTTAGTGACGACAAGTAGAGTCAAAGGATATTGTAAAGAAAAAAAAAATGTAGCACAGCACAAGGAAAATCTCTAATCAGTTCATCAAAAACTAAAATAAATGATAATAATAATAATAATAATATAATAAATGATCGAAAGTAATTCATACTTTTGTATTAAATTTAATATAACAACAGAGTCTTTTATTGGTTTAATAATCTAAGAAATATTTTATGATAACCCAAAAAATGGATTAGAAGTAGAAAAACTATCCCGAAAAAATCCATCATAAATCCTATAAATGAGATTGGAACTTGACTATTAAATTTAATCACAAAAGTGCTTAAAACGATAGTTCTAGAGAAAGCAAGTTGTTTGAAATGAAGAGAAGCTTTCACATTTCCAATTCCGAGTCAAATTGTTAGGAGGAAATCTCGTCTGACAGTTGTTTAAGAAAATAAAGGAAAAGAAAAGGTTGTTTAAAATGGGGGGACGCTTTTATATCTCCAGTAGCGTACCTTATGAAGTCAAATTGTCTAGAGAAGAGATAATTTATGCTTTATGACACTAATTTACCATATCATAATTTGAACAAAAAAAAAGAAAAAAAAAAGAATACAGACAACTCACATCAGAGACAACTTTCGGTCATGTCCAATGGTAAGATAATAGGGACTTATATCCGTACGCATATATATATATATATATATATATATGTGAGGATTTTGTAAGTGTATGCTTGTCATGGGGCATCTTATGGTGCATTGATTAAGCTGGACTGCGAGGAAGGAACATGAAAACCCAAACTTTTCACATGCCTTGATCTTGGGGTTTTGAAGATTGGATTAGTGTTAGGGAACTATAGTAGTGTTTTTAAAATAAATTTTATTTGAAAATATATTAAAATAATATTTTTTTATTTTTAAAAATTTATTTTTAATATATGTATATTAAAATGATTTAAAAAATTAACAAGCTCGAGATTCCAAAATATGAGATTCCACTGGTGACCTAGCTACTTGCTTCCTAGATGTGATTTATAATATGTGAAAGATTAAAGAACTATACATGAGGGCGGGTCATGGATTATATTTAAAGCATGCAATGTTTAAGGGCATATTTTATTTATCCTCATAAAAGTTGGATGCCGCTTAATGCTGTTGCTTTTTGCTTAAAACCCATCTTTTCACCTGTTTTGTGTGGCTTTGATGATAACTTTGTTGCTTCCTTTACGTCTTTTGAAAATGTTGGGTATGTGTTTATGGGTATTGGGTAGCTTTCAGTTGCAAATGGGTGTATGGGTGTTTTTTTAATGAAGGAATCCGATCTGATTAGTATAAAAGAAATAGCCTTGCTTCCACCAGCAACTTTTCCAATTATATAATGTGGACAAGGAAGCATTTTCGCTCCTTTTACTTGAAAAAGAGATGCACTTTTTTTTTAGGACGCTTTAGAAGTCTCCTTTTGATTTAATAACAAAAGCATATTTTAAAAAAAGGATAAAGTGATTTGCAGGAGTGTATCTTTTAGATATATCGACCACCTCATATCTCCATTTCTTTTGCCACCATGCCACTGGTTAACTGCCTTATAGTGCTAATTGAAAATGATCAGGAGGATCAGAATATAATCTGGATCTGTTTTATATCTGTAGACTTTTAGTTTTATTCTTCATTTGATTCATTTCATGCTACGATTTAATATAAAATTATTTTTAGATTTTTATTTGAAAACTCAATTTAATTTTTGGAATGAGATTGTTTTGTATAATGATACTAGAGTTTGTTAACGCAATTTTATAGAAAATCGTATCTTATAACATTATTTTTCTAATTTTTTTATTTAATTATATCAAGAAAGGAATCATATAAATTTTTTTAAAAAATAATGATGGGCTCTAGAATAATTACTAATATTATTGAAAAATTGTGATGCTCTTATTTTAAAACAATATAAAAACTGAATGTTATTTTGTAAAATAATATCTAAGATATATTCTTAATTAGTTTAAAATTATAATATATTTATAATATTTTAAATTAATTTATTCAAAAAATAATTTAAATTAAAAAAATAAAAACAAGTTAGGACCATGTGCCTAACTTTAATCAAAAGGTGACTTATCATCTACTGAGTCGTTGTTTAAAATCTAACCATCATTAAAAACACTGTAAAATCATAAAAGTTTGATCCTAAAAACACCTTCATTCAACTATTATTAAAAAGAGGAATCCATTAATATAAAGATGTATTTTGTTGGACAAATTATGCTCTTTTCACTTTAAATTTTATCTTTTTACTATAATTGAAAACTTTATTTCATGAAATTAGGTAATAAAAAAATTAAATCAAGAAGAGAAAAAGTACAGGGATTAAAATATAAATAATAGAAAAAAGAAGAAGAAGAAGAGATGAGCTGCTTTACGGTTTATATAAATAAGATAGAGTAGGAAAAAAAAAAAAAACTCAATCCTTTTAGTATATTTAGCAATACATAGAAGGTTATCTACCATATGACCAAAAAATAAAATACTACTAGTAAAAAAAAAAGCATGTGCCTACACGCACAGAATAAAGGGGTTACAATATGTAGATTTTATCATTATGAATTCTATAGTATTAATTGATATAAATATTTTATTTGTGTCTTTCTAAACACAATCTTTAGATCTTCATCCAGTTTTTAATAAATTTTTAATTTTTGAAAGATCATCTTGCAATAGGTGAAATAAAAAAAAATCACTAAAGAATTTGAATATAAGATGTGTAAATAAAAAAAAATCACTAAAGAATCAATTCATAAAGAATATAACCCTTAAAAGGATTATGTCTCGAGAAGTTGTGTTTTTCATCTAAAAAATGCATAACCTTGTTTTCTTCAAAAATAGATGTAAATAATTGTATTGTATTGTATTGTAATTAAAAACTCAAACTCGTGAGTGGTATAATTCTTAAAAAGATTTTACTCCCATGAAGTTGAAACTTTGTGGTTTTCAAAAGAAAATATAAGATTTTGTTTTTATCAAAGAATTCATATGAGAATGGTAAAATTTTAAAAGAGTTATGTCGCGGGTTGCGAGCCGACGCAACATCGTCTGGCAACGGTGGAGGTTTTTATCGTGCCTCCTGTTTGAGGTATGGTGTGTTGGAAAGATTTTTGGATTTAATCATAAAATTATGATTAATATTTAGGAGTCGCCGCCTAGTATTATGGTTACTAGGAACCTATGGTCTGGAAGAGTCTGAGTGATGGAATGATTGTGCAAGAAGAAGACACATCACCCCCAGTGCACCCTACCTAAGATAAGCTGCATTATTGTTTGATTGTTTTTTTCTAAGGTTCAAAGTAAATCTCTCTTCATGAAAAAGTCTTTATCTTATTAGGTTAAATCCTAACCATTTTAAAGTTTAAATTTTAGCATCGTATTTATTTATATCTTGTATCTTTAATTCTTGAAGGTGTACTTTATCGTGTAGTTTTACAACCTACAAATATTAAAGTCTACATCTAGATCCTAAAAAATTAAAAAAAGATTTTTGACATGATGGTCAAATCCTAATGGATAATCATAAACTGATTATGATATTCATTTTTAGATTTTTTTTTATGAAAAATATGCTTGGAATATTTTTTAGGATTTGGCAGTATACAAAAAAAAAAAATTGAAATGTTTTGAATTTTTAAAAAAAAATATTTTGGAGAAAACCAATATTTTATTACCATATTTGTATTTTACAGTGTAAATATACAACTCAATATTACGTAAAATTAGTAGAAAAATATGCGAGAAAATCACACATTTTTTTAAATGATTTTGGAATTTTTTCAATTTTTTTTAATTTTTTCACTAGAACTATGGATGTGAATTATAATTCACGTCCACTCTTCATACATGAACATTGGAATTGTGGAGAGACGAAGACAAAGCAATGGAACAAGAAAAAAGGCGGACATAAGGGAAGCTCACATGTACCAGGAGGTTGTGATGGTGGTGAAGAAGTTTGGACGGTGGTTCAGAAGATGAATGGTGGTTGACATTGATCATAGCAGAAAGAAGCAACGTTTTGTAGAGGGGAGAGAGAGAGACATTCATAGTGGCTTATTACAGACGTAGTGGTGGCTGACCGGTGGTCTTGGCAACATGCAGTGGTGTTGGCTGCTCAAGGTGGAGCTAGAGGAATAGACGTTAATGGTGTTAGTTTCCTGCGGTGGAGGAAGAAAGAAGAAGAAGAACACGAGAGGGAATGTAGAGAGGACAGAGAAAGAAAAAAAATATGATTGCGTTGGCTTCTTGTGGTGAAGCTGATGGTGGGGAGACTAGTGATTATAGTGGTGGTGGCTGAAAGCCATAGTGAAGAGAGAAAGAAAAAAATGTGCAAAAAAAAAAAACTAGTTTTTTGGCTAATTTTGGATTTGAATTTCTCCTCTCTCAGACCATGAAATCCACATCTATTTATAAGCACTGGAAGAGGGTAATCTTATCTACACTAAAAAAAATTTCAGCCCTTGATTCGGTTGGAAAGGATCCCAATCATTGGCTCAAAATAGGTATCATGAGTTGCAAATCTGCAAACAAAAACTGACTAAGTTGGTCTTCTTATGTTGTTACTAGAGATGATGTATTGTCATTTAACCTGAGCTGATCACATGGTGTTGTAGAAAAAGTGCAGAAGATCATTTTTGTATAAAATTTGTCAAATTTGGTAGATATTAGGTATATTAAATGCAGCTGTAAAGTACCTAACATGATCAGCTTTTTCAGAGAAAAAAAGGAAGATAATGAATAATGCTAAGTTCTGTTTTTGCCAAAGTTAATTTCAGTCCTTCCTCTTTCAATTGCTTTCAATTGAACCCTAATTGGCCCTAATTTTTTTATTTAATTCAATTAAACCCCTAATTTCAATCAATTAAATTGGTAAAAATTAATTCGATCTCTTAAAATTTCAGCCTTTTCAATTAAGCAAAAAATAGGCTCCCAAACTTAATTTTTCACCAATTAAGCCCAAAAAAATTAATTTGACCCATTTAAAGTATAATTAAGTCTTTACACTTAATTAAATCCTTCAATTGGACCCAAATTAATTCTTAAACATAATTAAAATTTAATTTGACCCATGATTAAATCAAATTGGCTTATTAAATATTTAATTATGTCATTGGACTCAATTTTTTATGCAAATTCATTCAATAATCATTCAATTTAACCTTGAATTTGTATTTTTCTCTATTTTTAGGCATAATAGGGTATAATTAGACCTTAATTTTCTCAAAAAATTACAACTTAATTTTTTATATTTTTGTAGCCCTCCTTGATCAGCTTTTTGTTATATTATTAGCCTTTATTTTATTTTTTGATTTTTATTTTTTTAAAAAAATAATTTTTAAGAAATAACCTAAAATTGGCTTATGACAAGTTATATACTCTTAAAGTTGAAAATTTACTCTTTAAAATAATAATAATAATACAAATTGAAAAAAAAATGGAGCAAACACCCCATTTATCATTTACTATTATTTTGAATTATGCATTCAAATTCTAAAAGTAAGGATTATGACGTGTTGCTAGCTTGGATCTCAAATTATTATCTGAGGTTATAAAAACCTTTTACGTCTAACAACAAATACAAGAATCTAATTTATGTAAATTATTAACATGTAACCACAATATATATGTATATATTTTTATCATTAATGAAACACAAAGCAATTTACTTTATGTTAGATATTTTAGGATGATTTTCATCTTCTATTTATCATAACCATCCTAGTTACTTATAAAAATAGGAAGATCAATTAGAATATTTAGTTATTATAAAACTAATTGACAACTCAATTTTTTTATTTTTACCCCTTTTAACATATAACTAGCCCAAGTATCCCATTTGACAAAGATAATTTGCAATAAAAAATTTAAATTATTATATATTTATATTCAAATACCAAAACAATTAATATAAATTAATACATTCAATTAATTAAACACCAAAATCAATGCTAAAGTGGGGGGAAGATGGAATAATATTAAATTAAAGTAATTTTTTATTTATTTTTTGTTATGAATTTTATATAAATTGTTACATTAGGTATATGATACAATATTTTATGGATATATTATTATACATCCACTTTGATAGATGTAAGGTTAATAATATTTTTGTAATAATGTTATTTTAGTTATTTTTAATTTTATAGCTACTAGCTCGGGATAATTTTACTATAATGATTGTAAATTGCTACTTAATATTTAATAAAGAAAATTTATATTTCGAAAAGTAACTTCACATTTGTGTTTGTATTTTATTCTATAGTTAATATAAATTAATAAATTATTCTTTATGTTCTTATATCATTAAGTTTCTTATATATATCTGTGTATCTTATTAGTGTTGTGTAAACCAACTATTATGATTGTAATAGTTTAAATTATATGTATTTAAGTAATATTACGTAGAATTTTCTATTATTAAAGTTATAAGTATTATTATATATGTATGTAATAATAATTATAATTATCTTTTTTGTGATAAAATATACTATTATCATTGTCGAAAGATGTAGAATAATATTATACTTAACTCAAGTATAATATTAACTTTAAAAAAAAAATTATTATCATTATTAAAAATAAAACTATAAGAATTATTATCATAATATGCATTTAACTCTAATGAATTATAAATCAATTGACATTAGTGTCCTCTCTACTTTTAAAAAGTTCCGAATTCAAATCTCTTTCATATAACAGGAAGAAAAAAACATATATATGAGCAATTGAATAAATTCCGTCCCACCATCCAATTACTCGGTATTTGTATTAACAAATTTTCGTATCCCATAACAGTAATTTTTTAATTTTTTTTTTAATTTTAATAGATTGATTGATTGATACACCAAGCGAGCCCGCAAGGTGAAAATTGATTTGACTACGTCCAGATTTTTGATATACGCATTGTTGAAAATTCCAAACAGAAAATTGAAAGAGAGAAAGTTGCGAATAAAAAAAAAAGGGAAAAAAGATGAGCTGCCAGCATGAAGTGCCTTAATCATGTTTCCAAGATATCATGATTTAAATATTAAGATAAATAAGAACGGGTTTGGAAAGATTAGTACTAGCATGTTGCTTCCTGGTGTGGCTCTTCATCATCAACTTGTTTTTAATAAAATGAGGCAATCAAAGTCTTTCCTTGCTTCTTTGTCGTCTATTATTATTTTTTTCCTTTTCGAATCAGTGGAAATTGGAAACTTTGATGAGCTGCCAGCAGAAAACCAGATCAATATATACAAAAAATAATAATAAATAAATAGAGAGATTGTCAGGGGCTATTAATTAGCTGTTCTGGATGCATGCCTTTTGTATGAAAATATATACCTTCATTACTGTATCTCTCTTGGCTTATTAGCAATTTTCTCTGCATGTGAAATGTTTCTGGTAAAGCCAAAGGGTTCAATCGGAGATAAAAAATTCTAAACCCGACTGATGAACAAAAAAAAAAAAAAGGAGCCCCCGCCACATATAAATTGATATCAAATTTCACTTACCAGGAAAAACATAGTAACCCCACTATTCTGTGCATAGCTTCTTCTTTTTTTTTTTTCCAGTTCTTTTAGAATCACAATTATGTAGGGGTAACAGCTATCTATAATTGATGCCAATTACACAGGAATATGTGCTCAAGTCAGAAGCCCGTTAAGAGAGATTCCTTCCTTTCTATTTTTTGAACAACATTAGACAGATTCTAAGATGTTGCATGCAACCTACCTAAGCTCGAACATTGACACTTTCAACGGAAAATATTTTGATTCATAGTATTAGTGACCCGATCACTACCTAGAAGAGTATTAAAGACATCTACAATGATTTAAACAAACAATTATTCTCGTATCATAGTATATTATTTAGCCGGTTTGAGCAGCTGGCTTAGCCCAAAAATTAAGTGAAAGTGGTCATGATCATGTGTGTATCTTGGACAAGAACTGCAAGATCTGTATTGCTTATTACATGTCTCATCTGTTTGTGTTTGCTTGTTTCAATCTGTGTAAGTTACATTAAAGTACACTTTTCCTTTCCTTGCAAGTCGTAACTATAACCCTTGTTTTGGGTTCTAATAATTATAGTTTTAGCACTTAATTTGTAGGCCAGCTGCTTGCAATTTGCGACTAATTAATAATCTATTCACCCAAGAATTCGTGGTTTAGGTTTTTGAACCATATATCATATGCAAGGCTAGCTAGGTATCCTCAATTTGTCAACTTAACTTAGCTTCCCAATTTAGTCACAGGAACACATTTCTTGGCCGGGATTCTTGGATGAAATTAAAGCCAATGACATATTCCGAACATATACCTTAAAATATTCCAAATGATGAATTAAACAATCTATATTGATCAGGACGGCAACAATAATAAATAGAAAAACAGAAAAATGATTAACATATTACTGCCATCAGAATCATTTGCTTCAACTAATTGACAATTTCCATTGAATCTGGAGTACGATTTCCCTTTGAATAAAAGGGATAAACAAACCAATTTTTTTAGTTTAATAATTGAACCACATAAGAAAAAATGCATGGACTTCTTGGACTCCATATTGGGACTTATTCAGGGACGTGAGAGAGGCTTTTCATCTAAGGCGAATATTTATTTTAAATTGACCTCAAAATGATGCAGGCAAGAAGATAAACAAATACATAATATATAAAAAATTAATGAGTGAAAGGGATTGTAGATATGAATTTTAAATTTACAATATTATTCTCTCTATAAAAATAATGTTGATAAAATATGTCTCTATAAAAGGTTTATAAATTCTTAAATAGACTAAAAATCCTATCTCAACTAAAAAAAATAAAAAAATACAAAGGAAATAATCATGAGATCCAAAACAATGCATAAAACAAAGAAATGACAAAATTGATCTAAATTGTGACCTTGGAATGAGATTCTTTATATCTTAAAATTTGATAGTTTATATAGAGCCACTAGCGTTATTTTAAAGAAAATAATTTTTAAAAACTCTTATAAAAATTTAAATTTAATTAAATAATCAAATAAAAAATTATAATTTTTTTAGGTCATTATTTGGTCGGGAGCTACAAGATTTCCTTTTGAACTTATACATATTCAATTGGTCTATAAATACATGTGATAGACCATCTATATAATTTATATATAATTTATATGTAACATATTTTTATTTAGTTATGATATATTTATATTTAAATGTTTAAAATTACTTGTTATCTTAAAATTAACTTCATGATAAATTTTTGTTTTGATTCAATTATTAGTATTGATTTTTTTTTAATTACAATTTGATTGTGTTTAATTTGGTATATATATAGTTTGTATTCGCAAGAGATGATTTAACATTATAAATTATACAGTTTTGAAAAAGGAAAAAGAGAGTGGCATGCACCATATGGAGAAATTTTATGTCCCTAGCTCTCAAATATAAAAAAGCAAAATGACAATTAATTAGCTACAAGTAGGCTGATAAAATTGTTGACCAACTAAAAATAGGTAAAAAAAATTCATTAATTTTTAAAATTTATGCATAATTACACAACTTTTTTTAGTATTACCTAAATTATTTGGAAAAAAAAATCCAATCTAGTATTTACTTAGGTTTTCAATTTTTTTTAAAATTTATTAGTCCATTTGGATTGGATAGTTCCAGTTTGTTTTTTTTTTAATATTATTTATTTTTACTAGCAACAACCCCTCCTTTCTCTCTCTCTATCTCTATCTATCTATCTATCTATCTATCTATCTATCTATCTATCTATCTATCTATCTATCTATCTATCTATCTATCTATCTATCTATCTATCTATCTATCTATCTATCTATCTATCTATATATATATATATATATATATATATCAATTTCATATGCAAAGTATTTTTTTTTTACATTTAAAACTATATCCTTGAACTTTTAGGAAAATATAAATAGCCTTCCATTCTAAACAATATCATTTTTTTATGTGACCCTTATATGAGGGTTTTGTGGAGAAATGGATAAAACCTCTTTATTTCTTTCTCTTTCCATGAAACATCATCAACAACAATAATACAACAATAATAGCTTTTTTTAGGTCAACTTCCTAACAAATCCTGACACAAAGGTTACATTAAAAATAAATTAAAAAAACCATATTGTGTAGGATGGAAAATTAGGGAACATTTAGTTGAAATTTTTGGATTTAAACATAAAATTATGATTAATATTTAGGAGTCGCCGCCTAGTATTATGGTTACTAGGAACCTATGGTCTGGAAGAGTCTAAGTGATGGAATGATTGTGCAAGAAGAAGACATATCACCTCCAGTGCACCCTACCTAAGGTAAGTTGTATTATTATTTGATTGTTTTTTTCTAAGTTAGGTTTTTGTTGGTATTTTCTAATATTGAAAGTAGATCTCTCTTTATGAAAAAGTCTCTATCTTATTGAGTTAAATCCTAACCATTTAAAAGTTTAAATTTTAGCATAGTATTTATTTATATCTTATATCTTTAATTCTTGAGGGTGTACTTTATTATGTAGTTTTACAATCTACAAATATTAAAGTCTACATCTAGATCCTAAAAAAATAAAAATAAAAGATTTTTGACAAGATGGTCAAATCCTAATGAATAATCATAAACTGATTACGATATTCATTTTTAGATTTTTTTTAATGAAAAATATGCTTAGAATATTTTTTAGGATTTGGCCATATGCAAAAAAAAAAAATGAAATGTTTTGAATTTTTTAAAAAAACTATTTTGGAGAAAACCAATATTTTATTACCAGATTTGTATTTTACAGTGTAAATATACAACCCAATATTATGTAAAATTAGTAGAAAAATATACGAGAAAATCACATATTTGTTTAAATGATTTTGGAATTTTTTCAATTTTTTTAAATTTTTTCACTGGAACTGTGTATGTGAATTATAATTCACGTCCACTTTTCATGTATGAACAGTAGAATTGTGGAGAGATGAAGGCAAAGCAATGGAACAGGAAAAAGAACGGACAAAGGGGAAGCTCACATGTAGCAGGAGGTTGTGATGGTGGTGAAGAAGTTTAGACGATGGTTCAGGAGATGAATGGTGGGTGTCATTGTTTAAAGTAGGAAGAAGCAACGTTTTGTAGAGGGGAGAGAGAGAGACATTCATGGTGGCTAACCGGTAGTCTTAGCAACATGCAGTGGTGCTGGCTACTCAAGGCGGAGCTAGAGGAATGGATGTTAACGGTGTTAGTTTCCTGCGGTAGAGGAAGAAAGAAGAAGAAGAAAACGAGAGGGAATGTAGAAAAATGTGATTGCGTTGGCTTCTTGTGGTGAAGTTGATGGTGGGAAGACTAGTGATTATAGTGGTGGTGGCTGAAAGCCATAGTGGAGAGAGAAAGAAAAAAATATGCAAAAACAAAAAACAAAACTAGTTTTTTGATTAATTTTGGATCTGAATTTTTTCTCCCTCAAGTTATGAAATCCACCTCTATTTATAAGCATTGAAAGAGGGCAATCTTGTCTACACATGTGTTGTCATTTAACCTGAGCTAATCATATGGAATTGTAGAAAAAGTGCAGAGGATCATTTTTGTATAAAATTTATCAAATTTGGTAGATATCAGGTATATTAAATGCAGTTGTAAAGTATCTAACATGATCAGCTTTTTCAGAGAAAAAAAGAAAGATAATGAATAATGCTAAGTTTTGTTTTTTCCAAAGTTAATTTCAGTCCTCCCTCTTTCAATTGCTTTCAATTTAACCCTAATTGGCTCTAAATTTTTTTTATTTAATGCAATTAAACCCCTAATTTCAATCAATTACTTGGTAAAAATTAATTCGATCTCTTAAAATTCCAATCTTCTCAATTAAGCAAAAATTAGGTTCCCAAACTTAATTTTTCACCAATTAAGCCAAAAAATAATTAATTTGACCCATTTAAAGTATAATTAAGTCCTTACACTTAATTAAATCCTTCAATTGGACCTAAATTAATTCTTAAACATAATTAAAATTTAATTTGGCACATGATTAAATCAAATTGGCTTATTAAATATTTAATTATGCCATTGGACTCAATTTTTATGCAAATTCATTCGATAATCATTCAATTTAACATTGAAATTGTATTTTTTTTCTATTTTTAGGCATAATAGGGTATAATTAGACCTTAATTTTCTCAAAAAATTACAACTTAATTTTTTATATTTTTGTAGCCCTCCTTGATCAGCTTTTTTTATATTATCAGCCTTTATTTTATTTTTAAATTTTTATTTTGAAAAAAATTAATTTTTAAGAAATAACCCAAAATTAGCTTATAACAAGTTGTATACTCTTAAAGTTGAAAATTTACTCTTTAAAATAATAATAATAATAATACAAATTGCAAAAACAATAAAAAAAAAAATAGAGTCAACACCCAATTTATCATTTACTATTATTCTGGATCATGCATCCAAATTCTAAAAATTAAAATAATAATAATAATACAAATTGAAAAAAAAATGGAGCAAACACCCCATTTATCATTTACTATTATTTTGAATTATGCATTCAAATTCTAAAAGTAAGGATTATGACGTGTTGCTAGCTTGGATCTCAAATTATTATCTGAGGTTATAAAAACCTTTTACGTCTAACAACAAATACAAGAATCTAATTTATGTAAATTATTAACATGTAACCACAATATATATGTATATATTTTTATCATTAATGAAACACAAAGCAATTTACTTTATGTTAGATATTTTAGGATGATTTTCATCTTCTATTTATCATAACCATCCTAGTTACTTATAAAAATAGGAAGATCAATTAGAATATTTAGTTATTATAAAACTAATTGACAACTCAATTTTTTTATTTTTACCCCTTTTAACATATAACTAGCCCAAGTATCCCATTTGACAAAGATAATTTGCAATAAAAAATTTAAATTATTATATATTTATATTCAAATACCAAAACCAAAACCAATACTAAATTAACTTTATATTTTCCACGGAAACTTATGTAATTTTTTATTTTAGATATATAACGTAATATTTATTGATATGTCACTAAATAATTATATATATGGTTAGATGAATTAAAATTATTCAACACTATTATGTCCGTAAAAACAAATCCAAATCTATGAGCGTGAAGATCTTTTAATGCCAGTGAAAGCAAAAAATCATGGTCATGGAACATTACTTGTTCTATGAAATCTCAAACCGAAAAGAATATGCATCTAATTTGCATCACCTCACAATAAATGTCCATAAAGAATATGATACTCTATCCAATACTTGCATCGTTTTTCTAAGAGATGCTTGTAGTGTCTCTAAATACTCAATTGCACTTGTATAATTGTTTATAAAGAAGACAACATGCAATAAAAAAATAAATTAATACATTCAATTAATTAAACACCAAAATCAATGCTAAAGTGGGGGGAAGATAGAATAATATTAAATTAAATTTATTTTTTTTATTTTTTTTGTTATGAATTTTATATAAATTGTTACATTAAGTATTTGATACAATATTTTATGGATATATTATTATACATCCACTTTGATAGATGTAAGGTTAATAATATTTTTGTAATAATGTTATTTTAGTTATTTTTAATTTTATAGCTACTAGCTCGGGATAATTTTACTATAATGATTGTAAATTGCTACTTAATATTTAATAAAGAAAATTTATATTTCGAAAAGTAACTTCACATTTGTGTTTGTATATAATTCTATAGTTAATATAAATTAATAAATTATTCTTTATGTTCTTATATCATTAAGTTTCTTATATATATCTGTGTATCTTATTAGTGTTGTGTAAACCAACTATTATGATTGTAATAGTTTAAATTATATGTATTTAAGTAATATTACATAGAATTTTCTATTATTAAAGTTATAAGTATTATTATATATGTATGTAATAATAATTATAATTATCTTTTTCGTGGTAAAATATACTATCATCATTGTCGAAAGATGTAGAATAATATTATACTTCACTCAAGTATAATATTATTTTTAAAAAAAAAATTATTATTATCATTATTAAAAATAAAACTGTAAGAATTATTATCATAATATGCACTTAACTCTAATGAATTATAAATCAATTGACATTAGTGTCCTCTCTACTTTTAAAAAGTTCCGAATTCAAATCTCTTTCATATAACAGGAAGAAAAAAACATATATATGAGCAATTGAATAAATTCCGTCCCACCATCCAATTACTCGGTATTTGTATTAACAAATTTTCGTATCCCATAACAGTAATTTTTTAATTTTTTTTTTAATTTTAATAGATTGATTGATTGATACACCAAGCGAGCCCGCAAGGTGAAAATTGATTTGACTACGTCCAGATTTTTGATATACGCATTGTTGAAAATTCCAAACAGAAAATTGAAAGAGAGAAAGTTGCGAATAAAAAAAAAGGGAAAAAAGATGAGCTGCCAGCATGAAGTGCCTTAATCATGTTTCCAAGATATCATGATTTAAATATTAAGATAAATAAGAACGGGTTTGGAAAGATTAGTACTAGCATGTTGCTTCCTGGTGTGGCTCTTCATCATCAACTTGTTTTTAATAAAATGAGGCAATCAAAGTCTTTCCTTGCTTCTTTGTCGTCTATTATTATTTTTTTCCTTTTCGAATCAGTGGAAATTGGAAACTTTGATGAGCTGCCAGCAGAAAACCAGATCAATATATACAAAAAATAATAATAAATAAATAGAGAGATTGTCAGGGGCTATTAATTAGCTGTTCTGGATGCATGCCTTTTGTATGAAAATAGTTGTTCTGGATGCATGCCTTTTGTATGAAAATATATACCTTCATTACTGTATCTCTCTTGGCTTATTAGCAATTTTCTCTGCATGTGAAATGTTTCTGGTAAAGCCAAAGGGTTCAATCGGAGATAAAAAATTCTAAACCCGACTGATGAACAAAAAAAAAAAAAAGGAGCCCCCGCCACATATAAATTGATATCAAATTTCACTTACCAGGAAAAACATAGTAACCCCACTATTCTGTGCATAGCTTCTTCTTTTTTTTTTTTCCAGTTCTTTTAGAATCACAATTATGTAGGGGTAACAGCTATCTATAATTGATGCCAATTACACAGGAATATGTGCTCAAGTCAGAAGCCCGTTAAGAGAGATTCCTTCCTTTCTATTTTTTGAACAACATTAGACAGATTCTAAGATGTTGCATGCAACCTACCTAAGCTCGAACATTGACACTTTCAACGGAAAATATTTTGATTCATAGTATTAGTGACCCGATCACTACCTAGAAGAGTATTAAAGACATCTACAATGATTTAAACAAACAATTATTCTCGTATCATAGTATATTATTTAGCCGGTTTGAGCAGCTGGCTTAGCCCAAAAATTAAGTGAAAGTGGTACCAATCTCATGATCATGTGTGTATCTTGGACAAGAACTGCAAGATCTGTATTGCTTATTACATGTCTCATCTGTTTGTGTTTGCTTGTTTCAATCTGTGTAAGTTACATTAAAGTACACTTTTCCTTTCCTTGCAAGTCGTAACTATAACCCTTGTTTTGGGTTCTAATAATTATAGTTTTAGCACTTAATTTGTAGGCCAGCTGCTTGCAATTTGCGACTAATTAATAATCTATTCACCCAAGAATTCGTGGTTTAGGTTTTTGAACCATATATCATATGCAAGGCTAGCTAGGTATCCTCAATTTGTCAACTTAACTTAGCTTCCCAATTTAGTCACAGGAACACATTTCTTGGCCGGGATTCTTGGATGAAATTAAAGCCAATGACATATTCCGAACATATACCTTAAAATATTCCAAATGATGAATTAAACAATCTATATTGATCAGGACGGCAACAATAATAAATAGAAAAACAGAAAAATGATTAACATATTACTGCCATCAGAATCATTTGCTTCAACTAATTGACAATTTCCATTGAATCTGGAGTACGATTTCCCTTTGAATAAAAGGGATAAACAAACCAATTTTTTTAGTTTAATAATTGAACCACATAAGAAAAAATGCATGGACTTCTTGGACTCCATATTGGGACTTATTCAGGGACGTGAGAGAGGCTTTTCATCTAAGGCGAATATTTATTTTAAATTGACCTCAAAATGATGCAGGCAAGAAGATAAACAAATACATAATATATAAAAAATTAATGAGTGAAAGGGATTGTAGATATGAATTTTAAATTTACAATATTATTCTCTCTATAAAAATAATGTTGATAAAATATGTCTCTATAAAAGGTTTATAAATTCTTAAATAGACTAAAAATCCTATCTCAACTAAAAAAAATAAAAAAATACAAAGGAAATAATCATGAGATCCAAAACAATGCATAAAACAAAGAAATGACAAAATTGATCTAAATTGTGACCTTGGAATGAGATTCTTTATATCTTAAAATTTGATAGTTTATATAGAGCCACTAGCGTTATTTTAAAGAAAATAATTTTTAAAAACTCTTATAAAAATTTAAATTTAATTAAATAATCAAATAAAAAATTATAATTTTTTTAGGTCATTATTTGGTCGGGAGCTACAAGATTTCCTTTTGAACTTATACATATTCAATTGGTCTATAAATACATGTGATAGACCATCTATATAATTTATATATAATTTATATGTAACATATTTTTATTTAGTTATGATATATTTATATTTAAATGTTTAAAATTACTTGTTATCTTAAAATTAACTTCATGATAAATTTTTGTTTTGATTCAATTATTAGTATTGATTTTTTTTTAATTACAATTTGATTGTGTTTAATTTGGTATATATATAGTTTGTATTCGCAAGAGATGATTTAACATTATAAATTATACAGTTTTGAAAAAGGAAAAAGAGAGTGGCATGCACCATATGGAGAAATTTTATGTCCCTAGCTCTCAAATACAAAAAAGCAAAATGACAATTAATTAGCTACAATTAGGCTGATAAAATTGGATAAAACCTCTTTATTTCTTTCTCTTTCCATGAAACATCATCAACAACAATAATACAACAATAATAGCTTTTTTTAGGTCAACTTCCTAACAAATCCTGAGAAAAAGGTTACATGATTGTTTAGGATGGAAAATTAGGGAACATTTAGTTGAGAGGGGTATTTTCTTTTTCCCAAATTGCAAGGAGATGTTTATAATTTAGTTTTTTTTTTTACTGAATTGTAGATTTGAATAAATCAAGAAGTTAAAACAGAAAATAACACAAAAAAGTGTAGTAATTAATTAATTTAGGAATTTTAAAAATTAAAATGACAATCTCCACAAGAGTCACACCATAGATAAGACAACCCATATATTCATAATATCAACATTTTATGTATTCATCAAAAGTTGCTGAGTGAGTTGAAAGTTTTGATATGTGAAGCAATTAAAGAAAAAAAAAACAGAAATTGAAACGAAATTCCTCTGCTTAGTGTTTTGGATTTGATGAATGTAATGCACTACTTGGTTCCACCAAATAACGGAAGAAACTATTTCCTCCTTGATAAGTCAAAAAACCTTCTTGATAATGTAATTAAAGTCTCCATTCTTCATATATTACTGTTTACTCTCAAATCAGGAAAGCAGTTTATTTTCTAGACCAAACCTTAATTATCAAGTGTAGCATTCTAGTATTTCTATCGCCGAGCACCCTAACCTTAATTAATAATCAAACATGGTACGTCAATGTTTTTGTCTCCATATCCTGCTAATCATGAGGGATTTATTTTTATATCGCTCCACCCTGTTTGATTATATTATCGTGTTCTCTGAGTAGCATGGTTGTTCTAGGAAGTTTTGAATGTAGCTTGTCTTCTTTTGTTTTGGCATCTGGTGCTTTTAGTTTTATTTTCCTGCATGCAACTAGACATTAAGTCGCTTAGCTAGTTTTTCATTCTTGGTTTCCTCAGTTTTTAGCTTGCTGTGTAGTAGAAAAAAGGATCAAAAGAATGGTCAGGGAGGGGAGCAAAAAGGAGAAGAATATCATCCAAGTACCAGAGTCCACCTGCTGCTGGTTTTGGAGAAATTATAGTAGAATGATTAAAAAAAAAAACAGAGTGAAAGATCGCATGCAGAAACTTATGCTTATGCGTGGGCTTCTTATATTGTTGTATATGGTGGTTTTGCCCTCTAGACTGCCTACAGATGGAGAAACCTTCGCAGGACTGAGGATGGAGTACGATCTATTCCAAAGAGTCTGCGAAAGCTTGTTAAAAGTGAGGAGGGAGCCAACTCAACCAACTCAACTGATAAAACTCTCAAATAGTTGTCTGCTAATTTTGACCAGTATTATCCTATAAATTGCTTGGGTTTTTAAACAGATGGTCTTGGTGCTGGGTTTCCATATATTTTTGCAAGACTTAATGAAACACTTGGGCTATACAACAGATCAATTTTTCTGGTTAAACGAAGAGCAAAGAACTTTTTTGTAGTGAAAATTTCTTTCTGGAATGTTGTTCAGCTCTTGGAAGCATGGAAAACTAGTAACTTTATTTATGATTGAAGTGTTGCTACTTAGTAGCCTACACAAAACTTGTTAAGAATGTTGTCTTTGAAATCCCTTTAAGTGGTTTAACAAATTATATGGACATCTGTCACAGCTCACAAACACAGTATGATCTAACATATACCTGATGTGATTAAGGGAGTGTTTGATAGAGTAATCATAGTTATTTAAAAAAAAATTAAAAATTAAAATTTATTTTTGGTATTAGTATTTCAAAACAAACTATATATATATATATATATATTAAAATTTTAAAAAACTTTAATTGAAACGTGAATTCAAACACCCTCTAAATTTAATAGAAGGTTTGGTTATATCTAACTAACAAAATAGTTACAAGATACTATAATTTTTAATCCAGCAGTTAGATTAGACTAAATTTTTTTACATCAGATTTTCAAATTCTAATTATATAGGGAACATGCTTTCACCATCTGTTAGCTACTTAGATATCCTCCAATTAGGCTATGAAGATTATGATTAATTCAATGTTGCTATTTACCTTGATTATTTTGAATTTTATGTTTTTTAGCTATCTTTCCTTTTTGTTTTAGGATTTTAGTTTTGTTTACCATGTAAAGTCGATCTTAGACATATATAGAGACTTGCAAATCTTTTAAAGTAGTAAATAAGATTTTAAGACTCTTTATTTTTTAATTCAATTATAGCCTTTTTTATTTTTATTTTTATTTTTATTTTTTTGGTGCTTGCTGTTGTCCTGTGCTTATGGCTACATCTACGAACCAGAATTTGTTCTTTTTGGAACAAATACAAATGCCATTATTTGTAGTTTTTTTCTAGGTCATCAATTTAATATGCCTCTTCAAAAGGGTATATATTTTAAGTGTCAAAATCTCAAATGAACTAATCATCTTCACCTCTCCTAAGCTCAAACGTTGTACAATATACTTTCTTGTATGTATTTTTTAAATGATAGCCATCAAAGTGGGGCAGAAGAAGATGGAAAGAGTAAAGAAGCAAAAAGTTTTGTTATATTTTGAGGATAAAAAAAAGAAGAAGTATTAGAGATACTTTCAAATTACAATTATAGAAGGATAATAAGCGTTGAAATTAAATCTTTTTGCCTAAAAACGATATTGACCGTTAGCCCTTTATGGATTTGCATGGCAGATTAAACTCTCTAGAAATTCTAAACTTTGATCATCTTTGTAAGAATTTAAAGCACATCATCCTGATAAGAGTTGAACCCACCCTAAATAAGTTAGAGAACAAACCATAGCACTAACTCTTTGGTGGAAGATTCATATTCCTCAATAGCAACAAAATCTCCCTTCTAACAAAAACAATCCCCAAATCTCTTTGATTTATATGTTAATCTGTCAACACCGATATTCAAGTTTTAATGAATTGAATTATTATTTTATGATAAAAAAATATTAAAATTAATTTTTAATTAAGTCAATATTAAAAAATAAAATTCAATAAAAAGTCTTAAAATAAATAATAAAATTGAAACCAACAAAAAAAACCACAAGATATAAAAAAATAAGTGCCAAAAAATATCATTCCCAACTCGTTAATTAATATTTAGTCAATCTGATAAATCTATAATTAAAGTTATAAACTTTATTTAACTGATTTAATTTTTAATTTTATTATATAAAAAAAATATTAAAAAAAAATTACCATATAAAATTGAATAAAATATGCATGGATCTTAAAAAATTAAAAAGATAAAAAAAAATTACAAGATGGCTTAGAAATAAAAGCCCGGCCACACTGGGATGGGCTTGGTCCAAAGGCCAAGCCCGAGGGAGGAAAGAAAATGAAACTTCTTCAAAATTGTAGGAGTAAGTTTAAATGGGCTTTTCTAATAGTTTGCGTACCATAGAACTATTTCTATGCCCATCTACGCAAAGAGCTATATAACTGGGTTAGGCCCATTTACAAATGAAACCCTAAACCACCTTTTGATTTCTCTTCAAATAAACACACACAAAAATGGGCCTGCCCTTTATATAATCCAACGCCAACCCTAAAACCCTACTACTTTCTCCATCCGCTCCGCCTCCTATTTGCACAGCTGTAGCAGCATCCATTATCTGAACCTGAGGTACCACAAAGCTCTCTTTCTTGATCTATAACCTCTCTTCTTCTTTTTTCTCTTTTTCTTCTTTCTATGCGTGATGTGCATAAATATGTTAATTTTTAGATGTATTTTCTAAGATTCTTTCGTGTTCATATAAAGAGGATGTGAAACTTGTGTCTTTTTGTTACCTATAAGTTTGCTGTTGTTTTCTGAATCAGAGCTTTTGTCTTTAGTTTTGAAACCCATTTGATTCTTTTTTTTGAAAGCGTATGAGTTCGATTTGCATAACTGGATCACTTGTAAATTTATAATTACTGTATTAGTACCATATAAACTTGACACAGAAAAGGACTCCAGTTTTCCGTTTTTGATTTAATTCAGAGGATAAATTTCAATTGTGGGCGCAAGCAGAATGATTACCACCAACTTTATGTCCTCTTTTGCTTCTTTTTTATGTGTGCGCTGTTTTTATGGCGTTTAGTTAGCAGTTTTTCTTGCAATTAAGGTCACTGACAATCTTCTGGGACCTTAGGGAAATGACAGGACTTAATATTGTGATTAGATAACTTTTCTATTTGTTGATATATTCTTTTATGCTGATATTTGGTTTGCTATTTTGTATATCAACTGAATATTCAAAGAAGTCCTTGTCTTTTTTTAGTTCTTAAAAGGCATTGTGTTCTGTTGCCATCCGTAGTATAAATTGTTATTGGCGAGGTTTTTTGTTTGATAGCTGTGTTGATTGCATCAGAAACTGATCAGAAATATTACTGGGTTTTGATTTTGTATGATTTATTTGATTTCCTGTTATTGTCTTAATGGTTTGATTTTTTATATTATTTAAGGTTGTTGATATTAAGTTAATATTTTCTGTTTAGGCAATGGCTCCCAAACAGCCAAATACTGGCCTCTTTGTGGGATTGAACAAGGGGCACATTGTGACGAAGAAGGAGCTAGCTCCACGCCCTTCTGATCGCAAAGGGGTGAGTCATTTTACCAAGCAAGCTTCACTGAGACCTTTTTTTCATTTTTATGTTCAGATCATGCTGTTTCCAATTAAATCTTATATTATTTAATTAATCTAATTTTTTCTTGTGTTTGATTCTTGTACAAGTGTGAAACTACATTTCTGCTGGATGCAGTTTGAATGCATTAGTACCTTAATTTTATTTTAATTTTGCTTGTAATTGTGTTTCTGTTCTTCCTTGTATTTGTTTCTTGGTTGTAAGATGTTCCATTGGGGCATCATATTAGACTAGATTTTTGTAAAGCTTTTCCATTTCAAGTAGCTGGTTGTGATGCTGTTTCTTCTTGCTTGTTTGAGTGCAGAAAGCCAGTAAGAGGGTACTCTTCGTCAGGAGTTTGATCAGGGAAGTTGCTGGTTTTGCACCATATGAGAAGAGGATCACTGAGCTTCTTAAGGTTGGCAAGGATAAGCGTGCATTGAAGGTAGCTAAAAGAAAGTTGGGCACACACAAGAGAGCTAAGAAGAAGCGTGAGGAGATGTCTAATGTTCTCCGCAAGATGAGGTACATCGGTGATCTTTTCTTTTTTTTGGTTACTTGTTTTAGTTTAGTGGTTTTGATAGATAGGTCAATTCACTTGAATATTTGAAATCCAAGCTTTTCTGCTGTCTGGAAAGATTTCTTGTTTCATCATGGTGTGTTTTTTTCCAACAGGGCTGCTGGAGGTGCTGAGAAGAAGAAGTGAGGCATGTGAATGCCTCCCAATTTACTGGCTCCGCATGCTATCTTAGATTCCAAATAGTGGGGAGAATTTTGTTTTAGACTGGATGTTTATCTCAGATCGCTTATTTTATTTTAATCTGCTATAAACCGTTCTGTTTTATATGAGAATTAAATTTTATGTGCCCCTTTTCTGATCTGAAATTCAAATGTGTCTTGGCATGATTGGGGTTATTTGGATGTGTTGATTATGCCCATCTTGCCTGATAGATAACAGGGAAGCATGCATGTATATCATCCACAAAGGTTTTTTCTGCTTTTTTCTTTGTCGCATCTCCTTGCCAAGGCATAGCGAATGTGAAACACCATCATTACTGTTGGCTTGAATTTGCAAATGATGTTTCGGTGGGTCGTCATTACTTTGGATATGTCCCTCTCAGACACATTCCCGCACCACCCTAAGAATTTAGATGTTCTTTGGATTGTTGAATAAGGAAGATGGGTTAATTTGCAAATTAAATGTTTAAGAATTTATTGTTTTTAGAAGTGGTTTTTTTTAAATAAATTAAAATAATATTTTTTAAATTTATTTTAACATTGAACTACTGAGAAAATATTAATATAAAGTGAAGAAAAATATTTTTTTAAATACAAAAAAACACATGTTTGGAAATTTTTTAGTTAAAATTTATTTCTTTAAAAATAATTTTTTTAATGATTTTAAATTATTTTAATATAATAACATTGAAAACAATTTTAAAAGATAAATAAATTATATTATTTTAATATATTTTTAAATAAAAATATTTTAATAAAGACTTGAAAATCAAAGTGTCATCAATAAAAAGGGTCTATTCTATTGTATTGTGATGTTTGCCTTCTATACTGTCCAGGATGAATCAATGGAGAACAGCAGAAAAGACGGGGACAAGCTTCAATATGGACATAAACAGCATGCGCACCAAATGATAAAACATAGGGAAACTAACTTTTTGGTGCTCTTATTCTGGCATCATGCATGAATAATAATTACCTTATGGACGAAGAAAATTACATCACATGAGACCTTAGCCTATTCCATTGCTAAAAGAATAAATCGTAACTCCAAAATCAAAGCAAATATTCGCAATAAGATACTACAAGAGAAACGCTACAAATTAATTACACAATGAAATTGGGATTATTCACATATACATTCTATGACATGGCCCCAACTTAACCAGCTCAGAAATACAAGAGAATTGTTGCACAGCTCACAAGATGATCAAGAAGAGTCCAATTATCATAAACATTCCAAAATGGTCAATCCATTAAATTTAGCTGCTTGGAAACAAGAGGATTTGGTTTTGATGAAGTTGCACCACCTTCTAAATCAATCAAGTGTCACTCCATGTATCATCATCTTCCCCATCATCACTCGCAACAGCCTGACATGTTTTCCCGGTGTTAATTTGTCTATGTTAACCATAGCAAGGGAAGCAAGTTTAAACCAGGAGCATGGAAGGAGAGTGTGAGAAAAAGTGAATACCTGGCGGATTGCATTTGCTTTCTCCAAAATAGCACTGACTTTGTTATTCCCAGTGGGAGCGGGACCTGAGGATAAAGATGGCTTTGCTTTTGTGGTGCTTCTCAGAGTGAATGACTGCAATAGCACATCAAAGAATTAAGGGCAAAACTAAAGTGTGGAACACAAAAGATTTTCTCATCACACGGCAACTAGTAAGTCTATAATTAGGTGGAATTCAGTACAGCCTTCACCTTTCTTTCCATCACAACTCTCAATCTCTTGCTCATCTTAAAACTTCTCTCCTTTTCTGGTTAACAGTGATGATATTAAAAGATATTATCAAACTTGGGACTAAGCATTTAAGGAGAGCATGAAATTTGAAGATGAAGGTGGGTAGAAAGTTTCCATTGAAACGGATGGATTTCAAATGATCATGAAGAATTGTTACAACACATGATCATGAGCTAGAATACTCTGCTTCTTGTTTGATCACAGTTTTGCATTTGCAGACCTTATTTGCAATTTTTTGAGGATGGTATCGGGACTTATCGAAGAAATTATGGACCAGCAGTTGGTAATAGGTGTGAAGTAGATATAGTGTTATCATGTCCTAGTTCATAGGTGCCGAGTTTCATCTCCCAATACACACATGCACCAAGACTTCTCAAGTTGAGACTCAATACTCGAAAAATGAATGCAGCCATCCATGCTGTTTTATAAAATAGCTTGAATTATCAATAACTAGTCTCTTTTCTAGTTCTTTTGCCTTCTGATTTCCAATTAGTCTCACTTGCGAACTAATCACTTCATAATACTTCAATTATGGAGAGCAGCCAGACTACAGGGAAGAAAAAAAATGCTCTCACTCACTTTGGTTCTGATTTGATGCAACAAATCATCCTTTTCATCTATATCCTTGCCATTTGCATATTGATTAGCTTCTTTGTGACAATTCAACTTCTGCTGATCCTGTTCCTGCAGACTCAGAATCCAAGACAAAGATTTAGTCAATGATCCTCGTTGTGTTAAATGAAATAGATTGAAGCCAATAAATAATATACCATTTGTATGAATGCATTGTACCTTGCTTTCTGGTTTAAATGCAATGATATCCTCATTCATTTTGTGATCATCAGCTGGGGATGGCTTAGGTTGCTGGGGTACAGTAGATTCCAAAAGTTTTATATCAAAACCATGTTCATTACCTTCGGATAGAGCATGTAGTTTGCCTTCTGATATATCAGAGTGGGGCTTGGAAACTCGCCATTGAACTGGGGGAAGAGGTGGTGGCAATGGGGTGGAATCTTTAAGATACTCCAACTCTTGTTGATTCCTTTCATGCAAATTATCCTTTTTTTCTCCATACACTACAGGGTTCATGGCATCAAAACATGGAAGATCCAATGAAGAAGCAGAGAGAGATGGATCTGCACCATTCTCAGTATATGTACTTTGATTATTGCCAGCTTCTCCAGGCTGCAGAGAGCTTGAAAAAGATTCAACTGGAGATATTCTGCGCAAAGCATCATATAGCTCATGGTCCTTGCTTTCAGGAGAATCATCAGAATCCCACTGCTCAGAATCTGATTCAGAGTGATGGCTAAGATGATCATCAGACATATAAGGAGAAGATCTACAGAATGTATCATCATCAGAGTCAGAACCCATATTGCATAGTGGAACGGCAGTCTCCGGAATCAATTGAAATGATGGAAACATGTCTCTAATGCTTTCATTACCATGGTTCCCATCAGGAAACTTCAGTTTCAGTTTAGAATCCTCAAAGCCATCAATAGGGTGGAAAGATAT
This sequence comes from Populus euphratica, assembly GCF_000495115.2. Classification (NCBI taxonomy): domain Eukaryota; kingdom Viridiplantae; phylum Streptophyta; class Magnoliopsida; order Malpighiales; family Salicaceae; genus Populus; species Populus euphratica. Next base: position 78,101 of record NW_011500341.1, read on the forward strand.
TTTCATATGTTCCAATGGTGGTGAAGACGTGATTGAATCGATAGAATATTTATGTCCCAGCTGCTTGTTGTATGCCTTCTCTGGAGTTTCTTGATATGTAACTTCATTGTGCCAGCTCTGCTGCTCTAATGCACCACTTCTCAGCAACCTAGCTGGTTCATGTTCACCATCATGGACCTGTGACACCTTTCTACTAAAACCATTGACAAGTAACCTATGACCAAATCCAAGCCTTCGATTTGAGTTTTCATCATTTTCCTGACTCGATTCAATAGGTGGAACTTTGGAGCATGAATCATGCTGCAACTCATTTCCAGGTGTTACTGCACTGGTAATATTTCGTCCATCCTCATAGCCATGACTAATTCTATTGCCTTGATGAAAATCACCAGGTTTTTCAACTTTGGAATCTTGATCATCATGCCATGATGTGGAGCCTTTGGAAGTTGGAGCCCTTGCAATGCTTCCTGCATCCTTGATCAATCTGCCAGGTTTTCCTCCATCATTGATTGGCATGGAAGTGTGATTTGTAGGCAGCCCTGTCTCATCTTTACTTCTGGTCATATAATCTGGACTTTTAGCATTTGATACAGCAAAATCAGGAGGCTTTGAAGGCTCTAGTCCTAACAGGCCACCATTTGTCCAGAATGTAGTAGACTGAACACTAGAAAAATCATTTTGAGATTCTCGAGAATTGTTGGAGCTACTTATGATTTTATCACTCAATGGCCCTTGTGCATTTGAAATTGAAGTTGCAGAGACAGAAGATGAAGGAGGATCACTAAAAGATTCTACTTTTGAATTATCTAGGACATTAGCACTTGTAGAACATTCAATGCCCAGTGAACTGTCCAGCTTAGAAGAATTTCCAGATACATGAGATTCCTGTTCATAGGCAAAACTCTTCAAGGAAACTGAGCTGGGTAACTCACAGGGAGATTTTTCATTTGAGGAAATTACAGATAAGGTATGAGATTCATCTTCAGATGGATGATGGTCTGAAATATGTGATGTTACCTCGAGTATTGTCTCCTCAACTTCATTGGTAACACTTGAGGAAAATTGCTCCACTTCACATTTTGTTTGGCAATCGATGTCATTTTCAGATTCTGACTCTATGGTGTTCAGTGCATCCATGAAATCATCTGGCTCGCTTTCAACCTCATCAAGCTGGCTCCTGCTAGAGCTTGATTTTGGTGTATTTGCACCATCAAGTACAATATTCAGAGGATTAGGATTTTTAAGATTGACAGTTGATCTGTCATGTGTATCTAGGTCAGGCTCTGCTGCGAGCACCTCTGAAATTTCATCTTCGTCGTAATGTTGACCACTAGGCTCCACTATTTCTTCCTTTTCATCCCAAGTAACACAAGATGAAATAGGGGCAGCAATCTGCTCTGGTGATGAAGTATGATGAAAATTGTTATCTGCAATCCCAGGTTGTCGATCAGGAAAAACTGAATCAGGGACATCATTCTGCTGCATGAACCTTGAAGAGAATTCCTTAGGTTCCTCTTCTTCAGCTTGCACAGAGGAATTTAGATGGAACACACATTCTATATACCCTGACCCGGTTCTTGAATCAAAAGAATTTGAATCATCACCCGCATCAGATTTTAATGTCGTGTCAATTGTAGAAGCTGTATGAGAAGGAGAGGTCTGCCCATTACCATTTGGAGCGGTAAACTGCATTCTACAGAGCAAATACCATGTACACATTAATTTCATCCAATTAAACATGACAGCACTAGCTTCCTTCATAAAGATACAATACCTGCCACTATGATTTGACATTGATGCATAATGGGCCATGTCTCCATTCCTTTGTGACGAATGTTTTTTCTGTTTATTTTGACATTTATAATCAGTGAAATTTAAAAGACAGAAAAAAGAAGAAAAAGAAGCAAAACTCAGAGCAACTATTTTATTAAGCACATGCTGAGCGAGGATAATGAAATGAATTAATCTCAGTGAAAACTTGAGAAGTCAATATAACGAGCAAGAACACTAGTCATCCACCAAAAACAAGTTCTGAGGAACATGCAACAATAAGTTGCTGAAAAAAATAGATTCTCCGTTAATTTTGATTATGAAGAAAATTAGTTCATTAAATAAATTCCAGACTAATATCACAAGATGAGACCTAAACAATAGAAAGGCACTTTTCACAATGGCTGAAATTTGTTATGGAAAAAAATATCACCTTGCTTTTCTGAGCTCTCTTATCTTTTGGGAGTTTCTCAGCATCCAGTCCCGTGACATTACCAGATACTCTCCTAAAATAGGTCGGATCTGAATATCTCTTTAAACAGGACCCTGGCCCACCAGTATCAAATCTGAATGGCAAACCAAAACGAGTTAGTACCTAGGATCAAATTGAACTTCATTATTCAAAAGCACCAATCAATTAACTCAGGAGGCTAAGGAGACAGGGATGACCATACTTGTCAAGCAAATGCAAACGTGGAGGATCACGACATTCTTCATAGGAGTCCATAATGAATCGTGGCAGGGCATTTTAGATGAAATGTTTTTGTTCATTTTGAATACAAGGATGCCATTCAGAACCTGCAAGATAGCTGCTTTCCATCAGCATTTGAATAACTAGATATTCATGAAAAAAATAACAGCAATAGAGACTTGATTGAGGCATATGGGGCAGAGTAAGCTTCTACTAACAACTTGAGACACGACAAGTGAACAGAGGGTAATGGAAGTTGCCAAACCTCTACAAGTTCTTTATATGCTCAAATATCTCAAAACTAGTAATAATAGATACAGACATGAATTGAATACTAAGCATATAGGTACCATGGAAGTGCACTAGAAAATTGATGATCCAAAGCGTCGAGGTTGTAAAAGCTATGCTGAAGTAAGCATGAATAGCATAAAAGATATGATAACCAAACAGGCTTAAGCCAAGAGAGCCAGAGCATACAAGGTGGATTTAAATCAAATCAGAAATTCTCAGGAGAGGCTAAATAAAAAGAGAGGATGGCTTTTATATCAGGTAACGAGCCATACCAGGCGTGTAAGCAAAATGTATGTGGCTTGTTTGGGCAAGCACCACCTTTTCAAGAGGAGGTAGCGCAGCTTCAATGTTTTGCACGCGAACCATTAATTTATGACTTCTAGAAGCTGTAATCATCACTCGCTCTTGTAAGCCATGGAAAACCTCTGCTGCAAATCTACAAAGCAGCTCATATATGCTATTTAGTCAGATTAGCCACTTGAGATTTTGTAGTCAAAATCAAGTAAAGGCGCATGTTCCGTATTGTTAAAAAACAAAATATCTCCAGTAATTAAGAAATTTGAAAAATCTTTAAAAATAGAAAACCTCCCAAGGAGAGGCGAATCATACACACAGTTAAGAAATCGCTCTAATTTCTCCTATTTGAATTGAATTAATAATACAGTCACCTCTTTAATTAAACATGAAAGAAATAGAAACTGAAGAGAAGAAATAAGAGAAGAAGAAGAACAGACTCGGCAAGATCGCCTAATTGACGCAAGATCCCAACCAAGCCAGCAACAGCAACACCATCGAGCACAGCTTTTGAATCTCCTTCACTGCTTGCTTCCCTATAAAGCTCACCCTGTCCTAACCCGTACTCATTTCTCACTTCAAACCGAACCAGAGGCATTCTTTTTGGTTTTCTGGTTCTTCTCTCTTTATCTCTCTTAAAGAAGAGATTCTTCTCTCTATCTAGGACTGAACCAGCAGCAGCATTAGCATCACTAATGCATTCAAAATTCAATGACCGAATGAATGAAATAATAACTGAAGAAATACGAGAGTAGGTGAAGGAGATTGGAGCAGCTTAACTGCCAGAAATGAACAGACGACACCCCCTGCCCTTTTTCTCTCTTTTTTTTTTCCTTTTTGTATTTCTTTAATTTTATTTTTACTATTTTGTTTTTAAAACATTGAAAATAAAAAATAAAATAAAAGGGAGTTAAGCCAATACATTTATTTACATTGCCAACTCTGGAAGCCATTCTTTCTCTTTCCTTTTCTTACCCAAAACCAAAACAAAAACACAAAACGGAATTTTTATTTTTATTATTTTTATTATTATTATTATTATTCGTACAGTGAGACTGTGAACGCAAAAGACTTAATTAGCCTTGCTGTTGTCTTTATTCACATGGATGTACTTGGCAACTGTGAGTGAGAGAGCGGAATATTTTTATGATTCCGAGGGGCCAAGAAAACAGGGAGTGGGGACGCTAGACAGCGTGATTTCCATGAATTCTTTGGTTTTTTCTTTTTGTTTTTGGTTAAATTGTCTCTATAATGGGTTAAAACTGTAATTTACATCGCTAGAATTTGTGTATATATTACATAATTTTCAGTTTTTCCATCATTTTCAGATTCCATTTAAAACAAATTCTGAGAAAGAGAAATTTAGCAACGTGGAGTGCAGAAAGGGGCAAATGGAATTTATGAAGAGAAAGCGATCTTTCTTAATATGTGCTTTCATTTGGTAATCAATACACCACAAGAAGGGGAAAGGTAACCATTACCAATCCTCAACCCTATAATTAAAATTACTGGTATTTGTTATTGTAATGTATTTTGTTTCTTAAATTATTTTTTATTTGAGAATTTATTAAAATATTTTTTTTATTTTTTTATTATTTAAAAGTAAATATACTTTTAAAAAATATCCAAAAAACAAAATTTACTAGACTCATAACTCTTAATTTTAATTGCTTTTAAATTATTTTATTAATTTTATAGTTATAGGTGAAAAGAGAGTAACTTTTGGCATTTTGTAAACTATGCGTATCTATTTCGAGGTATAATTATAGTTATTTTTTAAAATATTTTTTATTTGAATATATTTTAAAATAATATTTTTTTTTATTTTAAAAAAATTATTTTTCATATCAAAAATTAAAATATTTTTAAAATAAAAAATAAACCATAATTATATTTGATAATAAGTAGGATCATGGAAGAAAGATTTAACTTGTTAGACGTTTCCTTGAATGACCCTAAACTAAACATTTCAACAGGATCATGGAAGAAGATTTAACTTGTTAGACCTTTCCTTGAATGACCCTACATATACACGGATTTTTTCAACAAATATCGGATAAGATTGAGCATTTTCGCTATTGGTTTGATTTTGAAGACTTTGCGTTGAACTTTCTAGAAGCTTCTATTATGGACCCATTTTGTATGATTTTCTTATTCAACTATTTAATTTATATTTCCTTGTTCAATTTTGACTTTGTAAATTAAACTAAACAAGAATTTCCTAATAAGGAGCTGAATCTTAACATTGGTTTTAATTCTTTTCCATTATGGATAAGTGGCTTTTAATGCTATAAAATGGCACGTTCATTGTATTATCTTGCCCGCTCCTTGCCAAACAAATTCGATAAAAATTCACTACATGCTGTTTTCTCATACTTCACGCTTTGTATTTATCTTTTCTTTCAAATTTTATATTTTATTTTTTCAGATATATGAATTATCATTAGTTTTTAGCTTTATTTATCTTTTTATAAATAATTTTAATTATTGTTGTTCTTTATAAGTTTTTATCATCATCTTGTTTATTATTTTTCAATATAGTTATATATTCCATAATTACTTCAATTATTCGATGGAGCGGGGGAACCTTCCATTTTGTAGTTCAAAGCCTATTATCCTATAATCATGTCGAATGCATAAAGTCTACTAGCAATTTATATGGAATATAATGATGAAATACAGAGTGATGGAAGATAATACAAGGCATAAGAGCTTGTTATACTCGGAGAAGGAAAGGGGAGAATAAGAGGCGTGTACAGAAAGGAAAAAGATATGAGAATATGTGAAGATCATATGGCAATATCTTCAATACTTTTCTATATTTTTCTTTAGTTGCTACTTTCCTTTATTTATTTATTTATTTATTTATTTTACCATTTCCGTGTGAGATATTTTAAATTCCCATTACTTTATTCTTTCTAAGGGCTTATTTATTATTGCTTTGTTGAGTTCCGCACTGTATTGTTAGATTTATTGATTTTAAATGATCATTATTAAGTGCAAATTAGTAAAATAATTGTTAAATAAGAACGAAACACGAGTAAAAAGGGAATTTTTTAAAAAACAATTACAGAAAACCATTTTTCTCCTTCCTCTTCTTTCTCCTGTGAAGCCCAGAACAACAAAACTTGACCTTTAAAGTTGTCCCATTTCTCTTGCTTTGACTGCAAATATTCCACATCAACAATACTTTATTTGCAAATAACACGCACCGTACCATATTAGCAAAGATCTGAATAATGAACATTATTTGCAAGGATTCACGACCAATAAAAGCAATACGCTGAGCGATTTCTGTCGGTCTGCAGAATTGACTCATGATATGCTAAGGTTTGGTGAAGATTAGAATCTTAGTTAGCTTCCACTCCACCCAAAAACAAATATGTAATGTAAGCATGCAATTATCGGAATTTATACTATTATTTGCACCTTTATTATTTAAAGAAACTCCATAGACTTGTATATTCTGCAAGTAATTAATTGTTTGCTCCGAGGATATCCAGCTAGGGTTTTGGTTTTTGTTTTTTTCCTTGTCTTGTACAGCTTTGGGGATGGAAATATAGCGAATCAGGCCAACTCAAAATCTGAAGTATAGATGGAAGCTTGGAGCATGATTGTAAGCGAGACACCTAGTTCTTACCTTGTCAGATACAAGTGATGCCTCTGCCTGGTTCCTACTCTCCTCATGCATGCATCGACGATTGAGATTAATTTTGCCGAATTGAATGAAAGTTATATGGTATATATTACGAAATATATATATTTAATTAGATTAAGAATAAAATTATTATGAAATAGTTTTAAAATATGAATTATAATATTTTTTTTTTATTTTTAATATCTTTTTAAATTGATTTTTCTAGATATGAGTTATTACATACATTTTAAATTATTTTTTTATATAATACATGTTTATATACAATATCAAGTATTTATAAATAATTTATTTTTTATTTAAAAAATCTTTAGTCCGCCACCACCGCATCCATGATTGAGAGTTTTTTGCTTGATTGATTTGGCAGTGTGTCAATCTGGTTGAGAATTAAATGTTTTTCTAATGAATCAATACCATCAATTGTATAACCAAGTGCGGAGAAAAGAAGACTGGCAGGGCCTGACCCCTTAAAAAAAAAAAAACCATCAATATTATATACAATATTAAATTTTAAAGTGAAAATTAGTAAAAAATAAAATTTGCCTCCCAAAAAATATTAAACAATGGCTTAGTGGAGGGGGGAATTTTAGAGAGATCCCCTTCTGACCCCCTCCTGACTGCAAGGAAAAGAAATCACTGAACTCACCAGATTACGCTTGTAAAACTATATTTGAATTTGCTACTCTAAAAAAAAAAAAAAAAAAAAAAAACCTAAAATAAATAAATAAATAAAACCTAACCCAAGTAGCTGCTCTCGTTTCCAAAGTTATGGACCCAACCACAAATCTGTAACTAATAAAATCTAGGTTAGTTAAATAATACATAGCAGACCAAGCACATAATTGGACCAGAAAACATGCATGCTGCCATGATAGCTAGTGTCTTTAGACATCTATTTTCCTTTATTAATTTAGCCTGTCTAGGCACTTCCACAGTAAAATATTACGTGTGGCAAGCCAGCCACATGACGAGATCCAGCTACAGGGTATCGTGCTACCACCGAGCTTCAATTCACACAGAACTTCAATTCTTCAAATGTAAAAAAAAGTTAGCAACAATTGAATCAGAGGAGACTATTTTATTAGTTGATGCTTGCAATTTGTTTGATTAGATTAGAGTCTTTACCTCAAAGGGTATCCCATCCAGAGTTCTAGATCTGTTTTTCATTTTTTAAACACCTTTGCTTAGTTCAAGGATAGTGGATTAATTTAGTATATGGATTCACCATAAACTTATGTTTGATACAATATGATATTCAGTATGTACCGTTGCCTTTAAAATTTACCATAGGGAGATCTGGATACATGGAGTATTTGGAAGTGTGATAATAATTATTTTTTAAAATATTTTTTTATTAAAAAAATATTTTTATTTATTTTAAAAAAATATTTTTGACATAAACATATCAAAACAATTGAAAAACACATAAAAAAATTAATTTAAAATAAAAAATAATAAAAATTTATTTTTAAAAAAATATTTTTAAAATACAAAACAAGGTTCATAATATATAGTATCAGGGGATGCATAGAGTTTTACTTTTTAGGATATATAATGAAAAGAAGGACATCAGAGTTTTTTAAGCTCTAAAATAAGAAAGATAGCAGTGTTTTTAAGCTCTAAAAATTATAGGTAAAATGTTGAGAAAATATTGAATGCCAACAACATTTAGCTGTTATGAAAAATAACATACAAATTATTCTAATAATAGTTATACCAACCTAATTAATAAACTCTCAAACCTATGAAAGAAACATGAAAATAACTAGTGCTAGCCAACCAATCATATATATATAAAGAAAAATTTATATAATCCTGATCTTAGCTAGTGCTAATCAACCAATCACACACACACACTATATATATATATATATTACACTTTATATAAAGTGTAAAATGCATTGAGGAAACTTTACTAAATTACATCCTTTTATCTTTCAGAAACTTATGACTCGTTCAAACTTCTTGGATCCGAGAAGTTCAATCTTGAGCATAAATAATTGTTAAAACCCACTTGATCATAAAGTCAAAATTAATATTTTAGTCGAACAATAAAAAGGTCCAAACCTAGACTGGAACATCACATGGACTCATTAATTTCTGTGTGCAATTATGGCTTCATCTTCTCTAATCAGGGATTTAATTTGATGAAAAGCACAGTTCATGTCTTCAATGGTCAACAATAATGCCTGCAGTGCTGGTTTTGTGTACTACAAGGCTTAAAATCCAATTTAAATGCAGGTTCATTATTGTGATGGACCTGGCACGAAACTTTAGGGCAAAAGCCTACCAGCAAACACTTAAAACAAAGAAGCAAGCTGTCCTGAGAAAAATAACTATACCATGTAAAGGATGGCAGTTCTTCCAACTGGCCCTAAATACCTAAGGCAGTGTCCCACAAAATCGTACCTTGACAACATCATCCCCAGCAAAGTGGGGTAAGCTCACCTCACATGTAATTAACAAAGATGCCACTATAAAGGACTGGAGAATTCACATTCTTAACAGCTAGAGGTCATGCAACTTTACCATCCACAATAAATATCCACATGATATAATGACATTTCGCGTTCGTGGGTGATTTCTATATAATTGTTGGTGATATACAGGGACCGGGCACCCAATTAATTATTTTTTGTTGTCGCAAAAAAAAAAACCTAATTATCTTCAAAGAAAACGACAATTTAGTCCCTAACATACATATGGCTCTATTGCTATGCGCCATCGTGTGTGCATAATTTTTTTCTCCAGTTAGAACACATCGATTTCTGAACTAATTAAAACTATACTTTAGGGCATACCAAAGTTTATTTTGTCTTGTTTATTAGAGGTAGTAACTAACATGTGTAAATTACCTTAAAATTTGAAGGAATTTTTCAGTTGTCACTATCAATGTATGGATGAAAGAATGATACCACCCAATATTCAATACCGAATAAAAACGATAAAGAAGATAGATGAGATGGAAAATAAAAATAAACAGAATTATTGTCTCCTTTTGTGTTTGTTCTTAGTTAAATTTTTTGGAGTGACATTTTATCTTACTTTTCTGCAAAATTTGGTATTTCGTTAATTTCTGTAATTATTTTGGTATTTCTTCTTCCTTCTAGCTTTTACAATTTGATATTTGCGTTCAGTTTTTGCAAATTTATTTTGTGTTTTGGAGTAATCATATAATTTTGAGAAGATATTTGTTTAGTTCTGTAATCTCTGTTCAGTTTCCACAATTTGAAATTTTATTTTTCGCTGTTTTTGCATTCTGGTTCTCTATGATTGTTGATTATGACTACTAAAAGAGATAATTCGCTTCAGTCTGTGAGTATGAGGTTGGATGGGAAGAACTATTCATATTAGAGCTATGTAATGAGAAATTTTCTTAAGGGTAAGAAGATGTTGGGGTATGTTAGTGGAACTTATATGATATCTAAGAATGTTGAGGAGGGGGATGCTTTTTTGATAGATACATGGGAAGACATGATAGATACATGGGAGGCAAATAATGCAAAGATCATTACTTGGATCAACAATTATGTTGACCATTCGATAGGTGCACAAGTGGCGAAGTATGAGACGACAAAAGAGGTTTAGGATCATCTACAAAGGTTATTCACACAATCAAATTTTGCAAAATAGTATCAACTAGAGAATGACATATGAGCTCTTCATCAAAAGAATATGAGTATTCAAGAGTTTTATTCTGCTATGACAGATCTTTGGGATCAATTGGCTCTTACAGAATTGGCAGAATTAAAGGCATGTGGTGCCTATATTGAGCATAGAGAGCAACAACGATTGGTGCAATTTTTAACAGCACTTCGTAGTGATTTCGAAGCACTTAGAGGTTCAATTCTGCATCGTTCTCCATTGTCTTTTGTTGACTCTGTTGTTAGTGAGTTATTGGCTGAAGAAATACATTTTCAGTCTTATTTTGAAAAGAAAATTCTTTCTATTTCAAATCTTTCTATACTAGCAGTACCTTCTAAGTCATTCTCTAATAATCAGAATAAGCCTTACACAAGGGTTGGCTTCGATGAGTGCAGTTTTTGTAAATAGAAGAGTCATTGGAAGGCTTAGTGTCCTAAGTTAAGATATCAAAATCAAGCTTGGAAGTCTAACATTCAATCACAATCTAATGCTCATAGACCACCTCAGGATTATAAATCACCATACCACAATACCACAGCAGTAACTTCCTCAAGCTCTATTACTGATCCTAATACTTTGGCTAAGCAATTTCAAAAGTTTCTCTCCTTGTAGCCACAAGCAATGTTCATTTCTTCTTCTATAGGTCAGTTGCCTTATAGTTCATCAGGTATGTCACACTCTGAATGGGTCTTAGATGTTGGTGCTTCTCATTATATGTCTCCAGATTCCTTATCTTTTACCTTTGTGTCCCTTTTGTCCTCTATTCCTATTATACTGTTGATGACACTTATATGCCCTTAGTAGGTGTTGGTTCTGTTGTCACACCTCACTTGTCTCTTTCTAATGTTTATCTTATTCCAAAACTCAAATTGAATTTTACGTCTGTTGGTCAAATATATAATTTTGGTGATTATTTAGTCATGTTTTCTGGTTTTTTTATTGTGTATAGGATCTATAGTTTCAGAAACTAATTAAGTCAGGTCGTAGGGAGAATGAACTATATATTTTAGATGAGTTAAAAGTGCCAGTTGTTGTCGCCGCCTCTGCTGCTACTACTATTGTTGATTTATCTTTCTTTCGTTTGAGTCTTTCATCTTCTAGTTTTTATTTATGACATTCTCGTCTAGGTCATATTTCGTCTTCTCGTTTGAGATTTTTGGCATCCACAAGAGCTTTAAAAAATTTGAAAACTTGTGACATTTATAATTGTAGTGGATGTAAACAAGCAAAATTTTCTACTTTACCTTTTAATTGAAGTATTTCTATTTCTTCTTCACCATTTGATTTAATTCATTATGATTTATGGAGACCTTCTCATATTACCACAAAAGAAGGGTCTTGATATTATGTCTCTTTTATTGATGATCATACTCGTTATTGTTGGGTTTATTTAATAAAACATCGTTTTGAATTCTTTGAGATATATGTAGCTTTTTGAGCTTATATCAAAACTTAATATTTTGCTGTAATCAAATGCTTTAGGTGTGATTTAATAAATTTTACCAATTGCTTGCCTTAGATGGAACCATCCACCAAACTTCATATACAGATACTCCTGAAGAAAATGGTGTTGTTGAAAGAAAATATAAACATATTATTAAAACTGCTCGTTCTCTCTTGTTGTCTGTTTTTGTTCCTAATGAGTTTTGGGGAGAAGCTGTTCTTACTGCTGTAAGTTTGATTAATACAATCACATCTTCTCATAGTTCGGTTCTATCTCCTTTTGAAAAGTTATATGGGTATGTCCCTGATTATTTCTTATTTAGAGTATTTGGTTGTACTTGTTTTGTTCTTCGTCCTCATATAGAACGCAGTAAGCTATCCTTTCAATTTGTTATTTGTGTCCTTTTAGGTTATGGTGAAGATAAAAAAAAAGTATCGTTGTTTTGATCCAATAACTCAGAAACTTTATGTGTCTCGTTATGTTGTCTTCTTTGAGTATATACCTTTCTTTTCTTTTCCATCTACTACTTATAACTTGAATAAATCTAATCTTATTCATATAGATCCCTTTTCTAAGGATTCTAGTAATGATACCTTTCTTTATGTTTGATCAATTTGTACTCATAACTCTGCAGGTACTGGTACTTTACTCTCTAGCACACCTAAAGCTCCATTCTCATCTACAACCCCTCAAGCTTCATCTGAGATTATGGATCCACCTCTACGTCAGTCTATTCGCATTCAAAAGTCCACAAAACTATCAGATTTTGCTTATTCTTCATCATTTACTTCTTTTTTAGCTTCTATTCGTTGTTTCTTTTAGCCATCTTCCTATAAAGAGGCAATTCTTGATCTATTTTGGCAGCAAGCTATGGATGAGGAAATTTCTGCTTTGCATAAGATAGATACTTGGGATCTGGTTCCTCTACCTCCTAGTAAGAGTGTTATTGGTTATTGTTGGGTGTATAAGATCAAGACTAATTCTGATGGATCTATTGAATGATACAAAACTAGGCTGGTTGCAAAAGGATGCTCTTAATAGTATGGATTATGAGGAGACATTTACCCCGGTTGCAAACATAACTACTATTCATACTTTTATTGTCGTAGGTTCGATTCGTCAATGGTATATTTCTCAGCTTGCTATTAAAAATGTCTTCTTGAATGTCTTCTTTTTCAGTTGAAATATGTTGCAGATATTCTTGAGCGAGCTAGACTTACTAATAACAAGACTGTAGATACTCCTATTAAGGTTAATGTAAGGTACTCTTCTTCTAATTGTTTACCTTTAATAGATCCTACTTTATAGTGTACTATTGTTAGGAGTTTGGTATATCTCATCATTACTCGTCGAGTTATTGCATATGCTGTTCATATTGTTAGTTAGTTTGTTGCTTCTCCTACTATTGTTCATTGGGTAACTGTTCTTCGTATTTTACGATATCTTCGGGGTATAGTTTTTCAAAGTCTTTTACTTTCATCCACTTCTTCCTTGGAGCTGCGTGCATACTCTGATGCTGATCATGATAGTGATCCCATAGATCGCAAGTCTGTTACTGGGTTCTGTATCTTTTTAGGTGATTTTCTTTTATTTCTTGGAAGAACAAGAAATAATTTATTGTTTCTCAATCATCCACCGAAGCAGAATATCGTGCCATGACATTTACTACCAAGAAGATTGTTTGGTTATATTAGTTACTTGATGACATGGAAGTTTCATTTTCTCATCCTACTCCTATGTATTGTGACAACCAGAGTTCTATTTAGATTGCTCACAACTTGGTTTTTCATGAGCGAACTAAGCACATTAAGATCGATTGTCATCTTACTCGTCATCATCTCAAGCATGACACCATTGCTTTGCCTTTTATTCCTTCTTCCTTGCAGATTGCAGATTTCTTTATCAAGGCGCATTCCATCTCTCATTTTTGTTTTCTAGTTGATAAACTCTTGATGCTTGTAGTTGCCGCATCATGAGTTTAAGGGGAGTTGTTAAATAATATTTATGTAGTCTTATTTATTAAAGATAGAATAATATTTTCAGTTTGACCTATATATATTTTATTTGTATTTAGGTTAAGATTATACACTCATAATAAACAGATTATTGAGAATTATAGCTTTCTTTTTGTGTTTGTTCTTAGTTAATTTAACAAGGATGACCTAACTCATAGGCTCTAAATCCTTCCTTTTTGTCCTATAAAATAACTTAAAAATCTTAACCCAAGTAGCCTAGAGGGAGAGGTAGATAAACATTACTATAAGCACCATCTCTAGTCTATAACTATAGTAGTATTTTGCAAATTTTCTGAAGTTTTTGTGCATGTCAAAAATTTCAAATAAAAAAATGAAACATTATCTAGATAAAAATACTATAAATAAAAATTAAATAAATAATTTAAATAAATAAATCAACACTAATAGTCACGAGCAACTTACTCCAAAGTTGTGCACCAGCAGCGCTGCCACCGTGCAAAGGCGGAGCCAGTAGATTGCTTCAAAGTTGCTGGTGTTGAACTTTTCTTGAATGGGTATAATGAAGGAGAGGACCCCGTGAAGTTGGTTGATTGCAGGAGTAAGTGCAAAAAATATTGTGCATGGGATTTTTCTACCAAAGGGAGTCTTCCAAGTGTTTGCTGGCTCCTTGCTTGGTACCTCTCTCCAATCCTCCCCATGCTGCCTCTAACAAGAAGTCCAAGTAGATTTCTTAATTTCACTCGAAAATATTAAGTTAGTCGAATTATTGTGATGGAATTAAGATAAAGGATCGAAAAAGATGTACCGAACAATATAAATGTGGACATGGCGAATAATATATGATAGATTTGCACGTTATCCTTCATATTTTATATTTTCTCTATAACTTGAGTAAATATCAGAATTATTAGTTAGTGCTTGTTAATTTCATAGCTTATATCGTATTTGCTAATTATACAATAGTAATTGTCATCGGGTGATAAATATTAATAACTTATTAGATAAGAATTATGGCTCCCTCATTAGGTA
>NW_011500341.1:93923-113560 GCF_000495115.2 Populus euphratica
ATCAAATACAATTTGTATCAGAAATACATGACCATAATCAACTCATATCTATCTATAATAAAAAATAATATATATATATATATATGTATTATTCTTATTCAATATTCATGTGCAATATTTTTCAGAACTTTTTCATAGTAGTTTTATATATAATTATTGCAAGCAATTATAAATATTACTATAACAAGCTTTAATCTCATTTAAAAATCATGGTGTAATTAAATGGTTTTTCAAAATATAAATACCATTATTTATCTAAATAGAGTTTTATTTATGTAATAAAAAAAAAGAGGGTTAATCAAGTCCATAAGCTTGGACCCGAAAGATTAGATACATGTAGACCTTCAAGTCGAGGCATATATATTTGGACTTTATCACTTAAGTTTGGACATTTTATTTAAAAGATAAAGGAAAATAAGTTATCTGTGTAAACAGATAAAATGTGTCATTCACTATAATATTTTTTTAGCATAATTAGTTGTTGAAGAATTAAGGTATAGAATTTTTAGCTCTCAAGATTTAAATTTTAACATTCTCTCTCTTAAAAAAAAGATAGAAAAGATTGAATTGGTCCTCCCAAACCCCATTTCTAACTATAAAATATGTTTTAATTGGTCTAAAAATTTATAATGAAATAAAATCAAAATAATTTTTCAAACCTCAATGTATTTTTTTAACATTATTAAATCTCAAATTTTAACATTATTAAATCTTAAATCACCTCGTTAAGTTCCTCTCTTAAAGAGGAACCTCTCAATACTAAAATTAGAGTTTATAATGGATGAAGCGCTGCTATTTGTGAATTTTTCTCTTTTTTTTATTGATTTTTTCTTTTTTTTTTTTCTAAACTTTTAGGGATTGAAATGTAAGGAAAAAGTTTTTTATTATTGAAATATAAACTTTGTAAACAACAAAGACCAAAATATAGATAAACACACCTTATAAACAAATCAAAAAAGTTCATAAAGAGCATAATGTAATGATAAAAAGTTTGAGATTTAAATAATAGGTTTTGAGTTCGAGTCAAAACGTACATTTTTTATAAAATCTTGAGACAGTTGGGGTTTTAATCTTTTACCTGAATCCATAAATACACTTTTTAAGAAATGATGTTTTGTCGAATTAAAAAAAAAAAAATTCAAGCAAAAAAGCATAACCCATCTTTTTATCCTTGAATCAATTTTAGTATTTTTTAACCTAACCCTTTAATTATACTTTTTAATAAAACAATTTGTAATGTAGTGCAAAGATAATATTTTTTCATAGTACATATGATAGAGCATGTACATCGAATCAAATCTCAACACTAAAACCCCTTGCCACCACAACTTACAAGCACATAAATAAAATGTAATAAAGTTCAATTACTGAATTACCACAAAAAAATTAGGAACTCTGGAAAAAAAAAACAATGAACAGTTACGATTCAAATTCCAAGCTCAAGACATGAAAACATTTACCCTTAAAATTTAACCAATTAAGTTTTTTAATAGATATATTTCTTTATATAAAAAATATTTTTTAGTAATAAAGTCTTAATTACTAAACTTTTAGGTATTTGAGTCTCATTGTCTTTATTTTTTAATTTAATTAAATTTTTTAACATAAAGTAGTAGTAAGTTGTGTAAATTTCAAGAATAAATAGTTTTTGTTTTAGAATGTGATGTTGACTACAATAAATTATAATTTAATGGCAAATCTAACAGCATAAATTTATGATTATTGACATCGACAAGATGTCAATACATGAAAGAAAAACACAGGCATTTACCCTTTTTTTTATGAATTTTAAAATTTTTCAAGATTAAATTACATGTTAAATAAAACTAAATCAGTTTCTTCATCAATCATAAACACAGACTCCTATCCCAGCCACACCAACATTTACCTTTTTTCTTTCTACATTCCAAATATTTTCAAAATTAATCAACATATTAAATAAAAATAAATCATTTTTATTAAATAATCTCAAAATTAATCTTAAAAACACCCTTCTACTTCATCTACAGCACTATTTAAAAGTTATTTTAGAAAATATTTTTATTTTAAAATGTATTAAAATATATTTTTATATGAATAAATCAAAACAATCTAAAAATATAAAAAAATTAATTTAAAATTAAAAAATTCAAAATTTTATAAAAATACCTCAAACCCCGAAAATAAACTCTCCGTTTACTTGAGCATACCAGTATTGCAGAATGCTTAGGTGGAAAAAAAAAGAAAAAGAAAAAAGAAAAAGAAGAATAAAAAATGGGAGTCGAAGGGCCCATGACTAGAAAGTGTAGTGAAAGGCAATTGGAGGGGAGTGTGGGGGCCATTCACGTGGATTGGCAGGGAATTAAAGAGGAATTGCCTACCATGACAGTATAATGTTCACCATCTACTATATGATTTTTTCGTATATTAAAAGTGTTTTTCAGTGCATCACTGAATAATTCGCCTTTCACTTTTTCTTGGAATGACTAAACGCTGCGAATTGATTTTGACCCCTCATCACCCTACCCTATATATTTGACTTAATATATTCCTCCTATTTTAGCCCCTAAATGCCCTCAATTTTCTTATATATACAACATAGACATCGCTAAGCCCGCTACGCTTACACGTAGATTTTTAACCTGATTTATAACCCAAGAGAAAAAAAAGCTAATTAATATATTATTGCAAGAGTTGTTAATTTTGATTATAAACTATAGTGGAAAATTAAATTTTTTTTATAGGAAGCGAAATAGAGATATGCAAGTAGCGTTTTAATTTTTTTAATTGTGTCTCAATGAAAAAAGATATTCATTGTAAAGACATTAGTTTAAAATCAGGAGAAAAAAAGTATTTTCTTATTCAAAATTCTCTTTCAAAAAAATTAAAAATTATCACTATTATTGGTGTTAGAATTTGACCATTCAAAAATCACCTCCATTTAGTTCCTCACTCGTATGCAAATTTAAAAGACACCGAAATCACTATTATTTATGGTTAGACTTTTACCATTCAAAAACTTTCTCTTTCTTTTTTCTTTTGCAATTTTCTATATATTCTCTAGATATTCAGGATTGTTATGATCCTTAAATTTTTAATGTCAGCTTCTTTTCGGATTCTCTAGATAAAAAATTTCATTAAAGTTATTTCAATTTTTTTTTCTCTTTCAAAAAAGTTTGAGAATTTTGGATCTAAGTTCTAATGAGTAGCTAACAAAAGCAAATTTTTAGAGCTCATACTTTTTATTTTTTTTAGCTAAGAAACTAAATAGTTTGCCAAATAAAAGCTGTACGGGTAACTTGTTATGTTGTTGGCGCAGTGCAGTGTACTTCAAAATGTTCAGTTAGAAATTTTAAAATTACTTAATCACTTGTTATTTCATTATTCATTAATTAGGTACTAAAAGAGTAATTATCAAGTTTATAAACATAGTTCAATAACTTGGATCTAGAAAAAAATAATTAATCTTTAGTTTTTGCATGTTATTGTTATCAATTATTTATAAAAAAAAGTCACTAATTTGACAATATTATTGTTTAACAAAGGAATTACAAACCTACACTATTTTCATTATAAATTATTTAATAATAACATTGATATATAACTTAATGAATTGAATGATCATTTTACTTAAATGATGACGAGTTATTTTTTTGTGTGATATATATAAACTCAAGTGATTCTTTTTTTATTTTTAATAAAGAAAAACTTATTAATCTTGCTTATTTTTATCTTAATGAATTTTCTATAGTAGACTTTATAATATTTGATGACCAACTTAATATGCATATTATTGATCTATGTAGTGATTATGAGTTCTATGGTATTGAAGATGTTGCTAGTTTTGTGTAAAAAATGATAAAAACAAAGAAAAATTCAATATTTTTCATTGATATATATATATATACTTATCAAAATTTTCACTACTTTTAATGGTTGCCGTTGCTACAGTAAAGAGAGTTTTTTATTATTATGTATATTATCAAGAGTATATTGTAAAATAGGATGAAAGATAAATGAAAAAATAACAATTTGGTTGTATATATTAAGAAATATATTTTTGATGATATTGATAATAAAATCTTTATATAGTAGTTTTAAAATATAAAAATTCAAAAAAAAAAATTATGGTATAGTGGCTTGGCTATAACCTTTTGTTTGTATTTATTTATATTTGGATTCAGTTATGTTAGAAAATTTTCTGTTTCTTTTAAATTTTTATGAACTCTTCTATGTGAAGCCATGATTTGAATGGCTATAATAATTGATTTTATAAATCTTTTGTATTTCATAAAAAAAAAAAATCTTGTCATGGCCACAGAATCACATGTGACCATCTCTATTATATAATTATATAACCATTACAGTAAAATAACCATTAGCATAAGTATTAGCATCATCACGGTAATTATCATGTCGCCAAAGCCGATGTCGATCACCTTGCCACTGTTTCACTATCAAAATAATTAAATTACATAATATAATTAGTTTTTATATTTTTAATTGATAATATGTTTTTATATTCTTAAATTAAGCGTGGAAAGGGATTTCCATCATATTTAGTTTAAGTAAAAAAAACAATAAAAAAGAATCAGTTTTTTTTAAAAAAAGAACATAAACCCAAAACAGTACCTAGTGTGCTCCTCCAATTGGCGTTTGTTTTGTTTCTGTCATGCATTCAATTTTCTTTTTCTTTTTTTAAAGGAAAAAAAACTGACAGGTGAAACACCATGTCTTTCAAGATAAATCACTATGAATCTGCATAATGATTTCTTCTCTCTCTTTTTTAATTGTTTATTTTAAAGCTAAAGTGAAGCACTCAAACCAATAAAAGAACAGAAAAAAAGGACAGACAAAAACGAGCAAAAATGGAACCACAATAAAGTCCGGCAAGAGTTGTAACAGAGTCGGCAACGTTCAGATTATGATTTCTTGACATCATTAGCATTTGAAAAAGTTAGGGCAGAGCTTAAATTATTGTTTGCTACGACAGAGACACAATATCAAAAACTATCTCGTAGGACCTCCCGCATATCCTACCTACTCTCAAGCATAATAGATGGAGCTCAAGACGAGAGGGGATTTTAACTTTTGGGAGAAAGGGATAGCACTGAAGGAGAGCGTGAGGCTGCCCTATTTAGGGGTCAGTGCTGCTACTATATAGGCAAAAGAATCACCCGTAAAGAAACAAATGACAAGACAAAATGCGTCAAGAAATTCTTGAGCACAAAGAAAGGATAGGCGCTTGCTAGAATAATAAATTGAGTTAATGCTTCAAAACCTTTTATCCAATAATTGAGCATAAAAATTGAGTTTATGGATTTCATTTTCCTGAGAAAAGATGGTGTTGGGTTTTGGATTTAGTAGTTCTTTTATATCATGAGATAATCCTTTTAACCAGAATTTTTCCTAACGTTATATTTTAATTCTTCTGAGGGGGTCAGTATTATGAACCTAAATCATATACATATATCTTATTGATTTGGAATGTTTGGTAATAAATCATGTTTTGCACCTTGAATAAAACCAAATGATTATTTGGTTACGTATTGTTGAATTATTTGAATTAAGATTAATAGCATTTTGATACTTTGTCAAGTAGTGAAAGAAACAAAGGGCTATTAGTAAAGCTACATATTTTAACTAATATAATTTTAAGATATAAGAATCAATTGTTACAAAATAAGGCTTTTATTTTATTCATTAGGGGTAGTTATTGACATTTAATATTGTAATAATGAAAAGAATTTTAGATTTCATATCTTTTATTCACTCACCCATGGTATGTTAATGTTGACTTCTTAATTATATGAAAATATTTATATATTCCTTTTTTATTTGAAATATTTTCTTACATGCATTGCAAGAAAGAATAAATCTTTCTTTCTCTCTTTTCTTTTTGTTTAAAAGGAACAATAAACTTTCTTATAAAAACATGATATAAAGAATATTATTTAAAATTTTTAAGCATGTTTTTAAGTGAAGGATCAATAGCTAGAGAAAAAAATAAAGTTAACAAGGATAATTAAAGCTTTATGGAGAAATATAAAATTTGTTGTCAAAACTTAAAGATAGAATATTAAACTAGATATATGTATACACACACATGAGATGAATAAGCACAATACAATAAAATAAAAAAGTGCATTAATAGAGAAAAACAAACACAAGGATCTATCTTGGTTAAATGACATCAATATGTAGTACTCCAGCACAACTTTAAATTTTCAAATACACTAAGCATTCTTACTTGTAGTGCAAGGAGTGAAGTCTTTTACAACCACTTCTTTTCTTGGTCTAAGAGCAACTCATTTGTTATAGTGTAAGGCAACTCTAACCAAATTCTAATAAAAATAACAGTAACTCAAATGATTATACTCATTTCAAGAGCAAATTAATCAAAGTTTAGCATAATATACGAGATTTCAACATGTTAAAAAATATATTTCATTTTATCTTATTTATTAAGAGTGGGATATTATTTTTATTTTAGCCTATATATAATCTCTTTGTATTTAGATTAACTTAATTTCTTCAGAATAAAATGATAACGCAATATTAATGAAATCCTAGCCTTCTCCTTTCTTATTTTTGTATTTCTCTTTATTTAATTTGGATTGTTTAACAATGGATATTTAAGATTTAGTTTCTCTATCTATTGGTAAGAGTGTTGTTGGTTGTCGTTGAATGTATGAGATCAATACTAATTCTGATGGGTCTAATGAGCGATACAAAACTAGATTGGTTGCAAAAAGATATTCTCAATAGTATAGTAAGGATTATAAAGAAACATTTGCCCTTATTGCAAAAATAGCTATTATTCATATTTTTATTGCAGTAGCTTTAGTTTGTCAGTAATATATCTCTCAATATGATGTTAAAAAAACTTCTTCAATGGATATCTTCAACAAAAGTTTATATAGCACTCTCTTCTAGTGTTTCACATGACTCTGAGTATATTTATAAGCTCAAGAAAGAGTTGTATAATCTTAAACAAGTATCTCATGCTTGGTTTAAGAAATTTTTTGTTTTCATCTCTGCTCTTGGATTTATTTTTAGTAACTATAATTCTACTTTTTTTGTTGAGTACATTGATACAAGTCATATTATTCTATCTTTATATGTTGATAATATGATTATTATTGGTAATAACATTAATTGTATTTCAATTTTAAAGACAAAGGTAGCTAGATATTTTGAAATGAAAATTTTAAATTATCTACGATATTTTTTGGGTATTGAGGTAGCCTACTCACCCAAAAGTTGCCTTCTTTCTCAGTCGAAATATATTGTAGATATTTTTTAACGTGCTAAACTTACTGATAATAAAATTATAGATATTCCCATTGAGGTTAACATAAGGTATTTTTCTTCTGATAGTTTACTTTTATAAGATTCTACTTTATACCGTACTATTGTTAGGAGCTACATATATTTTACTATTATTTATTCAGATATTGTATATGTTATTCATGTTGTTAGTTAATTTATCATTTCTCCTATTATCATTTATTGGGTAGTTGTTCTTTGTATTTTATGATGTTTATTGGGTAATTGTTCTTTGTATTTTATGATATCTTTAAAGTATAGTCTTTTAGAGTATTTTACTTCCATCCACTCTTTCCTTAGAGCTGTATGCATATTTTAATGCTAATCATGATAGTGATCCCACAAATTGCAAGTTTGTTACTAGTTTTTATATCTTTTTAGGTTTTTTTCTTTCTTTCTTTAAAGTGCAAGAAACAATCTATTGTTTCTCAATCTTCAATAGAAGTAGAATATCATGCTATGACATCTACTACCAAAAAACTTATTTGGTTATATTGGTTATTTGTAAATATGAGAGCTCTCTTTCTCATCCTACTTCTATGTATTGTAACAACTAGAATTCTATTTAGATTGCTCACAACATAGTTTTTCATGAACGAACTAAGTATATTGAGATTGATTGTCACCTTACTTGTCATCATCTCAAGCATGACACCATTACTTTTCTTTTTATTTCTTCTTCTTTGCAAATTGTAAATTTCTCTACCAAGTTGCATTCTATTTCTTATTTTTATTTTCTAGTTGGCAAACTTCTAATGCTTTTAGCTGTCGCATCATGAGTTTAAATGGAGGTGTTAAGAAATATATATTTTTTTTTTATTTATTAAGGATAAATTAATATTTTTATTTTAACACATGTATAATTTTTTTGTATTTAGGTTAACTCAATTTTTTCATAATAAAATGCTCATGCAATATTAATAAAACTCTAACTTTGTCCTCTTTTTTTTTATTGTATTTCTCTTTATTTAGTTTGGATTGTTATATTTCTTAACACAACTAATATAGCTTTCAAGATAGATTATACTCATTCTTCTCGCTTTCTAGAATGGTGAGTATTTATAAGAGGTTTATGAAAGTATTTGTCACACAAAATCTTACCAAAACAAATAAGATCTCACTTAAAATCAATTCAATGGGTCTTGAAGCCTAACTTACTTGAGTTTGGTTTTATTCAATTTATCCTATATTTTCTTTTTGGATAAAAACTTGATTTATTTCTCAAGATTTTCCTTCTCAATTAAATTTGTATGATCCTTGTAAAAGTGACTAACATGAATGATCTTATTAAAGTCTAATAAGATTGGAGAAAATAAAAAAAATATTTTTATGTTTCCATGCAACTAACATTATATTACTTGAAACTCTAATCTTTTCACTTTGTAAAATAATCTTCAAAAAAATGCTTTCATTACTTGAAAATCATATCATCTCCTTTCCATGCTTGCAAAACATCATGCTTCCAAACAAAGTGTATATCATAAGCAAGTTTAATTAAATGTTGCTTCCAGCTAGCTTAATCAAATGCTATATAAAACATTAAATAATTTCAAGCACAGTAAACTCAATTTTATTACATTATACTTCAAGTTACATGAATTTCTTAAAAAATATTTATATATGAGAAAATATTTTTATAAGCTCTCACTATATATAAATATTTTTTAAGAAATTCATATAACTTTCAGATTGACTCTAATTTGGATGAATTGTCAAATTAATTTAATATAATTGAGAGTAATAGCTAAAATCAGAATTTCTCGTGTGTATATATATACACCCATAAAATTCTGATTTTAGTTATTAATTATCGAAACAATCCATAAAAAATTAATAAAAAAATATTAAATATCTAGTTGAATAATAAACATATGCTTCGCACATGAAAAAATAATTTATTAAATATAGGTAAAATATAATATTTTTTAAATATCATATATGAACCAATCAATTTAAATTTATTAATAATATAATAAAAAATCACTCTTTTATTCATTAAAAGTAAATTTATTAGTAATTTCTAATAATGAATAAAGAAGATATACAACAATACGTTCAACTTTTATTTATTTATAGTAACTTATCCTCAACGTTTATATTCAGTGTGCATAAAAATATATATGGTTTTATTCAAATTTTATTACTATATAAAATTTGTTTGGATTTTAAACTTTTTGATTTTTTTTCAATTTCTTAAAATTATTTTTTAATATTTTCATGCCACTTTTATTGGTATACATGCAAAGCATATTGTGCTAAAATTACCAATTATTTATATACAAAAGCACAAAACTTTGTTTCAAACTATTTAATTTGGTAAAAATTCCCTTAAAGTTTTTGAATCAGCTAATATATTAAGAGGATTTTATTGATAAATATCAAATATATTATCTTACCTTAACAAATTCTACATGCCAAAATTAAAATGACTTCTACTCTATATAAAAGGAAAATACTTATTATTTTCTATCACAACCGTAAATATATTCCTATATGATAGGTTAATCCTACTTTTCTACTACAATATTCTTATTTATTCATCTTTAATAAGAAAGCAATCTCCTTAAATCACCTCTGACCTATACGGTACCATATCAACCTTTCATTTGAACTTTTAAAACTATAAAAATACTTAAAAATATTCCTATAAAATATAATAACTAATATATGAAAAATCATAAAAATAAATCAAAATATATAA
Source organism: Populus euphratica (assembly GCF_000495115.2). Taxonomy (NCBI): domain Eukaryota; kingdom Viridiplantae; phylum Streptophyta; class Magnoliopsida; order Malpighiales; family Salicaceae; genus Populus; species Populus euphratica. The sequence goes on from NW_011500341.1 coordinate 103,933, forward strand.
AATTACATTAATAACTAAAATATAAAAATAATAAAATTATATCAAAACTCAACAAATGATTAAATTGTATTTTTTAAATTTTTTATAGGAAATTCTTAGTTATTTTTTATGTTACCTTTGACTCCTATAGAGAAAAGAATTTTTAACTTTTGACAAACTTTATTAATATTAAAAAATACCCTTTATCTAAAAGACACAATAAAATTTTTATTTGTGTATATTTTTAATATTTGACTCACATGTGTTAAAAAGAAGTCTTTAAAATAAAAGGATTTTTAAAACTATAATGATAATTTGTTGATGATAAGATTTAATGGAGGCTAGAATAAAAATTTTCTTCATATATTATGTATGTATATTATATATAAATGAATTTATTCAAATTTTATTCATAATAATGTTTTATTGATTTTTTTTCCTATTTTTTAGAATGAATTTTAATATATTTTTATTGATATACTTACAAAAAGAGATGATCATTTTTTGTTCGGTTTAGTTTTTATAAAAAAAAATAACCAAACCAAATTTAAAAAAAAAATCAAAATTGGTTCAAACTGACCGATTTTGATTCAGTTCGGTTTGATTTTTAAGAAAAAACCCATTCAAATCGATTTGGCTTGGTTTTTCAGTTTGATTCTGTTTTTTTTATTTGTCTTAGTTTTTAATTAATTTTAATTGGTTTGTTTGGTTTTTTTTTATTTGATTTTTTTAATTATTTTTTTCTAAATTTCTAAATTTAACTTCTTTTTTATTTTTTTAACTCATTCCTACTCGCAACACATGCCAAGAATACTAGTCTGCAGTGAATACTGTTTGATGCTTTTAATCTACTTGCTGGTTTCAATTCATTAATTAATTTTCCTTCAAGCAAATCAACTAAAAGTTAAAAAAGAAGATAAGCAAGCATTAAATATATGGCAACCTAGCTTGCTACGCCAAGAACATGATGCAACTCGGAGTACGAAGCAACGAGTCATGTCAAAAAGACTCCAACCGCGATTCTTGCGCCAGCAAAGAAAACAACTGCAATTCTTTGTTGTTGCATGAAAAATAAGTGGTCCCACAGCCCACGAGTGGTGATTGAAGCTATGATATAATTCTTGTAAGAATTTGTCCCAGACAAGATTTTCTCAATATATTGGTGAGAATGAACGCACGATGTTCTTCTCTTTCGTTCAGATTGTTGATTAGAAATAGGAGGACAATCACATGAAGGCAGTGAAACTCGAGAGTTCTCTGGCATGTAAAATGATTTTATTTTTTTTTAATAAAGAAATGCATTTATTCATCATGATTCGACGGATTAATTTGGCAATTTCTCGATGTTATTTTTTAGTTCTTTTTTTTTTTGGAAGAAAACGCAAATTAAAAGTTTACTAAATAGCTCCGTAAATTCTCTTCAACAGGGTTCGTTTGCAACCCTAATTAGAAAACGATGAGGGTTTAAAACTAGAAAACTAGAAATTAATCATAAAATATTAGCATAAGTGGTTAAGGTTTGGATTAGGATTCATATCTTATCTTTAGACAATTTATAGTCTTATAATCTTTATAATCTTTATAGACAGTTAGACTTCGGTCGGGCTTTACTTGTATATAAAAAAGATTGGCTCTATCGATTCAAGAACCAACATATGACTTTATGATGCAAACAATAAAAGATAGGATCTTATGATCCTCGTAGACAAATAAAAACACAGTTACTTGCAAATATATACATAAGAAATAAAATAAAATTATGAAACAACCTTAAAACCTCTGAAAATTTATGATTATTCACTATAAAAAATGGTAGCAGATTGAAAATGACCTCTGATCATGTCTCAGGGCATGTAAAACAGGGCCAACTAAACAGGTGAGCGTGACTGAACTCTCTATCAATAGTTTCATTTTCAGGACATCTTAAAATTAGTGTTTTGCCTGAAACGTAGTTTTTAAGATTTTGATTTTATTTTTAATTTTTTTAATATGCTGATATAAAAAATAAATAAATAAAATATTATTTTTATAAATTTTCAAATTAAAAAAAACTTTAAAAAATAATCTCCAAACACCTTTAAAATTTTAAATTTTTTTTTGTCTAACTAGAGCGACCCTCTAATCCAATCGGCTAGAATCATTCTTTACATTCTTTACGGAACAAGTTAATTGACCAAAAAAAGGTGCTAATCAAAATTAACCAACCCATTTGTATTAATCTTATCTTAATGACACCAATGCAGCTAACCAGAAACATGTAAATTATATTTAATCATATATATGGCTAGATTCTATCTATGGCTGCTATAGAGGAAATCGGATCTAGATTTTCTAGTAGTTCAATTCATACCGCCAAATTAATTCACCGAACTTGCTAAAGGAGATCTTGGAAGTCATTTTCATCTCATAAAAAACTATCTACTAGCGTCTGGTTTTCGAACACCTGCCCAGTGGTTGCAATGTCACAATTCCCTTTGAACAAAGAAAATATAACTGGGCCTACAAGCATTCAATAATGTCTCTAGATCTGTCTTTATAGCATGGATTGCTACGAAAAGTAATGTCATTGTACAACGCACTTGATACTCCAAGGTATACATAAAATAAGGTTGAGAAATTATTTCAACAACCTGCTTCCCCATTTAAAATTACGGATATATATATATATAGACAGACACACACACATTACTAAATTTGTCCACATCATTTTATAGTTAATGCATTATTAATTATTTAATTTCTTGATTATGATTGTGTTATTAAATATGAAATGATTCACATTCTAAATATAATTTACTAAATAGATCATTTGAACAAATTTAATGATTTGTAATACACATTACGAAAATTTATATTGTTTCAGTAGCATTTTCCTACCAATTTAATTACCAAAGTGCTATTATAAATAGTTCCTATAATAGCACTTACTTAGCTTAATGCCATTAATTTTTTGTGGCATGCAATATCTTATATTGAGTAAGTGCTCTTCATTTTTTGTGGCATGCAATATCTTATATTGTGTATTGCTAGCGAATCCATTAAGGTCCTTGTTAATAATCATTTAAATTCTTCATCAATCTCTAGTTTTCTTTTTTCCTTTTTATTTTGTCTTATCATAGAATTCATTATGAACATTTAAAATATTACCATATAAATAGGCTCACTAATATCTATAATTGTCTTTTATTTAATTATTGATATTTAATCTTTTTCACCTCATGAACCCAAAAAGAAAAGAGAAACTAAAGACAAATAATTTCATTTAAATTTTTTTAATGGAGCCTCTAAAGCACTTGTTAGTATTTTATTTATTTATTTTACAGAGAAGAGTGATTAAAGCTTGAAATCTTTAGAAAGAAGAGGGACATTATTATCAACTGAGTTATAGCTTATTGGCAACACTTAATTAATGGCTTTTATTTTAGATATAAACTAGCCATAGGATCCGACCTTATTTGCAATATTAAATAAGAAAGAACGTATTTAATTCAAATATTGAAGTCGTAGATATTATTTCCATGAATTTTAAAAGAACAATTACATGTGAAAATTATATGCATGAATCGGACATGCATTTGGTTCATGATGTAGACACAAACAACATTAAAAAAAGTAACAAGCATTAACAACACAAAATTCAATTAAATAGGGTTACTATATTAAAATTCAAATTCATAATTTTATTATTAAATATTTATTTTTAAATAATTTGTTTCTCTTTAAAAAGTTTACAACTTCTTCAATACAATTAAAAACCAATTGACACAAACTTGAAAACCTAAATATAAAGGAAAAGTATTAAAAGTCCTATACAAATTACAAATTACAAAATATAAAACTATAAATTTTCTAAACTAAATTATAATAATTAAAAAAATAATTTATTCCTAAAAATCTTCCTGCATCATTCTTATCGAGTTGAAAAGAACTTATTCTCAAGTTTAAACTACTCTTATCTCAATCTCATAAATATTCAATCAAAAGTTTCCAACCCTTCACATGAATAGCTTTCCCATTAAAAAAATATATTTATTAACGACATGCTCAACCACTCTAACAATGAAATTGATGTTAGAGTTAGAAGAATATTTGAAAATTCACTTCACAATTTTTATTTAAAGTACGATAACATTAACTTTAACCTCATCCATTCCTAAATTCATCTCAAACATATTTAAGGCAGATCCTTCACAATATACATCATCATAAACCACATTTATAACCTCATCTAATTTAGTTTTCTTTGGACATCATAAACTAGTACTTTTATATCTAATCTTTTAATACAACATCATCTTCAACATTCTCATCGAATTTTGATGGTTGATTTCAATCCATGAAAAAATAAGAATCATCAAAACTTTTGGTTTCAACATCATATTTTTCATAATCAAGAAGTTACTTTCTCTATTCAGACCTCTAAAACAGGTTTTTAAATTAACCATGTATTTATGATCACTCTTCTAATGATCCTCGGGCTCTTTACCTCAACTAATTGACAAGTTAATTTTACAATCTATTTACGTAAGAGAGAACTTCATTATCCACTTTTACACGAGCACTCCTTATTCTACTACCTCTTCTTGCCATGATTATTCTAATACACAACAAGAAAATAACAACTAGACTCATTATGTCCTGATATCAAATAACATAAATAAAAGTAACATAAGAAAGTTAGTAAACAAAAGCAATACAAAATTCTACAGAATAAGATCACAACACAAAAACTCTAATTCATAATTTTATTACTAAATATTTCTTTTCAGGTAGTCTGCCTCTCTAAGATATTTTAAACTCTTTACATAAACTAAAAAACCAACTAAGAGAATTACAGCTAAAAATGATGGAATGAGAAAAAAGAAAAGAAAAATGATGTCCATTATAGATGGAATTATAGATGGAGTTATAGAGGAAATATGTCCATTGTTAATACCATGTCGTGAATCCATTGATAATATTTAAAATATAACCTGATACACGACCCCTCTCCCCTTTTTCCTCACCTATTTCATCTTTTCCTTTTGTTTTATTATGAAAATAGCAAACAATACCCTATATTTTATCACAAATCAAGCTCTCATCATCACAAATTTGACCACTCCAACACTTAGTTTGTCAACATTCTTATTTTGGTTTAATTGTTTTTGAAGATTCACCATATCAAGTAAGAAAAACTACCCATTTTTTCTTTTGTTGTAATCCATTTTTAAAATGTTAACTATTTTTGGAATTTTGATGTAGTATAGTTTGTTTATATGTTTACTTGTTTTATGAATTTTTCTCATAGAAGTTTGTTTTATGAATGTATGATTTTATACATGTTAGGGTTCGTTTAAGATTTTGAAAAATTATATTTGTTTATCATTTGATGAAATTGAGTTTGATCTTGTAATTGAGTTATTTTATAATAAAATAAAAAATTACTTATTGAATGGGTACATTTTATATTTTCTCAATTTGAAAATTTTAGTAAATTTAGAAGAATGTTAATTTTTTTATTAAAAATTGATAATGATTTAAGGGAACATTAAAAATAGATTGAATAAGCTTGAGTCAAACCAATGACGAATAACTAGTTGGATATTGATAATTTGTTTAGTTCACATGATTAATTAATATATTTTATCATCAATATCCTATATAGGTTTCATATTAGTAATGAATGATTATTTTTAAATGTATCAAGTCTTACTTAAAGGGTTACATAAGATGGATTATTGTAATAGGATTGAGGGTTTTATTAAATATGAATTATATAATACAAAAATATTAGTAGAGGTGATTTAAATATCTATATAAGAGGCATAAAAATAAAAAAATTTCTCTATCAAAATGTTATTACAATACATAAGAGTGGAAAAATAGGGCTTTCCCACTGAAGGACTTTATTTTAGTTTTATAAGCTTAAAGGATTTTATCAAGTAAATATACCCAATCCTCCTTAGCTTTTTCAAACTTTTTAAAGCTCATTTAGAACTATTATGATAGATAATGTTTTTCACATGAAGGAGACGACTTGTTCATGGTTATTTCAGCAACAGTTTCAACCTTTATCTATTAATGAATACTTTAATATAACTAAAAAAAATTATCTTTTTATAAAGGTATTGAGGCATCCAAATATATCCATTTTACATTAAGAGAAAGACCAAGGTGAGGTAACGATAGTCTTTTTTATTTAGGCACTTATCGCATTTTCTAACCAAGTTTAAAACATCTTAGAAAATAGTGGGGTTAATAAAGCCTACTCAAGTTACTTCTGTGGCTAGAGCCCTAGTGCCTATATATATGCTATTGATATTTTCAATAATCTTTTTCACTATTTATTGGTTTTCATCAAGAAATAAGTATTACGAGAGTTGAATTATTATATAAATTTTATACAATTCATTGTCCACTAGGCAATACTTTACTCTTCTACTAATTAGGTAAATGATCTTATTTCGATCTATAGGGGATGTCCATAATAGTAAGTATTGTTTGATAAGATTTCTCTAATTTTCATCATTTTCATGGTGACTTAAATGGTAATTTATCGTGAAAAACTTGGAGCAATTATTGATAAATATTGCAACGGGAGAGAAAATAGAAAGATCACAAGATTTAATGTGGTTCGACAATGCGTCTATCTCTATAGGAGCAAAGAGCTTTTATTTTCAACATTTTAAAATAGGGTTACATGGTATGTATTTATATTAGACCCTTAACCACCCAAAGAAACCTAGTTGTCCAATGAATCCTAACCATCGTTCCTTTCCATTCTGCTTCGCTCTGGCATCTACCTATAAACCATAAATTATAAGTTAACCACATGTTTTCGTTCTTGATTGATATTTATCCTTTCAAAAAGTTACATCCAAAATTTTTTTAAGGTCACTATGGTTTTGAAGCTTACCACCTATGATAGAAGGTCGACTTTGTCATTTATTTTTATATAGGGATATTAATAATATAGATTTTTCCTTTTTTTTAATGTAAGTAAATTATTATAAAACCTTTTACTAGTATCTTATTATTCAGGGGTTTTTGGCTTTAAAATATCCATTACTTTGAAACATTATTAATTATCGGTCATTATATACTTACAAAAGGTAAGCATTTAAGCTTTCACTAAGTTCATTTTAATTAAGAAAGCTTCATATTCAACCATATTGGTGGAGTTGGAGAGCTTAAATTGAAGTTCATATTAAAAACCTTTCACTTTAAAGCTTATAAATACAATCCTTACCTTGTACCTAAATATATAAAGTTTTTAATTGGTTGGGGGTGTGATGGATATAAAAGTTGTATTTTGTTTATGTGTTAACTATTCCATGAACTAATGTTCAACAATAAAATATACAAAGGTTTAGGTTTTCTTAGTTGACATTAGCTGTTATTAGAGACTAAATTTCTTTAACTTACTAATTTATTTTGACCTAACATATCTATTTTTATAGAGAATCTACTTAATTAGTCAAGATATTCACTTAATGTACTTAAAACTAGGGTTTCAACTTCTTTGGAACATTTAACAAGGCTAGAGTCATCTTTTCTACCTCCAAACATATAGTTTCAATATCACGAAGTCTTTTACTAGTGTAGTAAACTAGCTTATACATTCCATCCATCTTCTTTATAAAGATGATGCTCAAGATCAGGTGTGTCATCCTTGAGTAGAGGCAAGATGGAAACAAAACTTTGAATTATTAAGTATCCATAAAAGGTTTTTTTTTATTTTAAAGTTTAATAAGAAAATAATTATGTTTTTATCTGTTTTAAAGAACAATAAATAACTTTTTTCTAAGCATAATATGAATTTATTGAGAGTTACCACTCTTCTAATAAGCCTATACATATCCTTTACAAACTAAAGAGGTTTCATATCTAGGATGGTGAAATAGAAAATACAGTTAGTTTTTTTTTTTAATATCAATTACTCCTCTTTCCCCTCAACCAAAATGAGCATTATCCTCAATATTATAAGGTAGAAAGATAGAGTATATAAGACATTATCTGAAATAATGAACACTGACAAACCTAAAACACACTTAAAAAAATATATGAAATAATAAAACAAAATAATATGCTATTAATAAAATCAAAAGACATAAGTTCTTACAGACTTAGGTTTAAATTATAATTGTGATTGTGGCTCATATCTTCCATTGGTTTTACGTTAAAGAACAACTTAAACACCCTCTAGAAGTCGTGGATAAGCTTCCCATCTTGTTTTTTAAAAAACTAACAAACAAGATCTTTTATAGTCAAATTTTCAAAACTAAGTCGATCATGTTTCTTATGAAAATGGGGTCATAAATCATGAATTGCATGATACATATCACCACTAGGATGTGTCTCAAGAGTCAATAGAAGTTTATCCAAAGACCCCTTACTCAGGCCATCCTTAATGAATTGTATTTTATCTTTACGGTTTACATATACCATTTCTAAATAATGATATTGTGTATTACAAGTCTAACTAGCATATCGGTGATAGACTTTTAGTTGTTTTGCATGATATTTCTTTGTAAAAGTGCTTTTACTTGTCCTAGGCATGTATGAAATGAAAGAATTGGAATATTCACATGATAATCGGAGCTTTACTTTAATTAGCTAGCGAATATCTCTAGGAATTTCATGGTTCATTAACAACATCAATCTTGCACACCTAACTCAGCAAATTTTTGTAATCATATTCTCATTATCAGGAATGCATCTTTAAAATATTTGATCAGGACAATATTTGAATAAGTAAGGGTCATCCCAATAAAATTTCTTCACTTCATTCAAAAACTTACTTTTGTCTAGAGTACTCCAATGAGCTAGCAAATCTTCTATTGCAATAAACTTGATAAAATTAGCAAACCAAGGCATTGAACTAAGAGAAAGTAAAGATTCATCAGAAAGTAATCATTGATTAATGTGATGTTGGATGTCGAATCTATTGTCACTTTTGACAAAAGATCTGCATCAATATTTTTAGTGCTTTTCTTATTCATGATTTCTTCCTAAAAATAAATCATTTGCCAATCTTAAGATTCATTAAACTCAATTTTACTCAAAGTAGATTCAAGTTGATCATAAATTAATTCTTCAGTATGATCTACTTCTTGTAAATCATTATCATCTCTAGGTTGCTTGCAAATGTTGAAAATATTCATTTTCAATGTCATATTTTCAAATGATAGCTTTATTAGTCCATTCATATAATTAATCAAAGCATTAGAAGTTGCAAGAAATGGACATTCTAAAATAACAAGAAATGAATTACATGTTTCAATAAATTATGTATCCAAGACAATAAAATCCACATGATAAATGAATTTATGAACTTATACTAACACATCTTCAAATATTACTCTAGGCACTTTTATAGATCTATCAATAAGAAAGAGATTTACAGAAGTTGGTTTTAACTTACCTAGAGTAAGACTTTGAAAAACTAAATATGAAAATAAATTCACATTAGATTCAAGATCAAGTAAAGCTTTTTTAATTTTATATTCTTCAATAAGGCAAGAAATTATATGATAACCAGTGTCTTTATATTTCAAAGCATTATTGTTTTGTGACACGACTGAAAGATTGATGTCTTCTCCCAAGTGCAGGAGTGTCGAAGTAATAAATAACCCGGCAAGACCGGGGTCGAACCACAAGGAGGTTA
>NW_011500341.1:114376-118096 GCF_000495115.2 Populus euphratica
TTTGGATTGCACTGACATCTCTTTTCTAAGTTTGGCCATCTCTTTATCCTTGCAATTTAAGTTCTTAAAGTCATCAATCAATATTTTCATTTATGTGATAGGCCTGCATTTAAAATGAACATTTACCATAAATTAAAGGTATCTTATATTATTAGATATATTATTATAAATGTGCTTTAGTTAAGGAGTTATTAATACTTTAAGTGCAAAATGATGATATAAAACCATGATAAAAATGCACTTTTAAGTACTAATCATTTTGAAGAATGAAACTTGCTTGTTCGGCTGAAAAGACTTTCTTTTTCACATTCAGTCTTTTTTTTCACAGTGCACAGATCTTTCAAAAATTTAGCATAAAAAGGTACCTATTTAATAGCATCCAACAAAGATGTATTGATCTTTACCTGTTTAAGAGTTTCAAAGATTTTAGAGTTATAATTAACTTTTCTTTAGTTGGTCATAGTATGAGGAAATGGAAGTGCTGGCGGGGAATCAATCTTTTATTTGCAATGTTCAGATTCAATCCCTTCTTTACCCTCAGAGATTGACTCATTATCTTGCTCACAAGGTTTAAGAATGAGTTTTTCAATAACCTTACAATTGCAGAGAGTAATGATTGATTTGACTTGATCTATATTTTGGCTTCCAGAACTACTTACATTTGCATTATGTTATCCCAGAACTACTTATATTTGCATTATGTTATCCCTTGATATTTTACTGTGGTTGAGATCGAAAGTTACCTTTCTCTTGAAAACTAAAAGCATATGTGAGTTTTATAAGAGCATTTTTTAGATCTACCATGGTTTGAGCATTCGAAAGTTACCTTTCTCTTGAAAACTAAAAGCATATAAGCATATATGAGTTTTATAAGAGCATTTTTTAGATCTGCCATGGTTTGAGCATTTTAAGTGTTAATTGTCTCTTTCTTTTCAATGAATGTATGTAACATTTCCTCAATATTTTTTTCTAGAAGATGGAGTATAATAGGTGTATATCCATAAAATTTTGAAAATTATGGTGTACTTGAAACAATAGCTGTAAAGTTTATGTATTATTGTTATCACTCTTTCAATTAAAATTTGGGTGATTTTTCCAATCAGGGTTGTATGTTTGCCAGTATGGGTTATGATTGGGTCTTTGAAAACTGTTTAAAGCATGAGCTTGTTCATAGAGGCATTCCTCGAAAGAAGATAAAGTTGGATAGTCATTGGTTGAGTGCTCATTGGTTTTACAAACTTGACATACAATGTCTTGAACATATTTTAATTGACCATTATTTTTTTAATTCTAATGCCTTGACTTTTCTAGCTAAAAATACAAACTTGGCTTGGAGGTTATGATCTTCCCTAAGGTTTTACATACCTCTACTAGATGTATGAGCTTGAGTTTACCGGTATCTCATAAGTACCTGTGGTGTCCTAATTTTGAGCATTTTTAGCTGACAAGTCTAAATACTGCATTGCTTTATCAGGGTTTTTATCTTCAAAAGTTCCATTGTACATCAATTCTACCATTTGCCTATCTTTAGGTGTTAACCCTTCATAAAAATATAAAAAATAACCATCATGTTTCAAAACTATGATGAGGGCAAGTATTAAGCAAGTCTTGATGCTTATCCCAATATTGGTAAAATGTTTCTCCTAGTTTTTTAGTGAAGATGGTGATTTGGATTTTGAAAGAGTTTGTTCTGTAAGAAGGGAAAAAGTTCTTTAAAAATTATTATTGCATTTCATCCCAATTACGAATGGATCCTAGTCTCAAAATTTATTGCTATGTTTTAGTTTTATCTTTTAATAATAGTAAAAAGCTTTAATCTGATAGTGTTTATACTACAATTTGAATCATTATAGGTGTTACAGACCTCTTCAAATTCCTTTTAAATGTAAGTATGAATTTTCTAAATCTAAGCCATGAAAAGAAAGTAAAATTCGAATAATATCTAGCTTAAAATTAAAATAAGATATATAAAGAAGGAAAACTATGCATGAGGGTGCATATGTTTTTGTGGGATTCATGTGGTCTCTAAGTGTTCTAACTCGATTATTTTCATTATGAAGCGATTGGTTATCTACTTAGGCCATGTTTTCTGAAAATAATGAGGATACCCTATAAAATCTACCATTTAATGTACGTGACCAAACTGTCATGCACGTGTAGGAAAAGAATAATATGGAAGAAAATAAAAATAAAAAGAAAAAGAAACAAAACAAAAGAAATAAAAGTTAGATAAATTAAAAGTGAAAAGAAAAAATAAAATAAATAGTATAATTTATATAAGATTTTACATCCTCCGCAACGACGCTAAAAACTTAACATGACCAAAAGATTGATGTCTTCTCCCAAATACAGGAGTATCAAAGTAATAAATAACCTGGCAAAACTGGGGTCGAACCAGATGGGGGTTAACTATATAAATTATAAATAATAATGAAGATAATGATGATGATGATGAGTTAAAGAGGACTTTGAGATGTAAGATTAATATAAGCATTAAACAATAATAAAACAATTCTCAAGGTTAGAGTATCCACTAATGGTATTTCAAACAAGTATAGTATAATCTCTTTTTATTACTCAACTGGAAACCACACACAAAAAAGATTTGAATCGGATTATAAATTGATAACATGATTACATTAGTTATCTTATTTGAATAATGCTAATACTTGTAAACGTTATCAGGTATTTATGATTATAACTTATGTTAACAACAAATCAAGTTCTTTTCATAGCACAGGTGTCGGTTAAACCATACGGATGAGTTATGAAAGTGCCAAATATTTGTTGTGCCAATGGTTAGACAACATAAATCTAGACTAATCATTTAATAAGCAAAGTATTAATTGTAAGTAAGATAACAAATACAAAACATGTTAGTATCAAACATTAAAGTCCATATTAAGTTTACACTATACTATACTTATTCTTACACCATTAATGTAATATTTTCACATTGACATAATAAACTTAACTAAATATAATGAAAGAGAGAAACATAAATAAACAAGATAATAACATAAATAAGATTTAAGTTAACTAAGTAAAGAAAATGAAATGAAAGGCATAAACAAGAGATTAATAAAAGCAAGACTTAAGCATTATAAAAATATAAAGAGAGAGCAAGAACATGATCTTGACCTGAAAACTAAGATGCCTAACTGCATGGCAAATGCCTTCTTTTATAGGTCAAAGTTTGAAACTATTGATTTGATGACTAATTGTTTAGTGGGTGACTATATCTTGACTTTGGTAATAATCCTTATTTTTTTGTCTTGAGAAAACATTATTGCTAATATCAGAATTTGAACATATTGTCTTCATAAAAGTTTTAGAAAATTGTCTTAGTTTTTAAAACGGCAGAATTGAGTATTGGATTATTCATAAATGTTTTAGGCATATATCTTAGCTTTATAGCCATATAAACCAAAATGAAATCCAAGATCTACAACTCTAGATGTGACTCAATAACTGAACAGTGTTACAGTTTAGATTGAACCAATACCTCTTTGTTAAATTTAACCCTCTTTTTTTCTTCTCAATGTTAGTAGTTAAACTCGTCAATCAATTCTTTAGTGTTACAGTTTAGATTGAACCAATAACTCTTTGTTAAATTTAGCCCTCTCTTTTTCTTCTCAATGTCAGTAGTTAAACTCGTCAATCAATTCTTTTATTTATGTGATAGGCCTGCATTTAAGATGAACATTTACCATAAATTAA
>NW_011500341.1:118164-178102 GCF_000495115.2 Populus euphratica
TAAGAAGTTATTGATATTTCAAATGCAAAATGATGATATAAAACCTTGATAAAAATGCACATTTAAGTACTAATAAGATGACCTAAAAGTTTTTAAAATTAGGATCTATTCCCACTTGGTGACCAAGATTTATAAATATTCTCCACCTTAATGGTGAAAGCATAATTGACAGGATTCGACTTTATTTAGTAATGATAGATAACATAAAATACCTATTAGGGATCTTATAGATGTAACTCAAAGCTTATGCTTTTCACTATATGAAATCCATATAGACATTTATATTCTTCATTAATTGGTCCTTGAAAACCCGATTCACCATTATTTGATAGATGACTCTAGTATTTTTAAGCACAAAATTGTTGGGTTTCTTGAAATATATAAAGAAAAAAATAGAAATTTAAAATTTCTTAGGAGTCTAAAAGATCTTGTTAGACAATCAAGGATTGTTTAGGGATTGTGTGAAGATTATCTAAAGAAAAAAAATCATCTTTCTTTGTTTAGATCAACTATTTAAAGCTGAGTTATCGCAAAACACAAGTTGTCTAATTGTCTAGCTTTTAAAAGTAATCGACACGAATGAACAAATAAAAATTTCCTAAAACCCTTTTAGGAGAAAAAGATTTATATACCTTGAGTGCTAGCTTTTTATTTTTTCTACTTTAACTATCTATATAGGTTTATCTGATGTGTAAAGTGCATACAATATATAATGTTCTATATGAATATATAAGGCTTAACATTCTATTTACAGGAAAAACCTAAAACCTATTTTCCTTGAAATAATATTACAATTAGGTCCTTACTTGATTTTTTTTAACTTTAGAATTATAATCCCTTGTATAAATTATATTTTAATCCTTAATTTTTAAAATTTATTTATAATCAAATCACACTTAATTATTCATCATATTATCATTTCTTACTGATAGTTTCTTATATGTAGGATTTATTAGGTTCCCTAATATGCTAGTCCAAATATAAATCATAATCTTAATTGAAATATGATTAAAAAATATAAATAACTTAACTTATTATCAATTTAAAATGTGATTGATTTATATTTAAAGATCAAGTGCAATATTTAGCAAAGTGTTATAATCCTAAAATAGTAGAAAATTTATAAGTGATTTAACTTAATATTTTAGTGATCAATTTCTTTATGTAATTATTATCTTTTCATGAAGAATGTTTTAATTTAAACATTGGATTATAAAGTTTATTTACTTTGCTAAATCATGTTTGCTCTTAACGCTATAATGATTGATTATTTGAATAAAATTATATAAAAAATTAAATCTCATTCCATCTTACACAAATATTTTATAATAAATATTATTCAAGTATAGGCATGATATTTTTTCTAATTCACCGAGGGTTGTTGGAGAAACTTCTTGATGTCATTATACCATGGTTTCCCATCTAGAGATTCTTCAATTAAGCAGCAATGGGCTTGGAAGCTTCTGACTTTAATATTTACCGGCTGGATTTTGCTTCTGGTATCGACTTGTGTCATTGAAGCTAAGGTTGCTAAGGTATCAACAAACTGATTCTTATCTCTGCTTATATGGGTGAATTTGATCTCTTTAAATTCATTGGCTAACCTTAAGAGATAATTTTGATACAACTTCAATTTCTCATCTTTGGTTTGCCACTTACCTTTGACTTGGCAAATGATTAGTAAGGAATCCCCGAAGACCTTAAGCTTATTGGCTTTAAGTTCTAAAGTAGCTTCTAGGCCAATGATACAAGCTTTATACTCAGCTATATTATTAGTACATTCAAACAATAACCTTACTAAAATAGGATATTGCTTCTTTTTTTTTCTTGAGAAATTACTACCATTCCTGCCATATTTCCTGATACATTTACTGTATCATCAAAGTAAAGAGTCTATATATCACTTTCATCACCTCCATTTTTTTATTACTATCACATCTTCATTTGAGAGGTTAAAGTTTAGAGGCTCATAGTTTTCAACGGCGTGATCTGTAAGATGATCGGCATTTATGCTTTCTTTTACAACTTTTCTTGTCATAAAGACAATGTCATATTCTGCCAACAACACTTGCCATCTTACTATTCTACTTGATAGGTAAGGTCTCTCACAAAATACTTGAGCGAATCTAATTTTGAAACCAACCAGGTTGTGCAATATAATATATATTGCCAGAGTTTTTTCGCACTCCAACCAAGGCATAACACAACCTTTTAATTGTTGTGTATCTTGACTTATAGTCATTGAATTTTCTACTCAAGTAGTAAATAGCTTGCTCTTTCCTTCCTGACACATCATGTTGTCCCAACACACATCTTATAATTGTTTCTATTACTGTCAAATACAAGATCAAAGGCTTTCCTGGTGTTGGAGGTACTAGCAGCGATGGATTTTACAAGTACCTCTTTATTTTATCAAATGACAGTCATTGTCCCACACTCTAGGATTTTTCTTCTTGAGCAAGCGAAAAATTGGCTCATAGGTCACGGTTAACTGAGATATAAACCGAGCTATGTAATTTAGACGCTTAAGGAAACTTCTTACTTCCTTTTCTATCTTAGGTGCAAGCATCTCCTAAATAGCTTTGGTTTTATCAGGATCAACTTCTATTCCTCGATCACTTACTATGAAGCCCAACAATTTTCTTGTTCTTACCTCGAATGAGCATTTTATAGGGTTCAACTTTAACTAGTATTTTTACAGCCTTTCAAATAGTTTTCTTAATATTTTCACATGATCTTCTTCTTGAAGGCTTTCACAAAAAAGTGATGCAAACGTTAAGTCATGGATTGCTATGAATAAAAAAAGCAATAAGTGAGGAGGTGTCCATGATAGAAGCACCAATTAAAAAGGTATGTTGAGTATAATTCGTTATAGGAAAGCCACCTAAATTGGTTTTATCCAAACCAGTAGCGGCACATAAAGGGAGTTACAATGCTTTACCTCATGACTATGGGTGTTCCTTTAAAAGCATTGAATAGTTGCCTATTTTTCAAGTAGAAATTGGAGGATTAACAGTAACGACAGATGTTTCACTCCAGAAGAACTGGAAAAACAAAGAAAAGTTAAGGGTAAATAAGGGGCTGACGTGACCGAGGAAATAAACAAGCCTGTTACAAAAGAGAAAACCAATGAATTCTTGAAGCTAATGAAACATAGTGAATATAATGTTGTTGAACAGCTTAAGAAAACTCCAGTAAGAATATCACTTCTGTCTTTGATTCTAAGCTTTGAGCCACATAGGAAGGCTCTACAGAAGGTATTGAATGAGGTATATGTTTCTTAGGACATCAATCAAGAAGCCATGAAATATTTGGTGGGAAGAATCTAAGCATCAAATTATATATACTTTACTGAAGATGAATTGGGTCTTGATGATACTGGGCATAACAAGCCATTAAACATTACGATGAGTTGTAAATATTTTCTAATCGAAAAGGTACTCGTCAATAACAGTTCTACACTGAACATCCTACCAAGATATATGTTGAAAGAAATGTCTATCGATGAGTCATATATGAAACCTAGCACATTAATGGCGAAAGTATATGATGGTTTGCCAAGATAGGTAGTTGGGACCCTAGAAGTGGAGCTATATGTAGGGTCACAGATGTTTCTGATAACATTAAAAGTCATGGACATTCATCCATCTTACAACATATTATTAAGAAGGTCGTGGATTCATGCGGCTGGAGTAGTGGCTTCTTCGCTACACCGTAGGGTGATGAATCATCTCATAATCAGTCAAATATCTTCAAATAGTTTATTTATATTTAATATATGTTTTTTTAGTACTTTTGATTAAGACAATATATAATCTAGATAAAATATAATATTTTCTATAAAAGATAACTTAGTTATTTAAAGTCTAAGGAATACTTATAAAATTATCACACGAACTGTTTTATAGACATAAACGATCTCTTCATATGGAATCCTTGTGCGCGTAAGTTAAGTGTACATATCAACTAACTAACATTTACATATTAGTTTCAAGCATTTCTCATATCTCAGTTTATTATAACATCTAATTTTTTTAATAAAGGAAAGAATATAATATATATACTAGTTTTAATAACTATAATTAATGTTTAACCTTAATAGATCATCAACTAGGAATATTTAGGAATAATATTTTGATACTATAAGAATCTTATAATAATAACCACTTTATAATTTCATTTGCAAAACACTTTTGTCCTAAGAACTTTATCACTCTAGACTTATTAATCAAATATTAATGAATATTAAAGATAAAGAATATCTTTATTAATAATAAATATATTTTGCATGAAAAAAATTGGTTTCACGTATAACAAATCAATTAGTTACAGAGTATGTACACTAACATGAAAGGTATGACCTTGTAATGAAAAGTCCTTTAATTCATTATGAATGATGTTTTCTTATTGTCTTTGAGTGTATGAGGATTTGATGGCACCCTAAGTTTATGCCTAATGAGTTCAAGAACTTAAAGTCAATCATAAAGTCTGCTAGGCTATCAATTTTTGGTAAAGAAAAGTTGTCCTATAAATAAACTTTATTGATTCTAGTAAACTTAACACATATTCTTCACTTTCCCTCTGCCCTTTTTTTTCATGACCCTATTGGTCAAACATTAAAGAAAAATAAATTTTTGAATGAATCGTGCTTCATAAAGCTTGTCTACCTCCTTAAATATTTTCTTTCTCTTATCTCCTATAAAATTCCATTTCTTTTGGCAAACAAAAGGAAGTGAAATAGTCATATTTAACTTATGGACAACCATATCGAGGATAATTTTACATATATATTAAGGTTCGAGGTGATGTTTTATTTATTTATTTGAAGTATCTATATCAAACTTTTTTCTTGTTGGGTTTTAAGGTAAACTTAATTTTAGTGACTACATTTGTTTCATCTTTATGGATTTTGACCTTTTATAATTCTTCTTCCTATTTTGTGTGTATTTTTTTTCTCTTTTATAAAGCTTTCTAGTCCACAATCAAATCTTTTTATCCTTCAAACATGTAGAGGTGTACCTTTTTAATGCCATTTAATCACTTATAATTACGAGTATTATTTTATTAGCAAGAAGTTTTACAGCCTAATGCTACATCTGTATGGTAACATTGATCTTGTAAAGAAGAGATATATCAATTATAGCATTATAAGACAAGTCCATCTTAATGACTATAAAAATTTGTTGGAGATTTCTATACATGTGATAAGTTCCCATGATGACTGGTATTTATAGCATGTCCTCTACTAGCATATTTTTCTTTTTAATCCTAAATAATAGCATCTTGAATTTACTAGCATTTTTTTTTAATCCTAAATAATAGCATCTTGAATAGGGTCAACTTAAAGTTATCTATCCCTATCTTATTTATAACTCATTTAGAAATAATATTCACTATCCTTTTATCATTCACCAAGACATTGTACATTATATGGTTAAAAAGGATGGTGATCACTAATGCAACCTCATAAGAAAAAATTATGTATTCTTCACCTTTTGAATTTAATACAATTAGTTTATACCATAGGCTTAAAATATAAAAGACATCTAGAATTTGCTTAGATTAACTTGCCTAATAAATTTTCATAGTTATTATCAAACACAAATTATATGAAACAAAAAGGATGAAATTGCCTTTTTCTAAAGTTTTGGAAGGAACACAAATTATATGAAACAGAAAGGATGAAATTGCCTTTTTCTAAAGTTTTTTTTACAAACAACACAATTGATAAGGTTTACAAAATTCCTTATATATTAAGTTCTTTTCAAAGCTAATGGATAAGTTAGGAGGATGAGAATGTTGGAATTGAATGGCATAGATATTTATAAAACAAGTAATCTTTTAGGCTTGTGGGATCTCTAATGTTTAAACACAGGTGAAGAAGAAAAGAGCCTCAAAAGGTTACATTGTGTTTATATAATTTAAAAAAAAAAATTACAAAAGATATGATAGGTGGGAAAAAGATATAAATGTTGAATATAAAGATGGATTACCTTGGGGTTCAAGGTACTTTATATTGCCTTAAACCTAAATAGACATGTTCATATAAAGGGTAAAGTAGTCAATATACTTTTTATCTACTATTTTGAATTACTTGGAAATATAAACTTAAAGTGATAATATAACTCTACAAAAGTTGCTTTAATTTAGGGTTTATATGTTATGTATTACTAATAATGATCATATGATCAATCTTTAAAAGACAATACATGTGTCTTCATTTAACATAAATATGTTTCATCCTCATATTGGTTCGTAAGAAGATTGGACTTTACTTAGGGTTAATATACTTTGGGCTAAATGATTAACATTAAGGTATTTCTGACTACTTAAAAATCCTTGAAGATCTTATACCTATAAGCAATCCTTTATAAAGATTTATAGGAATTTAAGCCTAATATAGAGATATATTTTATAAGCCTCATTAGTTAATAAGACTTAAGAGGCTAAATTGACCATCCTGATCTAGTAAAGAAATGGATCAAACATTATACCTAATCTTAAAAGGTTGTAATTTACAATTAGACTTTAAATGTTTGGATTAGCTTCATGAATCATTATAGCTTTAAGATTGTATCTTTTATGAGTCTTACCTTAAACTATTTGACATCAATAATATTATTTTGTTTGTCCTGGTATTTTCCCTCCTCTCATCTTCAGTTTTTGGATTAGATAGGAACCATCATTAGTGTTAGATTTCTTATCCTATCACTGTATATAAAACTTTACCCCAATCATTTAAACATAAAAGCATATAAAATTAGCTAAGCTTTTGAAGACTTTTAATGTTAAAAATTTAAGCATAAACCCTTTGTTTAACATCCTTTTATTCTTTTCATAAAATAAAAACAATAAAGTCATATGAACATTATAATAATATTAATAAAATTTTAATAAGGATTCAGAGGCATATCTTTTTTCTAGGCTTTGGAAATATTTTGCTAGGATCGTGACCTTATTATTCCTTAACTTTATATTATTGTTATTTTTTTAACAATTTTGGATACATGATTGAGAAACATCCTTAGATGATTTGAGAGCTTAGTTAAATGTTAGATTTGCATTGATTGATCTCTATAAACATTGGAGGAGCCTATAACTAATAAAAAAACAAGTAAAAACATGTCATGATTTTGGATTAAGAGTAGACAAGTTTGAAGAGTTGGATTCTAATTTTAATCTATGAGTTTGAAAAATTAATAAGAAGTGCTAAGTAGTGCTTTTTATTTATAATGATTAGAAGAGTTATCGAGAAAAATCATGGTTATCATATATATATATATATATATATATATATATATATATATTTAATGATTGGAACTTAGGATAAAGAGTAAAAAATGTTAGGAAAACATGTTTGACTTAGAGAAAGAAACCAAAAAATACAAGCAGATCTAAATTTCAAACATTGGGATGAACATTTATTTAATTTAAATGAAATATTTTAATTTTGAGTAATTAGCTTAATTTATTTTTCCTTTTCAATATCTTTTTTTTCCGATCAAACAACTCAAGTTCTTTCCCAAATCGATAAATTTGAATGATGACTTTACTAAGATTTCTACATATAACATAAAATTTCTACATATAAGCTAAAATTTCTACTCATTATCCTAGTAATTTTATTTACCTAAAATACTAATAGAATCACAATTTACTAGCCAAAATTTGGTCCAAAAAAAGTTGACTTGACAAAATTAGGTCTAAGAAAATTACAATACCATTATTTTTAAAATTTATAAATAAAATAAAATATAATAATAAAAAATATAATTCAGCTAATTAGTAATATTTTATATATGATTTTAGTAATGTATTTAAGCAAAGAAAATTTTATCTTCACCAACTGTTAGTAACTCCGTATTTGAACATGCTTAAATGAGGATAAAAATACATGAGACCATATAAGAACCCAAATAATCAATTAAAACTATAAATCATTGGTTCATTTGTTTTTAATTAATAATTAAATAGTTCAACTACTATTTAATTGAATCATGCTATGTCGTGGGGGTGATGTAAGTGTTTTTCTTAATACAATAATATTGCAGTATTGCTAAATTTTTTCTAAGAACAAATAAAATATTATTTGTGAACTCAAACTTGATATGCATGTTAAATAAAATAAATTGAGGGTCATATGCATTAATAAATATAAAACATAGACTATTAAAGCTAACTAAATATTAAGTTGTAACGCTGAGAAAAAAACTATAAATTAATATATTTAATTTAATGTGACTCGATTGTCTTGATAATTTTAAAAGTAATTAAGATGAATTTTTTTTTTTAAATGTTAAGGCAAAAAGATCTTGGATCTATCTAAGTTAACTCCAGTTAACCTATAAAAATTATGTCCCGGTTATTAACTTGATAGGGTTTAATAAAAAAAATTTCTTAAACCATTTTTTATTTAATTATATAATAAATAAAAATAGAATCTAGCATGAAAGCAACTTAATAAAGTTTAAAAAAAGAGAAGCGAACATTATTGGTTTCACAAAAAAACACGTGCTAATGTTTTTAAAACGCTACTACAATTTTATTACAAAAACAGAGTAAGAAAATTGAGTGATATTTAATGAAATAAAATGTAAAATATACTCTTAATTAATTTTTAAAAAATTTGATTGAAATTCATAAAAAAAAAGAAAACACAAAATAAAAAAAATTTAAAACTCTTGACACATTACAAAAAGGTTAAGGATGTCCATGATTTTTATTTTTTATTTAGGAGTGATGACTTATTGTTTTTATAATAGATGATAGTTTGCCTGTTGTGGCAAACAATTTATCACGTGATTGATTATTTTTCAGTTATTCGTAATAACTAGAATATTAGGGTCAATATTTTAGGCCTCATAAAACTATTTTCTAACTAATTTTTACATGGAAATATCGTAAATACACTTAAATATCTTGATAAACTCATTTCCTACCCAAAAAACTTTAAAGTCACTCTATGAAAAATTAAAATTAACCAAATTTTTAAAAACAAAATAGACCATGATCTATTTTTTTAATATTTTTATAGGGAAACAACATCATCATTGAACTCCTCTTGAGAAGACGAAGTTATTTATACAAAAAAAGACCATTTTTTATTGTTAAAATATGGTTATCCATTTTTTTTTATATTATCTATTATTTTTTAGCAACCCTCTCTCTTCTTATTCAAACCTAGGGACCAATATTAAAGGAAATAAATTTTTAAAATAGGTTTTTTAAGCACATATAGTATATTCTAAATAAAATAATTAAAAAATTAGATTGAGATGCATAAAAAAACACAAAATAGTTTCAAGAAAACAAGCTTAAATGCCTAACACACCTAGCTTATTAGAAATAAGGTTAGACATGTGCTAACTAATCCTTTTTTTTTTTTAAGCGAATGACTTCATTTTTTTTATAATAAGCAACATGTCACCTGCTGTGACAAATTACTTGTCGCTAAATTAATTATCATATAGCCATCCTTGATGATAAAAAAGTCATGGTTTAATATTTGAGTACTAATAAATTATTTTTCAATTTATTTTTATTTAAAAGTATTTTAAAAACACTTCAAGTATCTTTATAAACCAACTCTCAACGCTAAAACACCTTAATATCACTTTTAAAAAAAATCAACCAAATTTTAAAAAAAATAAATAGACCCAATCTATCAATTTTTTTGAGTATGTTTATAAAAAAAATCATCATCATTAAACTTCTCTTGAAAAAAAAAATGCCAATGATATCAAGAAATTCTTTTTTTTTTTACCAAAATATGACCAACCAATTATTCTCTTTCCCAATTTTTTTGAGTATGTTTATAAAAAAAATCATCACCATTAAACTTCTCTTGAAAAAAAATATGACCAACCAATTATTCTCTTTCCTTTGCCATTTATTTTTGTAACCCTCTCTCTCTTTCTTCAAACCGAGAGATTGATATATATATATATATAGTTGGGCTAATACAAATAATTGAAAAACTAAAAGGAATAAAAAAGAAATTATAAGAAATCTTAAGGCAATTTGTTTTTAAAAGGACTGACAACACAATAACAAAAATGGTTTGTATGTTGGTTTTATTGTAAAATATTGTTTTTAAAAAATAAATTTC
Source organism: Populus euphratica (assembly GCF_000495115.2). Lineage (NCBI taxonomy): Eukaryota > Viridiplantae > Streptophyta > Magnoliopsida > Malpighiales > Salicaceae > Populus > Populus euphratica. The sequence goes on from NW_011500341.1 coordinate 128,273, forward strand.
TTTAACCAACAAAATCAAACACCATCTTTCAAAATTGAACAATCACTTAATATCAAAATACTTTTTTAACATTTTAAGAATCCTATAAAAAACAATTAAAAATAAATTATGAGCTTGAAATACTATTTAACTCAATTTAGAAAGACAAAATTAAAAAAAATAAATGGTTAGAAAAAAGGATCCAAAAAAATTAAAAAATTATTTTAGTTAAGAATATTTTGTACAGTGAAATCGACAAATCTTTTAGGTTTTTCGTAATTAGTTAACCTAGTCATTTGATGCATTACATCCATTAATGTTTTTTTATTTCTATATAAAATTTCTCTCTTTTATAAGAAAAGTAAACTTATAAAATATAATAATATAGAAAAGTGATCAATTTACTTGTCCAACCAGCCATCGAGGTAACTAATTTATTATCTAGTGCTATCCCTCCCTTTCCTGGTTCTGTGAAGAAATGAGATTGCCGACAGGGCAAGTTTTGGGTAGTGTAGTTGCATTCGACGACCCTGTCTAAATGTAAATAAAATAAATGTACAAATTAGTAGAAATATCAATATTTGTTAATGATGTGCCCATATTTATTCTCATAGAGTACGAAGCTCGCCGAGAGCCACTCTGAATTGCGAAACAACTTGCACAGAAGGCACTGTCCTCCAAAAGAGCACCATGATTCATCAGTGCCATGTTCTGCGGCTCGGACCCATCTTGCAAAGATGTCTCACTAATTTTTATCAATCCTTCTTTTCAGTGTCTTGTGTTCTCAACTTGTTTTCAATATAAAGGAATTATTCTTCCAGTCTAAATATTTACCTTAATATGGAAAATTTCCTTACCTTGATACGGTGCGCTGTTGGAGTTTGAGAGTCCTAACCATCAGACACAAATGGCCGCCAAGTCAATCCTTGCAACATAATTATAAAGTATGTCTACATTTTTTTTTATTTTTTTTGCAACTGTGCATCCGCAATCACTCTACCCTAAATCAAACCCGAGCCTATTCCCTAGCGTTTCTGTATTTCTGGACTGTTCATCTAGCCATAGTACAAGTCTACATTTTTCTGGCCTGTTCATCTTTATTAAGTTCGTGTGTGCTGGCTTCTTAGTTTAAAAGTTAAGGCCACTATAATTGCATTACATCCTTGTAATATAATATATAACGCATTATAGTATCCAATAGTTTAGATTTTCGATTTTTATTTGAAAGTCTCAATTTTAAATTCTACGAATGGTGGGGATTTGAAAACTTGATTGGAATTTAATAATTGACTGTCAATAATGAATCTCTCACTTGCAATTTATACTCTATGGATTGGATCCTCAAATCATTACTAAGCCATTGGACCTTAATAGTTTATAATCGCATCGAATTTAATAATTAAATCTAGGTTTACTTAATTTAAAATATTTAAATCTTATGATGATCAATAACTTTAATAACTCTATTATATTATTTTATATTCTTATATTTACTTTATATAGAACATGTATACTAACAAATTTAACCTTGAACAAAATTTATCACAAACACAATTTTGGGAAGAGCATCGAGATTTTTTTTTCTTTGATGAATAACCAAGAGCTTTGAGTTACTTCAAATATGTAATTGTATGTGTAATACTATGCTTATTATTTTGGACCCCCGTGTAAACGGAAAATCCCAACTGCGCTAGCTTCCTCGTTTTCAAAGGCCAAAAATAACTTTTTTCAATTTCGAACTTTTGACTCAAAATGTTGCCTCCAAAATCAAGCAATTGAAAGGCAGCAGGTAGGCCTAGCATCCCATTGAACTTGTATTTTCTTGCACAAGCCAGCACCTATACATGCATGTTCATGTGTATGTGTCATTTCACCCTTGCATAATTATGCACTAAAAAACCTGAAAAAGAAATGGGCTCAGATATTCAAAACATGATTTATTAGTATCTCTTATGGCCAGCTGAATTTTTGTGTGTTACTCATGTAAAATTTGAAAAACAAGGCTGAAAGATAAGGACAGAACATATTGATACCATTAATATTAATAAAGAAATAATACATCAGCAATTCCACTAAATTAAATACCATATCCTGTATTGTTGCTTGGTCGTCTTTACTTTACTAGTTAATGGAGGGTAATAATTTTCCTCACTAGCTAAAACTTTGTGGATCAATAATACATTTTTCTAGATGCGATTTCAACCTCATCAATTCAAATATTACACACACACACGCGAGTTAAACAGAGTTGTTAATTCGGACTACCGCACCGACTGATTAGCCATTAAGCACATATACACAGTAGCAATGATCGAAATTCAAATGAAAATGATGGTGATGATTGTATTGATGATAGCAATGGGTTAATAATTGTAAATCTTATTTTAAATATATAGTTAGTGCAAAATAGTGTCATTAAAGAAAAAGAAATCAAAATTGTTGCTAATTGGACGAGAGGAAGAAAAGCAGGAACAAAAGCACCTTCATAGGGCCCATTTCATGTCCCCTCATGAGACCTAAGCTTCCCCCCCACTGCACAATCACACTATTCTTCTTTCATCTCTTTTCTTTCTTTCTTTCTCCATCACCCACCCGTTTTCTTAATTTCAATTCTTGTCAAATTAGTCTCGATCATTTTCTCTGCAAAAGAAATTAATCATGTCAGGTGATCAAAGGCCTAAAGATTCTGCTGAAGGCTCTTCGCGATCTGTGGGCGATCACCACCAGCTTCAATCAGCTCCTTTGAGCCGGTATGAGTCGCAGAAACGGCGAGACTGGAACACTTTCGGGCAGTACTTGAAGAATCAGAGACCCCCAGTTTCATTATCTCAGTGTAATTGCAACCATGTGCTTGATTTCCTTCGGTATCTTGATCAGTTTGGCAAGACTAAGGTTCATCTACATGGGTGCGTCTTTTTTGGGCAACCTGATCCTCCTGCTCCTTGTACATGCCCTCTAAGGCAAGCTTGGGGGAGCCTTGATGCCCTAATCGGACGCCTTCGAGCAGCTTTTGAGGAGCATGGAGGATCAGCGGAGACTAACCCTTTCGGAAATGGAGCTATTCGGGTTTATTTGCGTGAAGTGAAAGAGTGTCAAGCTAAGGCAAGAGGGATTCCTTACAAGAAGAAGAAGAAGAAGAAGACTCAAATAAGGCCAAGAGACGAAGCAAAGCCTTCGATGCAGACAGCTTAAGTCCTTTGGCTTCTTCCGATAAATGGTAATTATTTTTTTCTCTAGATCATACATAACATTTAAATACATACCAATCTTGTGCGTAGTTTAGAAAATCTAATGGCAACACTGGCTAAATATAAATGTATCTTTAATTTAACTACACGGTAAGCATATAACCAGGCACCACTTAATCAATTCTTGAAAATGGTATGGTTAAGACATATAGCGTACGTGCGTTAGTAGAAGGAAGTCGAACGGCAGTGATTGATTGGACTTCCAATACATTGAAAGGCATCATGACATACGAAAACTAGTTTGTGTGTAGGTTTTCGTTTTCTGTCATAAACCCTAAACCCACATTCCAAAACCCTAATCTGATATCACTTTCAAGACTGTGCAAGATGAAACAACTCTCTGGTTAAATGAAAATTTTACCTGAACAGCTTTTACCCTTATTTATTATTTCAAGAATACATCAACTACCATTATTGGAAAGGAGGGAGAATAGTATTTTGTCCCCCCCCACCCCCTCCCCCCCCATACCACGCTATAAAAACACTGTTCAGGTGCTGTTTCCAAATTGGATTAATAAATTTCGCAGCCTGTTTTACTTTTTGCCTTGTTTTGCCTCTTTTGTGATTCTGCGTGATTTTTTGCTCCCCATGATTCGAATGACCATCATGTGATATGTCATACGTTGCATGTGATTTTTATACACATTGACGTTGGGATTCAACATGCATAATTATAGTCTCATAATATTTAAACTCCCAACTATTATTTTTTATTACTTTTCTTGTTGTGGAACCAAAATCTTGTATTTTTATGTTTATGTGCTTTCATTGTAAAAAACCATTAGTCAGTCTTGTTAATTGCCAGAAATCTCAAAAAATGCTTGAGGTAGATCTGTGAAAGCAGGTACGCTTGTAAAACTATGAGTCAGCACATATGATGTCTGTCCCAGTAAGTATTGTCCACTGCATTATTGTCTTCTATAGATTTGCATGGATGGTTGCCCGCATTTCATCACATTCATTTGCATTCCCTGAAATTAAATTGTTTGAGAAAAAAAAACTGAAATATATGAAAATAAAGAATCTTTTTTATTTCAAAAGCAGGCGATCTTGAATTTTAGTCCTGAGGAACTTCCTTATTTGCACATTTGTTATGAAAATTAACTTATTTGTTCCTCTGAGATAATAAACAAAGTATCAAGCATGCTACGTCTCTTAATCCAAAGTAAAGTCTCTTGATCACTACCCACCATTTGTCTTTATTAATTCTCAAAGATTGTGTAAAAAGTGTTTGTTGGGATATGAGGTTTGATCTCCTTTAAACCAGATTTCATAAGCATGATTTGACTCAAGGATTGAAGTTTTGTGATTAGGGATTTATTTTGCCTATCCAAATAGATGGATGGATCGAGTTAATTATCAGGAGATGTCTAGTAATGGTGAGTTTAATCGATACGGAGTGATGCGCGTGGTTAAGAATCGACAATGATAGTCATTACAGTAGAAGAAGAAGCAATCGCCATAGTTGTGGCAAGGATTATATATATACTTTTAACTGAAACCTCGTATCCTAATTAACGATTTGTTGTTTCTGTTAGTATATTACAGTTTCCACAACGTATCTCGGTAAGTGACTTGTGTGTGCTTTTAAAATCTCCATCTTTCAGCTGTAACAAAATAAAATTTTCTTTTCCAATCTCAAATGCGAAAGTAATGTTTGCAAACAAGCTATTCTTGAATTTGTAAATTAATTTCACTTATAAGAGTTTGTTTTACAAAGGAAATGGATATTCTGCATTAAATTAATCTTGGAAATCAAGTACGGTAACCCTAAATCAAAATTTAATTTTCCTGTTTTTTTAATGTAAATTAATGCTTTAGTTAGTTTCTGAACAAACCTAATATAGGGGACGTCTTACGGTTTTAGGAATTGAAGGTAAGAACATGCTAAATGACATTCAAAATTAGCTTATAGCTGAGTCGCATAGATTGGTTTTCTTGAATTCATTTCCCATGGACATTTACTTACATGGATATGAATGAGACTAACCTCAGTACATCATGCCAAAAACAGAAGGCATTAATTTTGCTTTGAAGTTCAAATTCCCATCTTGTTAGTGAAAAATAAAAATTAAATATAAAGTAGAGTAAAATTTATGCAAACTTCAAGTTTAAAAAGTTTTTATTTTAGCAGATATTTTAAAAAATTATATAAATTATATTTTAAGACTTTATATAAAAATTTAAGCTATTAAATATAAATGATTCTTTAATATATGTGATGCCCTCACCACAACTATGGCAATTGCTTCTTCTTCTATATTGTAATCACTATCATTATTGACTCTTAACAGCGCACATCACTCTTTATCCATTAAACTCACCGCTCCTAACTTGATTCATCCATCTATTTGGATGGGCAAAATAATTTTCTAATCACAAAACTTTAATCCTTGAGTCAAATTTTGCTTGTGAAATCTGGAGCAATATATACATTTCTAGTTGTCTTCTTAGAAGATTTTTTTTTTTTTATTGTGAAGTTCAAAGTTTTAGCATGAATATTAGTTTCAGAGAAAAACAAAAGCAAAGGTAAGAAAGTAAGGAAGAGTTTTTTATGGTGGAAATTCCGTAAATCTTCATTTTACTAGACTCTCTATCAATTGCTCTGCCGATAATAAGAAGCAAGGTTGCTGTGAAAGTTCCTTGGAACAATCTATGTAACGAATAAGGAAAGCAGTTACACATTTTAAGCAATGTTAGCAATTAATTTTTTTCTTTGCTATTTAAGTTTGCACTTGTATCACCCTTTAAAAAAATACCAAAAACAATCCTGAATGGAATTGAAAGAATCTCAATTATGAATGGGAATAGAGAAATCAAAATGAGTAATAAAGAATCAAAATAATGTTTTAATAGAACACAAAGTTTTAAATTGTAACTGGAAAGCGAACTGAAATTTAGAACTTGTAATAACTATTTATTAGATTAACAAGAAGACAGAATGTGAAAAGACACCATATTGAAGGGTAACGATGACCATGAGGGAAAAGAATAGCCATGATACTTTGATGATTGAGCTAAACCATCTATTTCCATCTTGTATTTTTATTAATTTGGCCAATTGAGCACTTGCATTGTTAATCAATTAAGTACAATTTGTCTAAATTAAAAAAAAAAACACTACTCAAAAGGAAGGGTGGTGTGGACGATAATATTAACATGAATGAATGAAAAGATTATAATAATAACTTTACATGAAGATGCGTATTTTTTTGTTTGTTTGTTTGATAATAATCGAAATTATGATACTAATTAATTAATTAAAAGTACATGGATATTTAAGTCCCTTGAAAAAAAAAAGAGAGAGAAAGCCTAGACAACACCTAAAAGAATTTGATGAAGTGAAGAATTGTTCTTAATATGATAAATTAAAAAATATAGATTCTCAATAGGTGGAATTCATTGGTCAAAAAATAATTTTTATATGATTTTCTAACATCGTTTGTTAGTAAAAATTATTTAATCTTAAAACTTGTATAAAACACAACTATATATTATATTGATTATTTGATTATTCATATTCTAATATTATGTTATATATATATATCTGTGTGTGTGATGATGATGATTTAACTATTGAATTGACATGTAGTAATGTTGTTATGTTTTGTAAGTATGCATCAATTTTGAATTAGTTTGTAATTATGTGTTTGTAGTATTTGTATCATTGTTATTATATTTTTATTATTTGTGCATTAATAATTTAGAAAATTTATCAATTGAGTTCTTTTTATATATAAAAATGAAAAATTCGATTATTGGTCAACATTCACTTCCCACCCTTATGCCATGTTTGATCACGTGAAAAAGAAAAAAGAATTCTCAGAAAAGATGAAAACAATTTATATTCATTTAATTTCCTTCAATTTCTTACCAACAAAATAAATATCCAACTCAAAAAAACTAATAAATTGAATTATTTTCATTACATAAGAAAGTTGTATACTTTGTAAAACTCTTAATACTTTCTCAATAAACTCTTTCAATTCCATCGAACAAAAAAATAAATAAAATACAAATCCATATCAAACTTCTTCATGGTAAAACTCACCATCATTTAATTGCTTTTTCTTATGGCCAATCATCAAGACCCAGTCAGCCTTGTAATGCAAAGTGAAATCATAATAATGAAATCTAACAAAACATTATCATAATAAGACCATAAACAACTAAAAGGTGGATTTCTTCAATTTCAGTTTACAAAGCAATAAACTTATTTTTTCAACTTTTTTTCCCTTTTTTCTTTTTTTACATGTTTGAATTAATATGACACTCACAATTATGTATATATTTGCAATTAACTAATGACATGCAACAAAAACACATTATTTATAAATATTTGAAATTAAAAATACTATAAAAAATAAATGGACATTAAATTACAAATAAATTAAAAACTTCATTCACAATCGCCAAACATGTCAATATGGCACATTCCTAATACAATAAACGAAACAAAACTGCTTGGGCACATAAATTTGAAAATCTAAACATTCAAATAATAAAAATAAAAATACCGAAATCTAAATTGAAAAAATTAAAATGCTCAAACGTTGATACGTGACCAGGGCTCTATTTGGGAACGTGGTTGAAACCGCGTTCTCTCAGATTTTAAATTTTTTTTGCTATATATATATATATATATTTAAAAAAAATTTAATATACTGATCTCAAAAATAATTTTTTTTAAAAAAAAAAAAAAATTATTTTAATATGTTTTTAAATAAAAAGTAGTTTGAACTGCAACCACTACCACAATCCCAAACAAACTTAACTCAATAGCAATCGCATATCATTCTTTGAAAAAATAAATCTTATTTGCATTTCTAATTTTCATTTATAGCTCTTTTCAAAAAAAGAATATATTAATTTTCATTCTTATTTCCACTCTCATTTTTATTTCTTTCAACCAACTTCAAAAAAAAAAATTCATTTTCATTTTCATACTTACATTCTTGGTATCCAAATTTCAAACTTTTAATGACGGTTCATTCTAATAATTAACTTCTATCAAATGACTCCTCCACATTGAGACCCTGATCCAGCCATGCATGGAAGTAAACGGCTGGAATTCATTCTAATAGAGGTAAGTTATTACGAAGGAAATAAACATATTTGTTGAAAATATTGTTATTAAGATGAGAGCAACAAAGAAGATTTGGAATTTCTTTCTAATTCCCGCATGCGGTATGCTAAAAAACAAAAGATATTAGCAAGAATATTGCCGTATTTAATATGAAAAAATACCAACAAATTCTAAGGGCTCTTGTTAGCCAGAAGAAGACAAGAATATTTCAAAATAAATTCATTTGAATACAATTAAAACAGAGGAAATCCAATGCATACTTTGAAAAAATTTGTTTATCATGTATTACGGAATCAGTGTTGGTGTCAAACTGGCAATTAAGAAGAGTCAAATTGCAATTTTTCTGTGTTATTTTACTTCACCAACACAATTTTTTAGACCAATATTTTGCTTTCTATTTTCTTCTTTTTAAAAAAAAAAAAAAACCCGGATAGAAATGAAGCAGTACCTATATTAGAAAGTACAGATTGATAATTTACATATTTGCTTATGGTGTGTCGAAGGATATTGTTATTAGTATTAATCTGAGTTTTGGAAAACAATAAACCCTAAGAATGTTAATTGCCTGCACAACCAAACAATATTATTTAGGCTGATAAACACTTTTCTTTGAAGAAAGAAAAAAAGAAAAAGAAAATTATTTACTGAAATTTTTTGCTTTTGACTATATGATATGGGTATGAGTCATAGACGCCTACCCGAAGGGTCAAACCATTGCAAAGAAGTTGATAAGTTAACTAGAAAGATGAAATAAAGGGTTACAATTATTTTTAGTTGCTGAGTGGTTTTGTAATGTACGTGTGTACAAGCTATGTATCGGAGGAGTTCATTAGGGCTTCAGGGAAACATATCGTTTTACTAGTCCTGGGAGAAACGAAGCAAGAAAGCTCAAGCATAACATCAATTCCAAGAGAGTGTATATAATTCACGATTTTGGTCATAATTATTGTTTGACGAAGTTACAGTTCGCTTTGTATTTTCTGTTAGTTAATTATAGGGTTGTTTGGTTCAAATTCAAAGCCTGTCCGTTTACAAACGTCCACTAAATCTCTTCTGATCAACAGTCATACAGAAGTTGAGCTTTTCTTCTCCTACCTATTACTCTGTTAAACTTGGATGTTTGCTACATGTTCTTGTACGCGGTTGTTCCTTTTTTTATTACAATTATTATTCTTTAACTTGATTTTATACTGTTATTAACTATTTACATACTCGAGAACGTTAACATTGGACGATAGAGCTCCCTCAATCCCTCTCTATATATCACTTTCTTGATGATAATGTGTGTGTGTGTGTGTGTGTACAGACACATTTATGGTTGATGAAATGATGTTGGTTGTGTAGGGAAGTCCAGGTTTGGAGCTCGGATACCACCAAAGTTTCTATAAAAAGAAAATGATATTGATCCCTTAATTATCTGAGAGATATTCTTTCAAGATGACATGTGATAACATGTTACTTTTACAATTAGATAAATTAAGCTAATTCGGAGTTTATTGGCAACTCTTATTGCCATTTTGGGTTTGGTTAGCTGCAATTCGAAGCTTCAGCTGTTACTCTTTGCTTTGTCTGTTTCTTCGATTTTGGTCTTATGTTCAAAATTTAAAGCTGTATGTTCTCTGGCCGTGAGACATTCTCCTTAATGAGGGGAAATTTCTTAGATTCAATCAGATAAAGAGTTTATGCTTGGATAACTGGTAATGTCACTAGGAGTGGATGAGTGGAGGCCTGTGATTGCCTCGATAGTGGCTAGTGATGTGAAGTAATTAACCAGATTTAACAATTACGTGTGTGCTTTTTGCTTCTTGTTAATCTTGAATAATTACGTACGGCAGTAACATTTTGCTTTTTGTTAATCTTTGCAGGATCACAAAATAGGACACATGAAAATGAAGTTCCAGAAAGGCAAATGTTTGGGGGTCTAGCCTCTGCTTCAGTACTTATTATATAGCTAGCTAGCTTCTCTCTTTGCAGATAGTGTTACATCACAGCCTACTTCTAAATAATCTTGTCCTGGCAGGTTGGTCTAAGAAGTTATTCCTAGCTTATAGGAATTAAAACTGCAGTCGTAATGTTCTACTACATCCTCGACTTCTTAATTAATTAGTACGACGTTAACACTATATTTCCAGCTCTGTTGTTTCTTTGCTGCAGAAGAAAACTAGTGTCTTCAGCTAATGGCGAAAATGGCTCTTAGCTTCTGCCAAAACGTAGCTTTGGTCTTGCCTCGCATTAGATGAGCTGTACTTGCTAGTAATCCTTCAATTGTCCAAAGTACCAAGTTTTTCTTCATGTTGAATCTCTAGTTAATTTCCTACATATGCGAACACTTAGTAATTTTTATCTCTAGCTACCTGCTTTTTCTTTCGCTGCATATATATATATACAGTATTTTAGACTCTACCACTAGTTGATATATATCCCAATCAATCTGATTCCAGGATACGAGGAGCTTGGATTTCTCCCCAGATGCATACCTTAATTTACCAGCTACACAAGGATAGTGGGCGGAATAGATCACTAAACCACACATAACACCGCAAGATGCCCATCAATGATTTATTGTCAAGGCAGCGTTTTAATTCTGTTATCAGTCTAATTGTACTTTTGAAAAATCATTTTTTTATGTTTTTTAGAATTGTTATATCAAAAATATTTTTTAAAAATAAAAAATATTATCTTAATATATTTCCAAATAAAAAAACACTTTAAATAATAATATCTAATACAATCCTAATCTTTATCACAATTACTACACTACGTAACTCATAACCTCGGGCTTATGTTTGGGAGCCAAGGAGAGCTAGCCCGCTACCTGCACGAAAACCTGAAGGTGGATTGGTAGCTAACTAGTTACACTGAATTATATATGAACCATTTATGATCCATTTATAATTAAATAGGTAGTGAAATGCTCAAATGACTGCCATATTAATGAAGTAGGAAGTTATTGTCTGATCCTCGATCTATTTTTTTCGAAACAAAAACTAATAAGCAATAAGCAATTCCAGATCCCCTAAACTAAAATATTAGTTAGATATGCCAGCACATAACACTGCCTGCAAAATAATATTTTCAAACAAAATATATCACTCGGAACACAGAAATTCCACGAGAAGTTTAGCTTCTGATTGGAATATTTTTAACAAAAAAATCACTCAAATTAACTTTCCAATAGAATATTCTTTCAGATTTTTTTTCCTTGTTAATTTTTCCTGATATTTAATTTTAAAAAAATTAAAAATTAACTTAAGGAAATTTTAATCCAAAATTTAAAAAATAGAAAATAATACATAAAACTCAAAACTTTTTAGAAATATATATGTTAAAAAAATAAAAAGTAGAATTTTTTTAATATATATATATATATCCTAATAAAATTTAATTACTTGGGTGGAAAATAAATATTTTCTTAGTCATTAACTAAATATATTCATAAAATCATAAAGCCCAAAATCCATATTTCAATTAAAAGGAAAAAGAAAAATAAATGTTACTTAAAATATTTATCCTAACAAAATTTAATTTATAATTGTATATAAAAACACAAACTCTAAATAAATTATCTTAAAATATTAAGAATCATAAATATTAAGAGGACTTTATCGGTAAATATTAAATAAATTTTTTTATTTTATATGTTAAAGTATTATTATTATTATTATTATTATTATTTATTGCGAATGCTGAGGATTTTATTAATATTGTACCGCATACACCATAAATTTCTTGATATAAAGAGCCAATACTTTTTATCTAACAAAAAGAGCCAAATATTAGGTACAAGAAAGTTGATCAGTATTACAATAAATAAACTAAAATAACTAGGTAAATAACTATAGCAATCTAGAGTATCATTGGTTTTTTTTCCCATCTTAATTGTTTTTCAATTTCAACCTTTTATGTACAAATTATTTATTAATTTCTTAAATTTTACTTAAAATAAGAAAAAAGACCAAAAAAGAACCAAAGCATAAAAAAGAAAAATCTCATGCCAATATCAAACTCATAGAAAAAAAGGTTAAGTTTAGTCCACCTATAGTTTTTATAATTTTAATTTTGATTTAAAAATTTATTTTCTTACATTTTAATCTTTTAAGTTTGAGAAAGTAGAGAAAAAGTTTATTGAGGTGAGAAAAGTATCAATTTGGTTATATTCATTTGAAATAAATAAAAAACTAATCTTTAGGTTAAATTCAATAAGAGCGATCCAATTGATGTGTTTTTGAAACCTTCTATCTTATTTAAGAAAGCAAACTAAGGTTAAGAGAGGAATTTTTTTCTATTTTATTTTTATTTTTTATTTTTTTTATCGATAAATTGGATTTTTGACATTCTAAAGATGATTTTAAGTGAAAATAAAATTAAAAATGATTTTTAGAACTAAAAAACTTCCTTGAATTTTCTGAACACACCATTATAATTATAAACAAACAAGCAACACGTCATCTTCTTTTTATTTAAAAATAATAAGATGATGATTCGTAGTATGTTCAATTTGAAAAAAAGATAAATAAAAAGTTTCAAACTACTTTGGCCACCCAAACCCATTTGGATTTTCTTTTTATTTTTTGATATTTTTTTTAATTTTATTTTTTAACGTTGAGTTTTTATTGAATTTTTTTATTAGTTTTCTTTTAATTTTATCATTCAACGTTAAGGTGATTTTGAATTATTTGGCCACCCAAACCCATTTGGATTTTTTTTTATTTTTTGATATATTTTTTTCAATTTTATTTTTTAATGTTGAGTTTTTATTGAATTTTTTTATTAATTTTATTTTAATTCTATCATTCAACGTTAAGGTGATTTTGAATTGGTTTTTATAATTTGCTTCGATTTGCTTTCTATGAAGTTATTATAATCTCAAAAAAAAAATACTAATATTTTATTGGTGTTTAATTTTATGAGTGTGAATTTGTATTGTCGCATAATCAAATAAAAACTAATTTAAAAAAATAAAGTTATTAAATCCAATGAAATTTATAACTTTGATGACATTTATAACTTGGATGACATGTTTGGCAATCAATTAGAAAATTTGGCTTTTTAACTTATTTTTATGAGCTTTTATAGGGTTATCATATTTTTAAACAAATGTCTTGATATTGGCTTGATGCTAAATTTTATAAGTATTTATTTTTATTATTATATAATTTTAAAACTAATTAAAAATAAAATTATTAAATTCACTAAAGTCTACAATTAAATTTGCGGGTCTATAGGTTAAGCCATGAAGTCTAAGTTGATCATATATATTGTTATTTTAATATTTTTTAAAAAATATTATCTTAATTTTTTCTTTTTAAGTCAAATCATGTTTTTATGAATTTTTTAAATTGTCTTTAAATTTGCTAAGATGACTAAGTTAGGTTAGAAAAACTTCTATTGGTGTTTAAAATCTATTGCTAAGATGACTAATTTAATTTAAAATCTAAACTAGAAATAGATTAGGTTGAGAAATTTTAAATTTAACCTGTTGAACCGAGCTTAATAAGAATGCCTGAAATAATATATATATAAAAGAATGATCTAATTCATGTCTTTGGGCAGGTAAATTATATAGGAACATGACAAACGAGTAAGTTAACCCTTGGCCCATCACTTGTTGTGCCATTTTGTAACGGTTAGTGACGACAAAATCACTGACTCATTTTTATCAAAGGTGTCCCCCAGCTTGTAAGGTACACCGATATGGAGCATATAAAAATAAAGAGCATACGGCAAAAAAAAATATATGATCGCGACTCTTTTGCAACCACTAAGTGATGGGCGCCGCTTGAATTATTGCATATATTTTGCACTCCTCCTAGTATTTTACACCATAAAAAATGGATTCTTTTATAAAAAACCTTCTTTTAATTTTCTATCATTTTTTTTACCAATCAGAATTTCGATCTGGTAAAGATAGTATGCATCTTAGAAAGCTCTTTCCCACCTTTTCTTTTTTCAATGATCTTTATATAGGACACGATTTAAAATCTTATAATGTCAATCATTTGTATGCTTATTTAATTTTGTTTATATATGCATGACACATGCAGTCTTATTAGGATCATTTTTTTTTAATCTAATCTGTTATATCATGCCAATCAATATATATATATATATATATATATGTCCTCCTCAAAAGAATACCTCGTTTATCCACAAAAAAAAACCTGTGAATAATCAATATATATACAATTGCTTTCATAATACGTTTTTTCAGCCTGCGATTAATCCCTACAATGTAATTTTTTTTCCTTGATTTATTTATTAATAAGTTGAGTGCATCTTGATTTATATAAAACATATAAAGGTAGATTTTTTTTTCATTATATTGCAACCGTGAAAATTGGAATCATTGGAATTCAAATCTTGTTTTATTTAATGAAATGATTAGATAAAGCATCGCTCTTATAATGTCCATTCATTATGTTTGTTATTCATATATAATGAATGGACATTATATTACAAGTGTTTAAGACAACTTCATATATAGTTTAAGACAACTTCATATATAGCTTTGGATCCTTCACTCCAACCTATACTTGTTATTCCTTTATCTGGCCCCCCAACCCGTGTGAATCAGAGGAAGCATTGCTTCCCCTTCCTTTGATTGCAAAACATCTAAGCATAGTTTTTTATTTCCACTTAATAAAAAGGGATTTATTAGCAATGGCTAATGTGTGAAAAACTCGTACCTAAAATCTAGTGGGTAGGCTGGTAGCAGGAGCGGAGCGAGAAAATAAAATTAAGAGAGATCAAATTTCAGTTGTTTTATTATTTAGATTAAAATTATAAATATTATTAAGGTAGATGAAATTTCTCGAATGATAATTTTAAACCAAGGTTTTATATCTTAGTTAAGATGAGATATTTATTTTTATTAATGACTTAATGTGTTCTTGTTTTAAACTCAAGTAATATACCACGCTCGAGAACTCCTTGCTCATAGGAAATACACGCATTTGAAGCTCCAAATGCTAGGCCAAGATTTAGCCAATCCAAATTAATTATACATGATGGCTCAAACTTCACTAGATCTAAGATGGGTTGGTCATTTGAGGATTTTATTTTTATATTTGTCAATCATTCATGTAAGTACTGGGCTGTTTATGAAGTGGCATCTATAGCTCTATCGGATAATACAAGTCCGAATAATCACCTTGCACTCTTAGAAAGACTCCCGCAATTGCCTTTGTGAGCTTCCTTTCCTTTGATATATAACAATTTGATATTTGAAGAGAAAAAAAAAAACTCAATTGGATGAAATAGCATTAAATCGTAAGATAAGTACTAAAAAATTTTAGAAAATAAAATTTTGTTTTTTAAGAAACTACAAATTCTAAAAAATGCTCAAGGAATAAAATAAATTAATATATCTCTAAGAAAATTTAAAAGTTTCAAAAATTTAAGAATTTAAAAAACTTCCGACAATACTCAACGGTTAAAAACTTTTAGTGATTTCTTATAATTTTGTTAAAACTTTAATTTTGAGTATAATCAATATTTTTTATTTCTTAAAAGAAATATTTAAAAATTTAATATTTTTTAAAAACATAAATATTATTGAAATTTTCATTTTAGTTTTTGAAAACATTAATGGTTCTGATATGTTTGATTTTGTTTTCAAATATATTAATTGATACTCTTCTTTAAATATAATATAATCACTAGATAAATTAATTTGACTAAGTCATTTTCACATGATTTTTTTTGTATACTAATTTGATACAAACATCTAGACAGTTTTGGGGATTTCCAATATAACTTAGTTCGAAACTTTATATTTTGTTGATTCCTAAATAATCTATGTTAATGTTCCATCATAAATAGCTTATATTATATATTAAATTCCAATAAAATTCTAATCTAAAAAGTGACATGATTATACTTTTAATTTTGCTTCAAATATGTCTATTAACCATGTTTTAATAAATTTTTCAATAATCATCCATATAAATAAAAATTATCTAGCCAGTTTAAAAATTACTTGAAGATTTGATAAGAAAATATGGATTTGATAGATTATTACATTAGGATAAATAGATTTTGGATTTGAACATTTTTTAGTGGAATAATATCATATTTACTATGCTAAATTATGAACACAATGTTTTCTTGAACTATTCAACCTTTTATATAAACTAAGATAATAGTATCCACAAAATTCTCTACATAAAGATTTCCTTTGATTCTCACTATTATATTCATTTTGATCATGAACAACTTATGGATTCATGAATGTTCTAAAAAATTAAGTTTTTTATCAAAATTCTCAAAGAATTTGGCATATTTCTCACTCATATTGGTAATCTTTTATTAAAAGTATTTTTTTAAATACTCCATTCGGTGTATCAAGATATGAAAGTTATTAAAAGCACAATTCACCATTTATCACATTATAGCTAGCACTTATTTTATTATAAAAATAAGTAAGAAATAATAATTTCCTAGTGTTATCGAGAATATTTAATTTCCCAGTGTTATCGAGAATATTATATGACTTAGGTTTTTTATGTGTACTAAGATCTTAGGATCTCTAATTAACAAGTTATGTATATCATTATTATACTCTTTCATCTTTAAAGGCTTTAAACCTATTCTTTTCAATGAATTATATTTAAGCTCTTTTGACAAACTCTTGGCTAGCGGATCCATAATATTTTATTTTGACTTTTATATTCAATGCAAAAAATATAGATTTACTATTTAACATACTATTTTGTTTCCTTCTAAGTACTAGTTGACTATCACAATGAACACAAATATGTGGCACTGGTTTTGACTTAGATGACATATCCTCTAAGAAATCATAAATTCATCTAGCTTCCTCTCCAACTTTATCGAGATTAATAAACTTTGATCCCATCATGAATCTTGTAATACATGTTTATTTAAAGGATTTCCATGATATAAATTATTCAACAATTGTGAAGACATATCTCTTTATTCATTTTAGATCTTTAGTTTTGAATTTTCAATTAGAATCATTATACATTTTTAGTATTGTCAGGTAACTAGTATAGTGTATTCTATAATTCAAGATATATCTTGAATATTTGAGCATCATTTTTACTTCCTTCCAATGATTCCCTCTTCTATTATTTATAAATCTACTCAGTTTACTAACCAATAAGCAATATTAGGCTTTGTACAACTCATAACATATATTAGGCTTCCAATTATCCCAATAAGCAATATTAGGCTTTGTGCAGCTCATAACATATATTAGGCTTCCAATTATCCAAGAATATTCCAATTGGTTTATTCATTTTCCTTTTTTTATATATACATTTATATCAATTAGAGTTCTGATAGTACTATTTTAGTTAAAAAATCATAACTAAATATTTTAGTTATTTTTTTATCTCTTACTCATTCTAAGCTCAGCTTTATCATCTTTTGATTGATTATGACTACTTGAGTTAGCCTCAATTGTTATTTCAAATGAATGACTTTCTCATATTTTTTATTTATTTCATAATAATATTAGGATGAGTATTCTAAATACTTAACTTGTGTAAAAGAGATCGATATACACTATTATTGTATGCACCACCAGAAAATCAGCGAAAACCAATGAAATCAGAAACAAAAATTTTTTGTCAGTCACTTTTACCAATGGAAATAATTTCATCTCTAATTTTGTTAGTATATACCGACAGACCATTTCCATCTTCAATATGGTCAATATATACCAACGAACATATTCTATCGGTATATACTGAATGTATTGCCGATGAATTATATAGATTTTAAAAAAGTTGCAACAGCATGATGACATAGATTTTTTCATATGGTTTTATCGATGGAATGACTGAGGGATTCAAACTCGGATCTCCGTACAATGATGTGGCACAGTCACCGGCAGACTTATTGACGGGTATACCAATGAAAGGTTTCGTCGGTGATTCCATCGGTAAAAGCCAATATATACCAACTCTGTCAACTCTCTCTTCCTCTATTTCTTCTTTTTCTTTTCCTTCTTCTTCCTCATCTCAACTCTACCCTCCTAAAATGCAACCAACTACCCATCCCCACTTTCCTCTTCTTCTTAACACAAGCACTCAAGTTTCTTATACTTTTGTACATGGTCACAACATCTGTTCTCCAAGCAATTTATTGTGAATTTTATCATTTTTTGTAAGTAAATCTATCCTTTTTAGTTTTAACATTTAAACATTTCAAGAAAGTTATATTTGCTTTTAAACAAATAGGTATAACAATATCTTGTGTAGTCATCTATAAAATTAAAATAATATTTTTTCCTCACCTCTAGTTTGCATAAAGTTTAAATGACCAATATTCAAATAAATTAAACATATAGGTTTACTACTTCTTTCCATTGAATGAAACTTAGTTTTTTTTTTTATGAATTTTGATTCTACACAAACCACACATTTATTATTTTTCTAAAAAATCATTATTGGTAATAAATCAAAATTTAGAAACCTTTGTATAGATTTATAGTTTACGTGGCCTAATTTGTCATGCCACATGTCATTAGACTCAAACAAGTTTGAAGAAAAGGCATTATTATTACTCTTCTCATCCATAACTTGTGTCATTATCCATATATATATATATATATTACAAAAATAAACATGTCTTTTTAGTAAATTTAGTTCATTTTCATTATTTTTGCATTAAAAGAATTATGAAAATCATTAAAGAATACAAAAAAAATCTAAAATAAAAAAATAATAAATAAAATAAAATATATAAGAATACAAAACAAATCTAAAAGAAAAAATAATAAATAAAATAAAATATATAATTCAAGTTGAAATTTGACCAATAATTAAGCATCACCGGAAAAAATAAAGCTTAAGCATTTTTGGGTCATAATTAAGGGTTAAATTGAAGAAATAGCTTAAATTAGCTTAATTTGGCTAAAATTAAAAGGAATTGGAAGTTTAACGAAGAGTTTGAAATAAATAGCCAAGTTAGAAAATCAATTAAGGGCTTAATTGAGAAAATTTAAAATTAAATGTCAATTAGCTTAAAAATAAAGAATTAAAGAACCAAGGACTAAAATAAAAGAAATAAAAAAATCAAAGGGGATGTTCTGATTTAATCAAGGATAAGTCTGAAATAAATTAAGAGAAAAATAAGAAAATTGATAAAAATAAGAAAATTCAAAATCCAAGGATTGTAATGTAAAGGAAAAGATATTCTAAGATTTAATCTTTGTCTTATATTGTTCTTTCAAATCAGTCCAATTCAATCCACTTGATTCAATTTAGTGAATTGGATCCTTGATTTTTATATCTTGTTAATTCAATTAAATCCAACTGAATCAAGCAATTAAGCCTAGGATCACAATCCCTTAATTTTAGTTTTTCAAATTGTAGACATTCAAAGAAGATCCCAACTTCAATCTCAAAATCCCTCAATCATAACCTAATTTATTTTTCAATCTAATCTCCATTAATGAAGGCTCTAAATAATTAACCAATCAAAACTTCAGCATTTTCTCTCCATAAGAAAACAAGAAAATTCACAAGGAAAAAAAAACATTAGCATAACATTGGGAGATGGAAACACTATAGGCAATAGCCTAGATAGACACTTGTTGATTTTTCTCTTACCAACACTTTTTAATTTTCCATGTCATTCATTAGCTTCCTTTCTCATAGTTCAAAAAGACTATTATCGATCAATTCTTTAACAACAGTGATTTCTCTTTTGCATAAGCCACCGTCTCAAAGTCCATCCACTACCAGCAGCACCTATAATCTCCTAAAAAATAGACTACCTCACCCGGCCATAAAAAGACCAACCAGACCCATTAACCTAAACACAATCAACCACCACACCAAATTGCTTTAAACCATCCTTCATGTTTTGATGCAAATTACGATATTTAGTTGTGGTTGGAGGTTGAAGCTACTATGGACCCAATAGATATTAGGTTTTTGGTATGTCTATAACTATAGCCGAGATATGTAAATGAATTGTATTTATTTTTACTTTAGCATCCTATATTTTGGCCCCAACCAGCCATCATCAACCATTCACAAGAAGATCCAAGAACTCATTGATAAACAACTGTTTGTTCTAAAGGTTGATTTGGAGACAAAGTACGAAGAACAAAGTAAAGAGCAATGGAAGCAAATACAAGCATACTTGTTCTCCCCCTCTTGGAGATCCTAAACCTCTCGGATTGGGATTTTTTCCTCCCTTCCACCTCCAAATATATTTTAATAGGAATTTTTTATTATAATTAAAATATTTGTATTAAATGTTAAATTAATATTTTTATTATTCAAATTTGTTGTCATTTTTTTTGGTGATTTTAGGTTGAAAAAATGCAATTATGGTTATAATAGATTAATATAAAAAAAACAATAAAATATCAATAGAGTCACCAATAGATATAAAAAATTTTATTAGTGAATCCATTAGAAATATCCAAACCAATCTTATCAGAGAATTATAAATTTTTATGACTTTCTAGACTCGTAGATGGAATCCACAATGGATGTTATATCGATAATTTTATCAGGGATGCAGTTGGCAATATTCAATTCATAGCCAATGATATCATCAACATAATGTTTTATTAGTATTTATTGAAAAGGACTTTCCGTTGACAAGATTTAATTTGATTTGATTTGATTAATTATTTTAATAGGATTTTTTTATTCAAATCCAAAAGTTGAGGTATTGAAAATGCTTTAATCCTTAAGTTAGGGTAGTTTTTAATGATATAAATGATAAATATATTTCACGATAAAAATATTAGGAATTTAATTGAAGCCACTAGAAAAAAATACTTGCCCCCCAAACTTAGGATTAAATTAAAATTAATCTTTTTATCAGTTATGTCATAGATGAAGGATATAAAATATTGAATAATTTAGAGTTCAAATTAATATTTTGAACTTGCAAGGTTCAAAATGAGGTGGGATATTCAGAGGACCAGCTTGCCTTTTACCCCAGAAAATTATCAGAAGAGGAAGGAAGCAGAGAGCATAACAAAAACTGTTGCATGATAAGTGTGTGTGTGTGTGCGTGTGGCTTGAACTGCCTCTCTGCCACTCTGACAACCATGGAGTGGTATCCTGTTGAATTAGATTAAAATTCCAATGATGTCAAAGCCCTGTCCTCTTTTCTTCGGTCCCAGATGGTGGGACTCGCAAAATATTTGCTTAGGATTTTGAATATGGGCTTGCTCAAAGGCTATCCAGCGATACAAAGGTCAAAATATACTGTAAATTAACTTTACAGATGCTGGTGGCACCATCTATTAATCATCATCATCATCTTTGAGAGAACAAAATGCGTAAGGACATGCCCCAGCTAGCAAGCCCACTTGTTAGTGAAAGCTAGATAGAAGTGCCTTATTAATTATTCAACGGTGGAAAGTTTTGTGGGGACATCCACCTCAAAGTCACTTTGATTACGGGGAATGTACACCATGGGTATGACCTCCATCGAAGCCGATGGGCAAGCTATAGGACTCTACCCTCGACCCGCATATTTCAGAAAGGAAACAAGGAGTTTCCTTCATCAATGATCTCGATCGAGTCATGATCTAATATCAATAATCAGCACATAATTTCAGGTTGAACCTTGCACTGCCTTTTCCATTGCATCACTTGATAATAGGGTCCAGCAAGCCGGTAACACAGAGGAGGAATATATGTATATTTTGCTTGGTAAATCCCTGGATTTATGGACGAAAAATGGCTGGCTACTTTTCATCAAAAAAAGAGGACACACGAGTGGTTGGAAAATCGGAATCAATTGTAATTAACACAACTAGTTAATTAATTAATTAACCCAACATTATTTATTATATGCAGTTGAGCCCAGCTAAATCGGCCGTTTTTAAATCCGCGAATTGGAACATGTTTAGCTCTTACAGCACAATAGAATTGTTTATGGATGCCGTTGTGACATTATGTATTCTCTCGAATAACAATAGTTTATGCTCTAGAAATAAAAGGAATTAATACTCCTATTACATTTATTGCTTTATGCCCACTTATTGAGAATGATGCAAGCATCATGTCACACACAAGAACACTTGGTGTTAATTTGAAGAACAATTTGAGCTCCATTTACTTTTTCCTTCATTGAAGATTGAAAGGCAGGAACAATTCAACAAGATGATGGGCAGTGACTCCAATTGTAGTGTAATAATCATCATATATATCTCAATCATTCTCCGAATCTGATTGGTACAATGCACAGTAGAAGTGGGATCTCTCTCCATCAACAACGGCAAAATTGAACTTACAGAACATTTGCTTGCACCTCTTAAGAGCTTGTGATCTCCCAAGATAGCAAAACTATAGCTTCCATGAATTGCCTCTGTGGCTCTTGAAGACCAAACTTCAATGAAGTTCAGAGCAACTACATACAGCCTTAAAATATATGATGATACAAATTAAAATCCCACCACGGATGTTCTGGATGATCATCTTGTCTCCACAATTTCCAAACTTGACTCCCCAGCTTTTGCATTATTATTGTTTTTCTCTATATGCCTCTATATCCACTAGAAAGAAGAAAATTGAAAGAAAATAAAATTTGAATGAGAAGAAAGTTTCCGATGAGCCCTAATGAAAATTAAAAGAACCTCTAAAATGAATCAGAAGGAGAAAAAAGTAAACAAGAATTTGATATAGCTTGACATGAGCCGGACTCTTTTATTTATACATCATATGGTAACTCTGATATGCTTTCTAAATGGGGTCTCCACACACCAACACGGCCTCTTCTTCGATCTCTCTGGGTTGATATCTTTTCCGATAGAATCTCACTCAAATACTGATCAGAAATGAGAAGGTTTGTTGTCATTGAAATGGAGTCGGTACCGTGATGGGTCGAGTTGTTGCTTTCACTTCTGTTATTATTGCTCATCTCTCTTCTTTTCTTTCTCGTACCGGAACCTCTTGATGATCGAGAACTCTTGGCTTCTTGTGTTGGTGGAGCTGGCATCAAAAAGTAAATCTTTCCACGTTGTAGCTCTGCATCTGGTGGGACTATAACAATCTTTGGAACAACACCATCATCGGATGGTGCAGATGGCTTTTTCAAGATATGTTTTGGATATGCTTTCATGATCTCACAAGCTCGTACTGTTCCACTGATCTCTTCTACACGACCATTAGAGTGTACTATTCTGATTACATCAAGTGCTCCGCATGGTAGAATGCAAGAGATACAACACCTTATGGTGTTCTTCATGGCTAGTACTTTCTGTGTGATTCTACCACTCTCTGTCTCTCGCTACGAGTCTTTCATATTTGAGAGAGAGTATAAGAAAGGAGAGCTCTGTAGAGATTGAGGGGGATCACTATATGAAGAGAAAGAGAAAGGGAAAGGGAAAGAGAAAGGGAAGGGTCTTTTTATTCTCTTTGTTATCTAACACAAAAACAGTGAGAATCGGTCACTTAAAACTGGATTTTCTACAAATGATGTTTTTTTTTTTTAATTTTATTTCATTAGTCTCTTTTCTCACTTGCTTAGGATGAAATTCATGGCTTTAATAATTGCACCTCACTCTGTACTTTGCCTTTTGGATCCATCATACGGGGACCCTCCCATTCCCCCCCTTGCATTCACCAAGTTCGATAATTTTCAGTTCGGCTTGCAAGGCTGGGGGGGCTCATGGGTAAGGGCAACGCATGTTAGTACATGATCGGGACTGCCGAGTAAGCTACGACAAGACAGACCCTTCTGCGGAGGGGTGATCCAAGACATGCGTGTCAATCAAGATTTGAAATTTGGCAAGATACAACTCAACTAGCCACAAGATTAGGTGGAGAGACTGCTAGGTGGGGTCGTTTTGGGAGAGAGTGGCAAGGCTCGGAGTGAGTTGGGTATTGGGTGAGTTAGGGCTTAGAGAAATCTTCTTTTGAGAAAAGGGGCTGTGGTCTTTCTGCATCCCAAAACGAGATCATGTGGATTGTGGCTTTCATTGAAAAGTGAGGTTGTGGTGGACTTCTTTTTTACTCTATTTCTACAGTAGATTTTTAGTTTTGAGAAGTGCTCCGACCAAAGAGATGGTAAATTGTCTACTTGCCCTGGTGTCGAAGGACAATTCACCCCGCTATGAGGCGCATACCTGATCTTAGCTTTTTATAATCCTGTTGCTTGGTTATGTTTGTTCATGTACTGTTAAAAAAACAGTGTGATTGTTTGGATTCTTTTGCTCGTGGTGGTCAAGACTTTAAGTAGAACAATAAGATTCAAAATTCCCATCACGACAAGTGAGAAGATTTCTCACAATGATCCTCTCGAGAGTGATTTTCATTACTATACGAATGATTTGATCGATCCATAATTTCACATTGACCAATCTATTTTTGAGCCCAAGTTGTGATTCCCTACAAGAAAAAACTAGTTAAAACTATTTAAATAGCAATAATTACTTTTTAAAATATTATTTATTTTAAAATATATTAAAATAATATTTTTTATTTTAAAATTTTATTTTTAATATCAACGTAATAAAATAATTTCAAAAAATATTTCAAAAACTTCAAAAATATTTCAGTACCACACAAAAACAAGGACTTCAAGTGCGTCCCATCTGACTGAAGTGTGGCCCATCCATTAAATGGTTTGGATGTAGATGTTAGTGGGCAACATGTGAAGTATGGAGAAAGGTCCATTTTGGAGGTGGTTTTGATGTTGTGACCATCTTTTCTCAACTTGCATCACAAAATCCAGCAACTATCAATGCTAAATTAACTCGTCCAAAAACACTAATTGCGAAACAATTAATTAACGCGCAGGTGGAACCGGCCGCTCAGACTAATTTCAGATTTCCGAATGTGGGGTCATCTGAAAATAGACGTCCATGTAGCAGATATTTTTTTATTTAAAAATATATTAAAATAATTATTTTTAGATATTTTTACAAAAAGAAAAACACTAAAAACAAAAATCAATTTGATATTTTTAAAGATAAATGCATTTTTTATATAACTGGCATGGGCCATAGCAAATGCCAAGTGAGAATTAATTTGACTGCGAATGCCCACTAAGGGTACTTTATTTTTATTTATTTTTAATCTATGAGTCCACCTTCTGCCGGGGAAAAGGCCAGAAAAGGGGAAACGAGGTACCAAAACTATCGATTATCAAGAACTGAAAAATAGTTCGAATGTTATAAATGAGGCTGTCCAGGAAGGCTCCAAAACTAGCCAGCTTGAATTCAGCTACTTCTAAATCTGCGGGATTGTGTCCATTTCCCCCGGGGGAAGGCCTTCAGGGGGTCATAAAATCTGTTTGGAAAAAGCCGATTTTTATGGCGAACCCTTTTATATCTAAGTTTGTGAGCTTAATTCTTGATACTCTCACCTTCCTTCTATCAGATTTTAGGGCAAGGAATTCATGCGCACTGCATGTGAAAGAGTAAACGTGTAAGATTCATTCTTTTTATAATATAGTTCTCCCGTACCTGCAGCCCGCTTTCTTCTTTTTATTCCCACTAAAAATTGGAAGGCCTTGAAATCAAGCGTGATGGAGAGGATAGTTATAATTATTTTTTAAAATATTTTTTATTAAAAGAATATTTTTTTTTATTTTTAATATTAATATATTAAAATGATATGAAAATATTAAAAAAATTAATTTTAAAAAAATAAAAAAAACTAGATATTAGAAGGAAAAGGATAGTTATATCCACTTTATATTTTATTATTTTAGCTTTTAGATCTCGTTTGGCCAATACCAAAAAGAAAATGAAATATACATATAAAATTTTTATATATGTTTTGTTGTTGAGATAAAGATGAATATGTATAAAAAAATTATCTTTAAAATAATTTTAAAATAAATTTTTATCTTTTCAAATTAAAAAATATATAAAAATATATTTTCTCTGTCAATTTAGTCTATTTTATTCCAGAAAATTACTAAATAATATCTTAATGATGAAAAGTTTCTCTCCCAATTAAAAAAGCCATTGACAATCTTGATTTTTTTTCCCAGCTTAAAAGTAAGTTGTATTGTGGGTTTATGGTTGTAGTTTAGCTTTATTTAAAAAAAATATCACTCTAAGAATTAGACTTTAATCTACTTAGGTTTAATTTTATTTTAAAAAAAATTATTTAAAAAAAAATAAAGGTTAAAGAGCACAAGAAAAAAAGAGCATAAATTGGAAGGGCATGTGTCACATGCTTGGCTAAAAAAAAAAAAGCCTAGCCTTGTGTGGGCTAGGAAAGCTAGATTTATGCGTTTATATTTTTTATTTTTTGTGATTTTAAACGGATAAATTGCACGTATTTGCTTTTTATATTTTTTATTTTTTATAATTTTAAATGGAAGAACAACACATGTTAAAATACCTTAAAACAATACTCAAAACTTAAAATTAAATTGAATAAAATATGTTCAAACTTTCATCTACTATTTATAACAAGATTAGAGTTCTCAATTATCTTTATGAAATTTTTATTTTTAAAATGAATCTAATACTACCAAGATTAAGTTTTTCTAGTGGCTTGGATGTTGTTGGCCTCAAACTTTTTCTCTGTTTTTTTTTTTGATGACATCCTCTCTCATCTTAAAAGACTTGATAAAAAAATATAATGAAATGAAGTTATGGATTCAATTGTAAATCTATAAAAATACAAGGATCAAAGTGGTAAAAATCTTGAACATTACAAACTAAATTTGTTAAAATTACTATTTCCTTGCAGTGATGTCCATAATAATTATGGTTTTAGGTGAACAATTAAAAAAATTATTTTCTTTTAGTATATACTACTAGTCCTATAACTCGCATCATGTTACTAATCCTACGAGATTCAATAAATTCATTTCCAACTCTAAAACACTCAGTAATCACTTTAAAATAAATGAATAAAAAAAGCTTTATGGACCTCAATATAATTTTTTTCAATACAAATAGAGAGCAACAATACCTTTATTGAACTTTTCTAAAAAGATGAATTCATTGATATTAATATATACTTTTTTGGTAGTTGAAGTGTGGCTATATGAGCATTTACTTTTTCCTCGACATTTCTCAATAATGTTCTTTCTTCTCTTTCAATAACCAATACTAAAATAGAAAAAAACATAAATTTGGATCAAAATATAAAGTATTAAAATAAAAGGGACCAATAAATACACAAATTAAAACTTCATTAAGTAACACCAAAATCTAAATGCGGTCTATTTTGATTTATTTTTGTTCTCCTTCTATATTACAAAATCGATCTTTAATTCTTTGTTGGAATATTTCTCAACACTTTATATATATAAAAAAGTATGCAAATTGAAAGAAGTTTAAATACATAACACCATGCTAATGTAACTTAGGATGATAAAATTGCAAAATCAAATCTTGATGATCTAAATAACAAAAAAAGAAAATATGTAATGCTCATATGAACAATGTAATCTATAGTATATATGAGTTTGGACGTGCAATGAACTTTATTGATTCGTTTCCATAACATTTTTAGTATATAGGATAATACTATATTTTACGCATATATGATGCCGCTAGGTAATTTTTGAAATTATTTTT
This sequence comes from Populus euphratica, assembly GCF_000495115.2. NCBI lineage: Eukaryota > Viridiplantae > Streptophyta > Magnoliopsida > Malpighiales > Salicaceae > Populus > Populus euphratica. Next base: position 156,075 of record NW_011500341.1, read on the forward strand.
ATATATAATTATAAGAGGATTAATACAAATATAATTTGAAAGATTTAAATATAGAGGAGAAAATGTATTTCTTAAGTCCAAGACCACATTTCTTATTTATGTATCTTTTTTTTATATAACGTAATTTTGATTAACAATGTCATTTTTTAAATAAAAATCTAAGAAATATTCATAAGAATCTCCAAGGACTCTAAACACTTGATGAGCTCATCAATGAGCTTAAACAACCTAAAACACCTACATAAAAATCCAAAATCAACTTGAAATAAAAAATATTTTAAATCTTAATTTTTTTTTAAGTTGAAAAAACACCTAAGTGAAACTCTCGTCGCTAAATAGAACCCATTGATACCAATATTAACCATTTTAGTGGGTGAAATTATCATTAATAGCGATTTTCTTCCTCCATCACCACAATCTGACTACTCTCTCTCTCTTATGTCAAACCAAGGACTTAAAAATAAAAAAAAATAAAGATTCAAACTAAAATTGATTTTTCAAAAATTAAAAGGACACGATATTTATAATTCAAAAGGTATGAGGATTATATTGAATATCTAGCTCAAAGTTTGAAAAACGCTCATTTCCTTTATGTTTTTCACTTTGACACCCTATATTTCAATCTTATCATCTCCAAAAAAAAAAGTAGCCTAAATTGACCTATAAATTGGTCCAATAAGGGCTTTATAAAAACAAATAATAAAAAAAAAAAAACATTATATACAATGAGTTCATAATATTATGTGAGAAAATCCATAGGGTATTTTGCATAATGAACATATTTTAGATTTTTCATACTAGTTATTAGACCTGTATTTTGCCATAAGTAGGATAATTTTTTCTCCCAACACAAAAAAATGAATATGACAGCATTTCATGTGTGTTTTTTAACTTAAAAAAGCTTAATTATAAATCTAAAAGTTTATGTATATATTTAATTAAATAAATAAAGAATTATTAACTTAACTGAAACAAATTAAAAAAATTAATTCCTGATCAACCAAACTTATAACCAGAGTCATAGACTCACTCAAGTTTAACAATTTTTTTAAATAATTTTTTTTAATTATATAATAAGAAAATTAGACGTTCATAAAATTAAGAACCAATTAAATATTGGATTTATTTAAAATTACAATAAACATATAAATATTGAATTGAAATAAAATATGTTGCCCAACTAAAAATAAATAAAATAAAAACAGATAAAATAAAAAATTTAAACAAGAAAAATCAATAAAAATTTAATTATGAAAAGTTAAATCGAAAGAAAATCTAATAAAAATAATAAAGATAAAATAACAAAAGACAATGCACATGCCTAAAACCCACGATGCGCCTCTTATTCTGCCTAGGTTATAGTGACCAGAGGTCACAACAAAGTTAATTGATTTAAATTATAAGAAAATGTTTTTTCTAATAATTTAAATCTCAATGGTTGTTGTTGTTAAGTTATTAGCTAGTCGTGTGTGTCTATGTATTCTAGAGGAACTATTTTTAAAACCTAATTTGATGATATTCAAAATAAATATTTCTAAAAAGTTTAAAGATTTAAATTGTAGAGAAAATGTATTTTCTAGTTAAACTTTTCTTTTAATATTAATGTGTGTTTTTTTAATTTTGATGAAAACATGAGTTTTTTTATCAGCAACATGATTTTTTAAATGAAATTTTAATGCAATTAAAATAAATATTCACAAGAATTCAAATGATTTAAATTAAAAAAAAATAAACATTACCAAAGGAAAATTTCAAGACTGAATGTGGTGGTATAAAAAAAATAAAAGAATAGTTAATTTGAAAAAATTATATATAAATTTTCATATAAAAAAATTTAAAAATGTATTTTATTCTCAACAAGTATTCATTGGAAATGTTTTTAAATTTTTTTTATATAAAATTTTTCATAACATAATTGGTAATATTACCATAAAAATCTGCAATTTTATTTGAAAAGTATGGCATAATCTGAATATTTTTTAAATATCATTCTAATAATTTTAATTAAAAAATTTGTATTCTAAAATTAAATAAAAATTAAATAAAAAAAACATAAAAGGCTAAGAAAATAAAGACTAAATGTCTATGCCTGTATGGCCTTGAAAGGATATCCTAGATGAGCCTCACCTTTAAAAATAGAAAAGTCACACGTCAACTTGGAAAGTCGAGCCAACACACCTAATTTTTTTCAATTAAAACAAGACGGGCGAAACTTGCATCACCTGCAACGATTATGGCCATCCAAAAAATTAAATTACAATCTCTTTGGAATTTAAAAACTTAATTTTTAATATAAAAATACTTAAAAATAATATAATAAAAACCTCAATAACCTCATTTATTATCTTCAAGCACCCTTCAATCAACCTTTACCAGGTACTTTAAAGATGTTTGATATTATGGTTAAAATTGTATTTTGTTCCAATCATAATTTTTAATTATTTAATATGTATTTAAAACATAAATTTTAAAGATAGGTTCTAATAAAAATTAAATTTGTATCATTGATTTTATGAAGCATAAAATTAATGTTTTTCAATTTACTTTTTACCCACATGCAATAAAAATTAAGTTTATATCACTGGTTCTATGAAGCAGAAAATTAATATTTTTTAATTTACTTTTATCCAGATGCTACCAAGAAAAAAAAAAACTCAAGGGCCCATCAAATTTTTTGTTTGCTTCATTCCTTCTCAGCTCAAGTTGGAGTATTTGGTTGACAATCATAATTATCTACATATTACAAGTAGATTTACCCGGTATTGTTCATGTAAACAGTGTCAAGTGAATTAATTTATAGGTTACTATTCTGCTTATGTAAATAATTTTTTTTTTTGAAAAACTAATATAGTGAATTGATTTCACTTGTACTGTTCACGTCACAAATATTTTTTTTTTTAAAAGTTAGTTTAAGATGAATTAAATTTACTCGTACTGTAATCTCAATTTTATTCCTGGTAATATTTTAACTAATTTTATTGCATGCTCAAAAAATCATGAAAATTGTAGTTCTTGTGATAATGGAATTGTAAATAGTTTAATAAAATAATAAAAAATATTTTATATAAAGTATGATTTATTTCATGATATAATAACAATAGTTAAATTTACAATATTTAAATTAAAAACCATATCAACAGGCCTAAACAGAGGTTCTGTCATACGAGCTGCCCAATGGAGAGAGTTCGAAACATGAGAAGCAAGCCCAAGTTAACAAAAAAAGAAAACTTGTATTTCAAAAAAATAAATAATACAGAAAATTGGATTAAGATATTTTTTATATAAAATATGGAGTTGAGATGTAAAACTTAGGACTGTCTCAGATTTTTTTAAATTTTTTATTTAAAAATTCATCAAAATAATATTTTTATTTTTTAAAAATTATTTTTAATATCAGCACTTTAAGATAATATGAAAAATACAAAAAAGAAACAATTTCAAATAAGAAAGAAAATAAAAAAATTTTCAAATTTTTTTAAAAAAGCTTTTAAAATACAAAACCAAATCAAGCTTTATAAAACTTAATTAAAAAAATATGTAAAAATAGTTTTATAAAAACTATATTTCAAACTTAATTTTTTGATAGGTTTTATGGTATAAAATATAATTTAATATATTACTAAGTATTTAATTGTATTTTTTAGACTGCAAACACAAATACTACAACTAAACAAACGGACCTTATAATAACGTGGCTGGCTGAAAACTTGGCCACTCTTTTCTCTTTTCATTGATTTTTTTTTTCATTTTTAAAATTACAAGGATTGAAATGTGATAGCCAAAAAGTTTTGACAAAGTTGCCAAAAAGTGTAAAGTTAATGAATGCGATTTGTGAGTGTGTGCATGAAAGGTGTAGTATAGTATTGTTTTAGTTTTTTAATTAATAATTAATAGTGCGTACACTTCTTTTTTTTTATCTATTTTTTCACCTTTTGTTTTCGCCATGGATCTTATTGATCCTTTAAAAACATGCAGAAAAGGCTTTGACTTTCTTTTTAATTGTATTTCTAATTTATGCAATTCTTTCAAATCGGTTGCTTCCGTCCACACCCTTAGAGAAGCAAATGGAGTGGCCGACACAATGGGCAAACAAACTCTGGATAGAGGAGTTGATTTCATAGTTTGGATCGCACAAAAAAAAAAAATCTTTCCTTTTCCAACCAAATCCTTTCTCTTCTTATTTTTGGTATAATTAAACCTTTTCTGCATAGAAATTCTAAACTTAATAACTCTAAGAATGGTATTATAACCATCAATATTCATAATAAACCCAACTATTAGTAATTTGTTTATATTGTCATAATTGTAATTAAATTACAGTCATGCTAATTCCTAATCTACAATAATATATGGATAGTGCTTTTAAAAAATTAAGCAATTATCTATTTCAAATTTATCGAAGAGATGCTCTATCTTAAAGCAACTAAGAAATGGATAGACTTTAAATTTTTTTAGCAATTATCTGTTTCTAGTGTATAAAAATAACATATAGTTATAAAACTTTGAGCACGATATGTAAACTAAAAACATTAGAGACATGTATGGAATGATATAATATAATGTAATGTGATCAATTATGTAATGTAATAAAAGGGGCTCAATTAATTACATTAATAGGGTTATTTATAAAGTTTTATTTCAGTTCTTGAATGGTGTGGGAAATTTCTTCAGTGCTCTTCTTGATCTAATGATGTTTATTACTTTATTTTATTAGTGGTTAAGATTCTTAGTTCTAGAAAGTTTAAGAAAAATTCAATAAGCAGTTTTGGTAAATTAAATATAATTTTTAATTAAATTAAATTTAATTTTAACAAAATATTTAAAAAGCTTTTTTTATATTGAATTAAAATTTCAGGTGATCAAAGACTGGTAAGACTTTCCAATAAGGTTTGGAAGTTAGTATGTAGAATTGTTTTTATTTACTTTATTGTTTTTAGATTTTTTTTTCTATTTTGATTATAACTTTCAATTTAATTAGTATTTTACTAGTTAGGAATCCTAATACTTAATGAGTTATATTACTTAGGTAAGTTTTAATTAGAAATCCTTTCCTATAAGAGATTTTATTTATAATTAGAAATCCCTTTTCATGAGGAATTTTAGATATAAAACTAATATAAATAGAGATATTTAGTTTATTTTAAGAACATTCCAATTATTATTTAGATTTTATAAAATACTAGATAACTTTCTCTTATTTCTTTATAACTTAAGTATGAAATCTTAAGGCTTGCTCTAAACAATCCATTTCTTATTCCTTAAGCTAGTATTAAAACATCTAGTTTTTGCTCCTGAACTCACGTAATGTCTCAGAAGGCTTCTATTCATGCATCATGGGGTAGTTTGTTGTTTTCTCCATCCATAAAAAAAGTCAACATGCTTTAATAATAATTGACATGGCATATAGCATGGAAAAAAAAAATTAGAGTTCTCAAGCTTGAAGGTTACATACTTAAATTGTAGAGAAATCTAGAAAAAACTCTATGTTATTTTATAAAATCTAAATAATAATATGAATTTTCTTGAAATAAACTAGATATCCATATTTATATTAGTTATAGATTTAAAATACTTTATAGAAAATAATTCTTTATTTATATTAGTTCTAGATCTAAAATCCTTTATAAAAAAAGATTCCTAATTAAACCAAAATTCTTAATAGGAAATAATTCCTAAATGAAACTTACATAACTTCTCGAACCCATCTAGCATTAAGATTTCTAACTAGTAAAATATTAATTAAATTGAAAATTCTAATATAAATTAATAAAAGAATTCAAATACAATAAGGTAAATAAAAATAATCATGCACAATAACTTCCAAACCTTATTTGGAAGACATTCCAATCTCATGTCACCATAAACATTTAACCCAATATGAAATAGGACCTTAAAAATCTTCTATTAAAATTTCAGTTCAATGCAACAATCGGATTAACAATTATGCTTGTTTTATCATACTATATCTTGGACTTTTCTTAAACTCCTTAAAACCTAAAACCCTTGACCATTGATTAAATAACAAAAAAAGTATTATTGGGCCAAGAATATTGAAGAAATTTTTCTATGTCAATCCTTTTTACTTTTAAAAAACTTGTCCTCGAGTTATTTATCTGAAATTGAACTCGACCACTTCAAATAAATAGATATTTTGAATATAACATTCTCGCCAATGTATATGTAAGATAGCTTGTTCCAAATATCTTATGTCCAATTTTAGTAAAGATATATTCATATATAATATCTAAATCTAAGTAAAAATTTTTAAGACCCAAATAATTAACCTCACCTGAAACCATCTTTTAAGTTGATGGCAACATTAATTAGTGAATTTGGTCATCCACTACAATAATGTCTTAGCCATCGATTGAATTGGTAATCTTAAAAAATTAATCCAATAAGAATACGCCTGGTTTGGACAGCATACCCACACTTAAATTCTCTTTGATGTTAACTTCATCCTCTTGAGGAATTCCAATAAATTATTCTGACATTTCTTTTAGTGCTCCAAGACCTTGAGAATCATTACCTAGTATTAATTTAGGAGATTTTTTTTATTTCTTTTTCACCGTTAGTAGATGAAACATTAACAAGTAGAGTGGTATATGTAGCAATGTTGTTGTTATCACTAAGGTGATGTTGAAATTGTCTACTTTGAAGAGACGATACCTCTTTTATATTTTTTTCTTGCTCTTTTAAAAGGTTGAATGAAAGGCAAGTAATAACAACATATTTGCTTCTCTACCAAATATAAAATCTCTTTACAATCATTTTGTGTAAACTCTAAAATTAATGACTGTCTTAAACCTTGTCATGACCAACCTAATAGAATACCAATGTGAGTTATAATGTATAAAAATTCAAACCATAATTTTTTAGCACTATAAGAAAGGTTGTATGTAACGAGTCCTATCTTTTGATAATAAAAAGTCTTGTTGAGATAAAAGTAAGCTTTCAACTTTGTCAGCTAATTAATAAATTTTTTCTTTGAAAATCTCTCATCATAGAATGGAATCTCATAGAGTTTAATAATAGGTTTAAGGTTAGACCTGCCCTAGTAAAAGTCTCTAAGTAAATTCCTCTTATTTTTATGATCCTTGTTTGTGTTACCCATTAGCCTAGTTAGATCTCCTATGGCTTACTCCAAATGATCCATTCTTTGTTCCTAAGCTAACGCCACTCTTCACGAACAAGCTTCATCTATGAGTGACACCGGCAATAACTTACCTAGCCTCCATCTTCATCATCAGCAGTGGCTTAATCTTATTACCTTTTCAAGATTACCACCATTGACGACCCTTTTTTTTCTCTCCCAACAATCACTAACAACTGATGACAACTAGCGAAGAAACAAACCACCATAACTACTAACGAGAGAGAATAAACTGATTGTGTTTATTTTAGATTTCTTATGTTTACAAGTAATAAGAAGCAACATTGCTAGTATAAGGTGAAAATGGAGAAGAATCAGCTCCATTTTCACCTTATGCTGGCGGTGCCATCAATTTTCTTTAACTAATGATGATGTGTGAGCCCATATACTGATAATAGTGGCTCTAAAAGCTCTAGTGGCTTTTCCACTATATTCTGACCATTTAAGTTTTCATCCAGCCTCTATTAGAAGGTTTACATCAAATTTTAAATGATTTGGATATGTTTAATAATATTTTATAGATGTTTTTTTTTTAATTTTATGGATATGTGGGTTGATTAGTAAAAGAAAATGTGTGTATGTATCTATTTGTAATTTTTTTATTAGATATATTGAATGATTAAAACCAAAAAGATAAAAAATAAAAATTCTAATTTAGATCATGACCAAGTTTAAAAAAAATTCTCTTCACAAAATTTAGTTTTTTTTTTTTTTAATTCCTATACTTAACAAAAAACAAATAAACAAATAAACAAACAAACACACAAATATTTTTTTGCATGTTCTATCATTATAAGAAATTGCTTGTGTTCTTATCATTAAAAAATAAGTTTTTATTTCATGCATTTGTGGGCTTGATAATAAGCTTATCAAACTTATTAAAATCTTGATCCAAATAAAATGGTTAATTAGGCTTACATATAAAAAATCTTTTTAAATAAACAATGATAAAATCTTTAAATAAAAGAGTCAAAGCTTTTCCTGCTTGTCCAATGTTTATTTTTTCTATTTTTGGGTTTATTGCCCATTTTAGAACTTAACTCAAGATTTTTTGATATAAGTGGATTGACTATGAGTATTGACTTTTAGAATTTACTAACACTAGATTTAGAAAAATCAATCCCATTATTTACTTATACCAAAGTCAGAAATATCAACTTCGATATTTACTGTCATTAGAGTCAAGAATATCAACCCCAATATTTATTGACTTTAATGACAGGAATATTATAGGCATACCATCAATAGCATAACACAACGAATCTTTAACAATTTAAAACAAAATTAACAATACATTCTACCTCAGGTATGACACTTTAGAGATGATAGTATCTTCCTTTTTGTATAACCAATCTTGGACTATAGAATCTTTATTGACCAATTCAGGTTTCAAATGATCATAATTTAGATGACAACTCCTCAAATAAAATCTTTCCCTAATAAGATGCCAGAAATATGTTCTTTTTTATTTTTATTTTTAAAGGTCATCTTGATTTTAGGTATGATAAAATGATGACTCTAGTGCAGAATTTTGGACAAAGCTTTTCCTTTTGTTTTTCTATTAATATCTTGTTTGTTGTGTTGTTATTTTATTTTATTTTCTTGCTTTTACTATTTTAACATGCATTCATGTTTATATTCTTATGCATCACTTTTAAGATCACACAGCTTAAGTTTTAGGATACGCGGGGAAGTAACAATACCCTAATAGCTTTAGCAAGAGTCGTGAAATCATTCAACTCTTGTTTAATTATTTACTTAAAAGAGTTTGGTATGCTGATATGGTATTATTCAAGACTTATTTCTTCAAAGTCCTTGTAAAACTTATAGATTGGGCCATAGTAAAACACCCATACCATTTAGTTTTTTAGGTAATGTCCCTACATTTTATCACTAACTAGTAGACCCTCTCCTTACCACTAAATAAAAAATAATAAACAAACTTTTCTCCTTCTCTATTGACTATACAAAAACCTTCACCACCTATGGCTAATCAATCAATCTAATGCCGCCACCTTCACATGTGAATAACCTATTTTTAACCCGTATTCAACACAACTTTTTCCTTTTCAAAAAAAAAATCCATTAATCTCTTTTTACCCAAAATAAAAACCTATAAACAAACCAAACAACAACACACACTTGAGTTTAGAGGACTAGCAACACTCATTGGCAATATCTATTCTCAGCATTAGTCAACTCTAAATCAAACCTGTGGCAATCCTAACTTTATCCACTGACGACGACAACAACAACAACATAAAGTGAAAAATGAAGAAGAATATACTCCAGATCCATTAATTTTCTTCAACCAATGATGATGCGTAAGCTCATATGCCAACAATAGTGGTGGTATATAGGACCTATACATTGTCAGTGTTTCCACACTTTTAGAAGCTCTAATGGCTCTTCCACTATATTCCAACTATTTGGGTTTTTACCCGGCCTTTGTTGGAAGGTTTACAATAATTTTGGAATGATTTGGATGATTTGATATGTTTAATAATGTTATGTAAATGTTTGTAATTTGTATGGATGTGTGGGTTGATTAGTAAAAGAAAATGTGTGTGTGTTTGTATTATTTTATTAGATGTATTTGAATGATTAAAACCACGAAGATAAAAAGTAAATGTTTTAACTTCGACAATGATCAAGCTTAAAAAAATTATCTCTTCACAAAATTTAGTTTTTTTTAGTTCCCATGCTTAACATAAAAAAAGGAAAGACAAACAAAAAAAATATTTTTCTTTTTTGCATGTTTTAGCATTATAAGAAATTGTTTGTGTTCTTAGAAATAAAAAAAAAATATGTTTTTATTGCATACATTTATAGGCTTGATAAACTTTTATCAAGCCCATCAAGGGCTTGGTCTAAATAAAATGGCCCATTGGGCCTATATATATATATAAACCTTTTTAAATAAACAATGATAAGATCTTTAAATAAAAGAGGCAAAGCCTTTTTCTTGTGGGTCTAATGTTTATTTTTGCTATTTTTGGGTCTAATACTTATGTTAGAACCCCATCTAAAATTGTTTTATGTAATTGAATTGATGATGAGTATTGACTTTTGGTATTTACCAGATTTACAAAAATCAATCCCAGTATTTATTGACATATAAGTCAAAAATATCAATCTTCATATTTACTATCGCTAGAGTTAGGAATATTAACCTTAATATTTACTGAAGCTAGAGTCAAGAATATGATAGATTGATCATTAATAGTGTCGCACGTCGGAATATCCACGCGGCATTGGCTGGTGAATTTTTATTATTACTGCTTGTGTTTTGCTTGGTTCTTTGGAGTCGCCACCTAGTATTATGATCACCAGGAACCTATGGTTTATGAGAGTCTGAGTAAGGGACTGGTTGTGCAAGGAGAAGAAACATCACCCTCAGTGCACCCTACCTAAGGTAAGCTGCATTATTGTTTGATTATTTTTCTAGGTCGAATTTCTATTCGTTGGTCTTTTCTAAGGTTTAAGGCAGATCTTCCTTCATGAGGGAGTCTCTACCTTATTGGGTTAAATTCTAACCGTTCTAAAGTCTGAATTTTAGGATTATATTTATTTACACCTTGTATCTTTAATACCCGAGGGTGTACTTTATCGTGTAATTTTACACCCCACAAATATTAAAATCTACATCTGGATCCTAGAAAAAAAGTTGGAAAAAGGTTTTTGACATGTTGGCTAAATCCTAATGGATAATCATAAACTAGTTACGATATCTGTTTTTGATTTTAAAAAAAAAAACATGAGAAATATGCAATTTTCGTTTTTTTTATGATAAATATGCTTGGAAAAATTTTAGGATTTGGCCTGAACAAAATATTTTCACTTAACAAAATATTTTTTTTTGATGACTTAACAAAAACCGGGTATTTTAATATAGAATTTGTATCTTTACAGTATAAAAATACAAACCAATATTGACCAAAATACAGCAATAAACTTGCGGAAAATCACAGATTTTTTGGAATAATTTTTAAAAATTTATTTATTTATTTATTTATTTTTTTGGGCTGGACCCAATTAGGCCCATATACCTGGGCTGGACCCAGCAGGCCTAACCGGGTCACCAGCCCTTGGCAAACAAAAGGAACGCGTGAGCTTCCTCACGCGTGCATGATCAGGAGTAATATATTCAAATGTTACTGTTCAAGTGAATTATAATTCACTTGAACAGTGAAATGCAAGGAATGGAATTGCATGCACAGGAACGCGGGGAGCAAACCTGGTGGCGGAAACGATGCTTGGAGACGACAGTGATGGCGTACGCTCGCGAAGATGCAGGTGGCGGTCGAGTGGAGGATGGCTGGGACGGTGGTCAGTGGCTGTGTGGTCCGGTGACAGTTGTTGTTTTCTCTTCTTCTTCCCTGTATAGAGACGTTGCTTCTTCTCTTTATTTCCTTTGCTCCCTCTGTCAACGATGTTCTTCTCTTTCTTCAGCAGCTTCGTGGAGATGCTGGTGGCAACGGCCTAGGGAGTGGCTTGGACGGTGGTCAGCCCTTCTTCCTGTGCGTTTTTCTCTTCAGCTCTGTTCTCCTCTGCTTCCATTTCCTCCCTCTACTTTTCGCGGGGCTGTTGTCGACTGAGAGGGCAGTGGTAGCTGGTGGCGGTGGAGGGGATGTGCCCTGTTCCTGGTGGTGTTTCTATGTTCGTGCTCCAGGTGGCGTTGGTGTCTCGGCGGCTGGCGGTGCAGCTGGGAAGGAGAAAACCAGAAATGATGAAAAACATGGGAGAAAGGCTGCTTTTGTGTCAACTTTGCACCAGATTTCCTCCTCCCTCTAGTCATGAAATTTGCTCCTATTTATAGGGATGGAAAGAGAGTAATCTTTTCTTCAACGAGGAAAAATTATCATCCCTTTATTCGACTCGAGGAATCCAAGCCGTTGGTTCAAAGTGTGCACCTTGAACTGCCAAATTTGGTAGTTCAGGGCTGCAGACTGCACGAGGTTGCCAATTTGGGCCAATAAACGGAGTCGTTTCAAAGTTTTTCGACCCAACCAGATCATTCTCGGGGATAGAGAGGTTTCAGGTGGACATTTTGATGCAGGTTTTGTTGGGTTTGGGGGCCAAACGAGACAGAAAATGCAAGTGAAAAGCAGCTACTCGGGCAACTTTGTGGGGAAGAAGATGAACAGTAACCAAGCGACGGGTCACCTAATCCCTGCCCTTTTTTTAAAAAAAACACAAGAACGGCGCCGTTTTGGATAAAAAATTAGAGATTTTTGCTATTTTACATTTCATCCTCCAGCTTTCAATTTCTTTCAATATAATTCTCTAATTGACCCTAAACTTCTAATTTAATGCAATGTGGTCCCGGCATAACTTCAATTTCAGCCCCAGATTTACGTGTCTTTTGCAATATGGTCCTTGGTCTCGGATTTATACAGTTTCGTCCCTGATTAACCATAAACCTTCAATTTCTTCAATTTGACCGCCGGATTTTGTCAATTAGACCCCTATAGTTCGGGGCCTTTTGCAGATCGGTTCTTGGCTTTGGATTTTGTCAATTTAACCCCTAATTGGCCCCAAAACTTCAATTTTCTTTCAATTTGACCCCTGATTTCAATCAATTAACTTGGTAAAAATTAAATTTGGTCTCTTAAAATTTCAATCTTCTCAATTAAGCCCAAATTAGGCTCCTAAACTTAATGTTTTCACCAATTAAGCCCCAAATAAAATTAATTTGACTCATTTAAAGTATAATTAAGTCCTTACACTTAATTAAATCCTTCATTTGGACCTAAATTAATTCTTAAACATTATTAAAATTTAATTTGGCCCATGATTAAATCAAATTGGCCTATTAAAAATTTAATTATGTTATTGGACTTAATTTTTATGCAAATTTGTCCAATAATCATTTAATTTGACCTTGAATTTATATTTTTTTTCTCCAATTTTGAGCACAATGGGGCGCTAATAGGTCTTGAATCTCCTCTGAAAATTACAGCTTGATTTTTGCCTATTTTTGCAGTCTTTCTAGATCAGCTTTCTCCATATTGCTAGCCTTTATTTTATTTTTTGATTCTTATTTTGAAAAAAAGTGAAATTGAGGAAATAACCCAGAATTGGGTTATGAAAAATAGTATAACACAAGAGACCCTTAATAATTTAAGACAAAATCAGTAATGTAGTCTACCTCAAGTAGGATATTTTAGGGGTGATAATACCTTCTATTTTACGTAATTAATCTCAGACCATAAAAGTTTTGTTAACCAATTAGAGTTCTTGGTGACCATAATACCAGGTGAAGACTCCTCAAACAAGACCTTCCCTTATAAAAACAAGATGCCATATATTTGTTTATTTTTCTAATTTTTAAAAGTCATCATGATGTTGAGTGTGACATTAAGGACTAAAAAAATAAGAGAAATAAGTTTTTTATAGCAAAATTAAATTACATAAATCTTAAGGGATTGAAGAGGTATAATATGTAAAGTTTGAACACTGGAGTGAACTTTTTGTGAGAACTTTGAAACCATCACTCATTTATAGCACATTTCAAATTTGGTCCATAGTTTTTCAATTTTGTTTGTAGCCAACAAATTTAATTCCATTATCCTTTAATTTGGTGAAAAATGATGCCATTTTTTTTTAAAAAAAATTTTAAGACCAAATAATTTTTTTTTCTAACAATGAGTGCATGGTAAAATGTAATAAGATGAATAATACACATATATATAGTGTTTTGGCCGCAACAATATGAGTTTTGTATAATAATATAATAATATGAGCCTTCATATTTTAACGAACATATACACTGGAATAATGATAAATTTGATATACAATTACCTTCCTTATGATATGCTAGCGATTATATAAATGCTACGGTATGACCATTATATAAATTTAGGTTGGTGTTGCATTCAATTTGGATTTTGCTTATGTTTTCAAAAATTTCCTTTCTTTTTATTTTTATTTTCAAAAACCAAACTGAAATTATTCAAAACAAAACCTTTCTTCATCAGATTTAGATGGAACTAGATAGGTGACTCACTTTATAGTACGAGACAAATCAAAATTTCCCTAATGTAAAAAAAGGATGTTTAGGTGATGGTGAAGTTTTTAAAGAAGAAAGAAATCGGAGATCCAGATTATTAACTTGACTGAGGCCAATAAACTCAATTTACTTAATAATATGATAAAAAAGGCATCAAAAGTAAATAAAGCAATATAAAATAATAATAGTTAACTATAAAAAATAAATTGTCAATATCATATTCAAAAGAAAAGGAAATAAAAGTTTGTTTGAAATTCATCATTGCTTTACCGTAGACATTATTTCACCACTAGAAAAGGCTCACTCAAACAATTACAACACCAATGCAAACGATTGTAAGATGATATTAAAAGAAGTTGCACGTGTCTTCATGTTTATATTTAATGAATCAATTTAATTTAATTAAAAAAAATTCTTTAGTAATAGTTAAATTCAATAAAGAATGACAAATAAAAAAACTCGAGATAACCCAAGTCATTTTAAAAATTAATGATCAATCAGATAAAAAACAAATAAAAAATAGATTTTAATCTCTATTTTAGTAAATATTAAAGGATGAAATTGAAAATCGAGCTTCTTAAATAAGCTCAGATCTATAATTTAACAACTTTTGAATTTGGGATATTAACCAAGGTTTAAGAGATTTGCTTTTTTTTTTTCTTTTTAAAGGATATAATCAGTTATATGAAAAAAATTAAAAGAGGATGAAATAAAAAAAATTACAAATTATTTTATATAAAATAAATAGTAATCAAAAGAACATGTATGAAGTTTGAAGGAAAAACAAATTAAAGAGCTGTTTTGAAAATTTAAAAGGTCATGTGTGAAAATCAACGAGAGAGAAAAGAAGAAAAATACACCACTAGCGCCAAATCTGGGATTAATTGGTCACACGTGTTTCCATGAATTAAGAGGTAACATCGCTTAGAAAAACCAGTATTTGGTTACTAGGAGATATCATATGCGTCACTTGAAAACTAGCATTGTTGGTAATGGTAATGAAAATAGAGATTTCATCGTTCTTTAGTTTTTTTTCCCATCATCCTTCTATTTTTTCCCCTCAAACTTGCACCTTATTTTTTTAATTATTATTTTTTTACTTTGATTTTTTTTAAATTAATGTTTTTTTTTCCAGTTTCATCTTTCAATATTAAATTAATTGAGAATTGAAATTCTTGATTGAGATTGAATCTAGGATCTAATAGGTAATGAGTTTGGGATATTAACTCAAGTTTAAGACATTCACCTTTTTTTTTTTTCTCTTTTTTAAAACTCATGTTCTTTTAGTTCTATCCTTCGACTTTTATTTAATTGGAGATTGCTTTCCATTATTTTTTATTTTTTTATAAAATTTTTCACTGATTTTAAAAATAACTCATATTATCTCAAGTCTTTTTATTTATTGTTCTTTATTAAATTTAGCTTTTTTTTAAAATAAATTCTGATTTAAAATTAAATTAAATTAGTTGATTAGATATAATCATGCTTAATTCATGATATTTTATTTGATTTTATTTTTTTGATTGTTACTTTGACGATACGTGCAAACCCTTTCGATATCATCATACAATCTTTTGCATTAGTGTTAAAATTGTTTTGGTGAATTCTTTTTAGCGGTTGGGTAATGTCTATGATGAAGTAATAGTAAATTTTCAATAGGTAACCTTTAGAGATAACTTAATTAGTTAGATATTGAGTTTATTCTCTAATAATCACAAGTTTGAGTTATTTTATTGCTACTGGAGATTTATATATTCATTAATTTTAAAATATGTAAAATTAGTGAAGATGTGTGGAAGATGACTCGAACATCTACTTTAATAAATAAATAAAAAATCTTCAATATGCCCATTTATTTCTTTTAAGTATAATATTATCAACTTATTTTTTTATAATTAATTTGTTTCCACTTTATTTACTATCAATATATATTTTTAATTAAATGATTAATTTAATCAAATTTATTAAATCAATCAATTCAATGAATTACATCTCAGATTTTTCTCATTTCTTTGAAAATAATAGCATAGCTGAACATCAATTTTCATTTTTTCAAAAAATTTGACGCTCTTGTAGCACCTACAAAGGCACGTTTGAACCATTCTTTACATGATAATAATCAGTGTTCGAATTAATCCTCCACTTTCTCGAAGATAACAAATCAATCCAGTCCACCACCAAACCAAACATTCCCAAAATTCGAACCACCTCGTTTACCATTACCAACAATGCCAGTCTTCAAAACCCCATTCAATGGCTACTCCGTCAAATTCAGCCCATTTTACGAATCTCGTCTCGCCGTCGCCACTGCCCAGAACTTTGGAATCCTCGGCAACGGTCGTCTCCACGTCCTCTCCTTACCCCCAGCACCCTCCTCCCCTCTAACCGAACTCATCTCCTTCGACACTGCTGATGGCATCTACGACCTTGCCTGGTCTGAATCCCACGATTCCCTCTTAATCGCAGCTGTGGCCGATGGCTCCGTCAAGCTTTACGACACGGCCTTACCTCCAACACAAAACCCACTTCGTTCACTCCAGGAACACACGCGTGAAGTTCACTCAGTCGATTACAATCCCACGCGCCGTGATTCTTTCATCACCGCTTCCTGGGATGACACGATTAAATTATGGACCCTTGACAGGCCGGCGAGTATTCGTACGTTTAAAGAGCACGCGTATTGTGTTTATTCTGCTGCGTGGAACCCGAGGCACACGGATGTTTTTGCATCTGCTTCCGGGGACTGTACTGTGCGAATCTGGGACGTGCGTGAGCCGGGAAGTACGATGATTATTCCAGGTCATGATTTTGAGATTTTGTGTTGTGATTGGAATAAATATGATGATTGTATTATTGCTACTGCATCGGTGGATAAGAGTATTAAAGTATGGGATGTAAGGAGTTTCAGAGGTCCTTTATCTTATGTTTTGTGATGGACCAAACAAGTGCTATCGAATAAGCATAACATTAAGAGTTAATGCCTTCAGTGTACAATAGAAATGAAATGGACATTAATTGATAATGCTATTTATCAACCTCTCTATTGTTGAATTACATGCATCGCCATGCATTATGTTTGACT
This sequence comes from Populus euphratica, assembly GCF_000495115.2. Lineage (NCBI taxonomy): Eukaryota > Viridiplantae > Streptophyta > Magnoliopsida > Malpighiales > Salicaceae > Populus > Populus euphratica. The sequence goes on from NW_011500341.1 coordinate 173,322, forward strand.
GATTGAACAATCTATATGCATTAGATCATGGCACTTTACTTGGTTAGTTAACGGGGGAGAGGGATGTTGGGGAGGTAGGATCATGCTTGGTTTGCAAAACCATCATTCTGTTGTATCCAACTTTGTGATGCTTTGACCTTTTGTTGTTTTCATTACATCCTTTGCAAAATATAAATCAGCATGGCATACAACCCCTGGTCTGTTTAATATTTTTAATTTACAAATGCTGTTATTAAGAGTGCTAAAATCACTATATGATTATTAATTAATCTACTCTTTGCGGAGTGCTTCTTTAATTGAAATTGAAAGGATGAACTAAGGGTATCTAGTGGAGTTGATTCTACTTTGCAATTTTTGTTCTTCCTATCTCATATTTCCTGAGTCCTTGAATAGCACCGATTTCTTTTTGATAAATATTTTTAGTTAGGATTCCTCTATAGCAAGTCTATGTGTTTCATGTACAGGATTTGCAGATTCTGTGCAAGATCATATTTGATTTTGGGGTTTGAGATTAGATGTTATGCTTTTGTCACCATATTCTTGTGTTGAATTTAGGTGTAAAAAATTGCATTTACCAGTGAGATTCTTGCTCTTTGGGGTTACACAAGTTTCATTGTTGATAAGAAAAGGAGAAAAAAAAGAGACAAGGTTGGGATCAGGCCCTCGTGTTATATTTAAGTTTTAGTTCTTTTATATAGAAATTCGATTGTTGAATAGTGTATGGGAGAGGATCTACTCTTTTTAAGGTTACTATCTTAGCCTAAGGGGTAGTCTAAATCCTATGCAGATAGAATTTGGCCTCTATGCAAGGGGAAAGCCACCTGTTCTCATTTTAGCTTCCAATCACCTAGGAAGACCTTTGATTTCCTGTCAAGATATGTTTCTTTATCCAAAAACTTATAAGCATTTATCTTTTGCTTGTGGTGTTTGGATGGCTTTAAAAGTGACCTCATGTTATGGGTTGGAGATTCAAACCAACTGTAGTGCAATATATGAACTGTTTATATAAATAGCTTCTTTGTGTTTATTTTTTGGATATCCAAAAACATGAAGGGATGATGGCTTTTCAAGGCATGTCACAAGTTAGTTGGGTTTGTTTGAAAACCAACCCAGCTTCAAAGTTGGATTAGCATCTTCCTCCTCAACACAATACCTCAGACATGAAGTGGTTATTCCAGGTTAGGCTTAAACTGTTTTAATACACATGCAGAAGCTGCCCGAGCTTGATTTGCAGTAGATGGGTGCATAGAAGCTCTTGGAGTTTGTTTGCCTAGAGCTGAGAGATGAGGGTTTACGTAGTATAGCTCATGATGTTCCCTAGCTCATATTGATTGTGTTGGAAAATTAACATGCTGTTACATTTCCTCTTGAACTGAATCTGTTGAATTTTTATTTTTTTAATGAGAATCTTTGGATGGTGTCTCTCTGCATGTTAGAGAATCTGATGAGCAAAGTGGCATCGCAGAAAGCCATTGCTTTTCTTTCACATTAGCACCTGGCTCGCTATGATGCCTAGACAACTTGTTATCTTCTTACTTACATTCCAGAGTGATTAGGAAAAAAAAGTCGTTACACTTTGGCCTTTTGATAGATTTGTTTACTATCTTGTAGTGCGCATGTATCAGGTTTTCCTAAGTGGATGAGATCAGGTGAAACTAATGCGGTTGAAGTGGCATTTATTTCATGTGATAACTGAGATGGGTGGTATTGTTGAATTAGAGGAGTAAATGGCATTTATTTCTAATGAAGTTTTAAGTATACCATGGATGTATTTGAACTGAATTTAGTCAAGTAAAGCTGCTGAATTCCAAAACTTGGCTAATTGTGCAAAGTCTATCCATTTTAAATCATTTTGCTTGTTAGCTCCTTATTAGTCACTGATAGTAGTGTTGAAGTATGGTTTCTAAGTATTTGCAACCGTTGACGAGGTCCTTGGTAGAAGCAGGGATCATAATCTAGGTGTGCGCTTAAAAAATCAGATGCATTCCTGTTTTCAGGTAGTCTTGTAAAAGTCCAGGCAACAAATGTGTTATGGTGCTGGGTTCCATGAAATACAGGCAATTTTTGCAATTGCTTTTGTGCTGTAGGTAGTTATCTCAGACAAACTATTTTCCTAGGATGACAAGTTTGTAAAGAAAACTGGGAAAGCGCTTAAGCCACTTGGTTCTTAAGCCAACCTCCTTCCAGATTAAGCATTCTTCTGACATTTGGTTGGCTAGCAGATGGCGCCATCACAATTTAGCCATCGTGTTGGATTCAGACTAACTGTATAGCGTAGAAGTTTTTGTGGTGACCCTCTCTCTTTCCCTGCAACTTACTTCAACTGTCAATTTATTGAACTGAGTAGGATTCATGAAATTGTAGATGAGTGTCTTTCCCTGCAACTTCACCTGTCAATTTATTGAAATGAGTAGGATTCATGAAATTGTAGATGAGTAGTCATTGCTTGGAATTCACTTTTAGATTCTCTGTTGTCATTTTAGGCCTGGTGAGTGATTTCTTGTTGAATGAATTTGGTGTGTAAGATACAATTATTGTTCTTCATCTGTATTTTTTTTTTTAAATAAAGCTGTCCTATTTCACCTGCAAATTTATTAATATGAAGGCCTACAAAGCTACAACTTATTGGTGATCTTCACCTACTTCATTTAAAAGGGCATATGTAAAGTAATCAATGTGTGTAATAGTGATTTTTGAAGGGACTTGGGTTAGTAGTTGCAACAGGAAGAGAGGATTTATAGGTGTCTTGAAGTCATGTACTTTTTGTTGTATTCTGTTTTTGACTTCTCTTGTTTCTTTTTTAATAAAAAAAATACAAAAAATTGTTTTCTTAGTAAAACCTAGTCAATTTTTCAAAAGCATCAAGGACTTTTAATGATATGAAGAGCAAAGAAAAGCAAATATATATATATATATATATATATATATATATAAAAGAAAAGCAAATATGATGAGCAGAAAAAAAAAATAAGCAGAAAATATGAGTGACAAAAAAAGAAGAAGAAATGAAATAAAATAAAGATAAAAATTAAGGGAAAAAAAAAAGAACAAATAAAAAAAATAACGAGTGCATATTAAAAAATAAAACAAGTCAAAATTCTTAAAGAAAAAAACTAAAATAAAAAAAGATTCAATTTAAAAAATATAAAAAATAAAATAGAATCTACAAAATAAAGATTACCCACACACCGTCTCACCTTATAACTCTTTCTTTTGATAGAATCCTCCAACAAATAACATAACCCATTAAACCTTTCATTTTCTTATGAATATTGCATTACAATCACTTTAGTATTGCTCAACCATTCTTTTCTTCTCTCTAAAACACTAATCATGCTCTTTTTTATTGCAATTCTCTCTTAAACTAAAACTCAATCTACAAACTAACACTATAACTACAGTAATAACTCTTAAACAACTTACATCACTTCTTTATCCATTCTTTATCCACAATCACTAAAAACACCCTCACTCTAGCTACATAAACAAACCCTATCATAAACTGATCAAAACTTTTTTCACAATTAATAACAATACCAGCATAGAATCACATCACAACCATCACTATATCACCAAACCATTACCACTACAATTGTCAAGTTACCACCAAACCCAAACAAATAAATATCAAAGTTAGTTCGATAATGAGGGTATTTTTAAAAAAATAATTTCTAGATTTTGACTAATCATTACTGTCAATAAGGTTCTATGAGAGTGTTTTTTTCCCTACTTTTCTCTCTATGGTGGCTAGGGTTTTTGATGGAAGAGATTATGTTTTTTTATATGATGTCTTCCCCTCTTTTATCTACACTATTCACTCTTTTTTGTATCCTTCTACATAGTAATGTTTTTTTTAATCATTTATTCTAAGTATATCCTAAGAATATCCCTATTGTATATGGTAATATAGTCTTTCATTCCTCTTATTTTGCACTTTAGCCCTTTTCCCATTTTGCTCCTTATTTAATTTTTTATTTTCTCATTTTGATTTTTTTGAAAAAAATATTAAAGTCAGTTAAATAAAAAAAAAGCAATTAAGAATTATGAAATTGACGTGTTAATGACTAAAATGTGTTGAAAACATATTTTTAATTTTGATTTTTTCAAAAGATGTTAAGATTTACAAAATTGGAGCACACATGTCATAAACATATTTTTGAGTTATTGAGTTTTTTAAGAAGACATCAACAAGAGAAAATAGTAAAAAACAAATCACAAAATAGGTACATGAATGGCCAAAATGCATTGAAAACATAATATTTGAATTTGTTTGCCTTTTGATTTTGGAGTTTTAGAAAATATTTTGTAATTGGCATTCAAAATTGGGTTATGAAAAATGACTATAAGTCACTTTTCCTTGTTCAAGTTTAACTATTTATATCGAATTTTATCCCATGTTGATTCATTAGACTTGTTTCCATCAATACCCTCAATGATGAGATTTTTACTTCTACATACATCATTATCTCCATTCCACATAGTAGAGAATAAAAGTTGCTACTATTAATGTTCTAATTATCGTATGGCATGCATGAACACATAGGAAAGAATTTCATGCCAATCTTTATAAATGACAATAATTTTCTAAATGATCTTCTTTAGGTTCTTATTTACACCTTTTACAATTCTTTTTCATCTTATGTCAATATGTTGAAGATAAAAGATGTTCAAGTAATACAAGCATATTTTAAAAAAGTAAAACAAATTCATGACTTAAGCTATAGATTTGATTAAGTCAAATAAGATGATATTATTTAATTAGATAATAAAATAACATGTAC
>NW_011500341.1:185912-189326 GCF_000495115.2 Populus euphratica
AAAAAAGCAATTAAGAATTATGAAATTGACATGTTAATGACTGAAATGTGTTGAAAACATATTTTTAATTTTTATTTTTTCAAAAGATGTTAAGATTTACAAAATTGGAGCACACATGTCATAAACATATTTTTGAGTTTTTGAGTTTTTTAAGAAGACATCAACAAGAGAAAATAGTAAAAAAAATCACAAATAGGTATGTGAATGGCCAAAATGCATTGAAAACATAATATTTGAATTTGTTTGCCTTTTGATTTTGGAGTTTTAGAAAATATTTTGTAATTGGCATTCAAAATTGGGTTATGAAAAATGACTATAAGTCACTTTTCCTTGTTCAAGTTTAACTATTTATATCGAATTTTATCCCATGTTGATTCATTAGACTTGTTTCCATCAATACCCTCAATGATGAGATTTTTACTTCTACATACATCATTATCTCCATTCCACATAGTAGAGAATAAAAGTTGCTACTATTAATGTTCTAATTATCGTATGGCATGCATGAACATATAGGAAAAAATTTCATGTCAATCTTTATAAATGACAATAATTTTCTAAATGATCTTCTTTAGGTTCTTATTTACACCTTTTACAATTCTTTTTCATCTTATGTCAATATGTTGAAGATAAAAGATGTTCAAGTAATACAAGCATATTTTAAAAAAGTAAAACAAATTCATGACTTAAGCTATAGATTTGATTAAGTCAAATAAGATGATATTATTTAATTAGATAATAAAATAACATGTACCAAAAGTAAATGGTCCAAAATTCACAAAAAAATAGTTTTCATGAGAACCTGGAAAAAAATTATTCCAACAAAAAGAAAAATATTAACTAAATTCAATTGTAAGCTAACCCAATATGAAAGAATAAAACTGAAATATATATATATATATTTGAGTCAACTTGAATGAGCATGTTAAATTTACAACCTAACTTGTTGTGACCCAAATTTAGTAAGCTATATCAAGCCTCTGCATGGAGGGCTCGACATAAAAACCAAACTATATCCTTCGCCTTTCTCTTTTTATATTTTTATTATAGGTTTTGCATTAAAGATACTATTTATAACTGAAAATAATAAAATAATAAACATTACACTATCCATACATGGTTATTATTCATCTATGTATTTTGAATTTTTTATTCTTTGTTAGTTTCACATTCATGATAACTTTGTTTAATAAAACTGTATTCTTACCCTTTTGCTTATGAATACATATGTAAAAAATTCATATTTTAAAGACCTTATCATATATGCATTATTTTATTTCACTCATATTTTTTATTATTTTATTTTATTTTTTATTTGCTTTATATTAGCGTTAGTTTTATTTAGTAAAAATGTACTTTTATCTTTTTTATCAGTCTATTTTCCATATTCCTTTAATTTTGAAGTTTTTATTTATGTTAGGTGCTTTATCATTAAAGACCCTACCATATATGACATTAGTTGAAGAGAAATATTAAAAAACAATCTGATTTTATATTATTGTTAAACTTTTTTATTAGTTTTTTTTATTTATTATGGATTTTGATTTTTTTTCTTTGTTAAAATCAATTTCATGCCTATTTAAAAACTTATAAGGCATAGCTTATTAGACTTTGAAATAAAAAAATAAAATTACATTTGTAAAAAACCTATTTCAATCATTTTATGCTTGTTGTTATATTTATTATGCTTCCGACTACATCATTCTTTCTTCGCATAGTTTTATGATCCATTTCCCCTGTTACAACCTTTATTACTTGCCAAATTTAATAAATATTTAATTAAGTAAAATACTAAACTACGTGAGTTTTGTATTATAGTCCATTTATAGTGAAATATGTTTGAGGTTACAGTAAAATTATTTTTTACCCTTTATCCTTTAATTTTTAAAACTTTACTTGAGGAGTAGGATGATCTTTATACTTAATCAATTTGTTATTCTTGATTTATTTGGGTAGCATCATCTTTTTATTTTTTTAATAATAATGCAATTATCATATTGTCCTTATAGAGTAAACAATCAATCAAAACTTTTGGTCCAAGGGATGTCGTATGGTAATTTCAATTTTATCATAAACAATTGAATTACATTTTAACCCTTACCATGCAAATTTAGTAGCCTTGGCTTCAAGGGCTTGATTGTTATTTCATAGTGGTTTTTTTGTTATTGTTATTTAGTTCCAAGGGTATTTTTATTTTTCTTTAATTTTATGAACAATTGAATTATTTCATTACCCTTGCAATTCAATTTTTTTAGCCTTAGCTTTAAGGGCTTGGTTATGATTTCATAAGGATTTTTTTTTTATGTTGTTTAGTCATACATATATTTTTGGTACTATACACATATAAAAAGCTGTTAACACGTGTCAGGCACACATTAGGCAACACATGCAACCAACAATAGTGGTTGAAATCAAACTTTCACCATATCATTTGATGCATTTCCAATTCTTTTTTCTCCATGTGTGGTGCATGTCAAGTAGTGATGTCTGATTTGGTGCTAATTGTTTTTTTTTATTTTTCTTTCTTGGGTTATGTGTTGGCCATGTATATAATTGTACCAGCCTTTCAATTTGTTTTTTCTTTTGATTTAGTTATTCTTCTCTTAATCGCAATTAATTTATTTACATTGATTATTTCTAATTAGATTTTATTTTTTATTTCATCTCAGGTTGTTTAATTTGGTTATTTTTTTTATCAAATTTATTCCTCATTTTTGTAATTGTTATTTTTCTTTATTTTCAATTTTTTTGTTGATTTATTTATTTTTTCTTCAATTCCATCTTTGAGCATTTCTTTTCATTAAATTTTTATGTCAAGTTTGGTGCTAATTCTTTTAATTGTTATTTTTTTAATCATTTTATTAGTTAATTTTTTTTTTATTTCATTCCTAAACATTTAATTTCAATTAGTTTTTATGTTGAATTTAGTGTTAACTTTTTTAATTTCTATTTTTTTTGTTTTGCATTATTGTTTTATTAACTTTTTTTAAATTAATTTCACCCTTCAATTTTTTTTTGTTTAAAATCTTGTTTTTTTTTTATTTTTTCAGGTTTGCCTTTAATAAAGTCATCATGTCCAGGTGATAGATTTGAAAAATTAGCCCGGGTTTATTTTAATTTTTTTAAAAGCATTTTTAAAAACCTACTTTTTTTTACTAATATATTTTTTTGCTTTGCTATTTATGGGATAATCTGAATTTCATATCCGCAATCATGTGTATGATTTGTTCACTGAGGTTGGCTATCAAATATACTCAAGGCTTTTTTTTTTTAATCTTTTTTATATGTTTGCATCACATCGACAAGTGTCTATTCATTATATTTTTCTAATGAGTTTTGCCTTTTATAATATTTTTTATGGTGTGAATTTATTCAATCATTTTTATTTGTAATTATCATTTAAGCCATGAGTTT
>NW_011504419.1:0-1167 GCF_000495115.2 Populus euphratica
TGATGGCCACTGGAGATTTACATGGTCGTTAATTTCAGGGCCTGTAGAATTAGTTATGGTGCGTGTAAGCTGGCCCGAACACTCACCTTAATAAAAAAATAAAAAAAAATAAAAAATAAAGAAAACCCCTAAAATCACGGCATGATCAAAGGAGAAAGAAAAGGATGGGACAAAGAAGGAAGAAAGTAGGGGCCAGTCGCCAGTATTGAAGAAAAGCTAAAAGAACCATGTTTATGACAAAGGACCGGGTAATCCAAGAAACCAATAGATCATCGCCACATGTTCACCCTTATCTCCACATGTTCACCTCAAAAGCTAATAGATGGTCGTCACGTGTTCAACTCTATCTACCCCCTAGAAAAGGATAGAAAGTAGGAGAGAGAAAGGTTAAAAAGGAAAGACAGAAATAAAAAAAAGGACGTGGAAAGAAAGTAAGGTCCTGTAGGGGGCCGGTATTGTAGAAAATAGGAGATGAAAATTAGTATGAAAAAGAGGATGATAGAGTCGTTGTCCATATCATAGTGGTTTTTATAATTATATTTAATTTATATAAATATTAAATTAATATATTCTTAGTATTTTATATGACTTAAAAAATATATGTGTAGTGTATAAAAAACTATTTTAATATATTTTTAAATAAAAAATATTTTAAAAAGTATATGTCACAGTACCAAATTATATTATAAATTAAAAAAATGGGGTTTTATGTTCATTAGTACTTACTTAGAGTCATTTAATTGTGGACAAAAATGGTGTATTTTTTGAAAATTTTTAATTTTACACTTGATTTTTTCCCTTTTTCGAAATGGACGAGAAGGAAGAAGCAATTGTCATTGCAATACTGTTAAGGGGTTATTGGATCGTCTAATTCAGGCAAATTTAAGTGGTATCCATCGATAATTTGAGAAAGCCGCCAAGATAAAATAAATAAGGGATTAGTTTTACAGTTGTTAACAAGTTATTCTTAAGATTCTCATTTATGCTACTTTGTCAGAAAAAAATGGAACCATGCAGACCTGGATTCCAAGTATTTTGTCATCATTCCCTAACTCAACTAAAATCTGCCTCAGCTTTGCCTCCGCGTCAGAATGAACTGGGGTGTCATTGATCCACTGTGCATTTTCTGATGGCCCCTCAGCAATCTTCCTGGCAATTGAATTTCAA
>NW_011504419.1:3152-6095 GCF_000495115.2 Populus euphratica
CCAAAGTCTTCACATGAGTTGCCACCAAATCACCGCTACAACCATGCCACTGCCATTGCACTGCTACCAAAAGAGTACCACACTGCCTTGACCACTGTCATTAAAGTTACCCTCACATTGCCACCATCATTGCTGCTGCGGCCACCCTCATTGCACCATATCCATCAAGCCAAGCTGTTGCCTCCACATTCAAAGACTATATATACAACCACTAAAATCCAAATATGATCACCACAACTGCCACCATCAATTATCCTCACTGCTGACACCACACAACTATCATCCCATTCACTTCATTGATTCAATAAAAAATTAAGATGCTGCACTTGGTATGGATTCTAAACATGATCAGATTTAACTGTCCCAATGATTGGATTGCATTATCATTATTTCAAGCTCCTGATATGAATCTCAAATCTCAATACCCTCATCCAGACCCATCCAGAACTCACATTTATTATCTATTGGTTGTAAAAGAATATAAAATAGCAATTTTGTGATGTCATAGAGAGAATTTCATCAACAGAAATATTGCCAAAGACAAAGTTTACCTGCTTCGTGATTGAAGTCGAGTTCTTTTGGAGCTTCTTTGCACCATTCATCGATCATAGGGCTGAAGTTATACTGCGGTTCTGCCCATGCTATCCAGTCAACAATGGATTCTGCATCCTTTAAATCCTGCAAAAAAAAGAGGCATGCAAAATAACCATAAGGACTGAAACATTTGCTTTCCGATGAAGCATCTCAAAAGCCAAACTCCAAAGAATTTCCACCTCCCACATGAGTTTTTGATGTCTTCATGTTGAACTTTAACAACCGCCTTCTGCCCATCAATTAATGTCGCACGATGGACTTGTGCAATCTGCATAGAATATAACATGAGAACAACAAGATTATTCCAAAATGTACACACCTTGTGAGAACAAGAAAATCAAAATTTCAATCCTAAATGAGCATCCGCACTAACTTCCTAGCACAAACATATAGTCTAAGGATCTTACTGATGCTGTCGCCAGAGGATTTTCGTCAAAATCCAAGAAAAGCTCCTTCCTGGATTTCCCTAGTTCTTTCTCTATAGTGTGACAAAACTGTGCAAACAAAAATTTTAACATAACCAGCCAATGAGAAACATGGCTTGAAAATAAAAGCTAGCATTATGAGATAAAAACCAATCAGAAACATCAAGTCAACAAAGTCACATTGAATCACATGAAGACTTCCAAATCTATTAGAAAAAGACTAAAACAAAACCTCTTCAAACGGACGAGGAGGGAGAGAGTCCTGCAACTGCTTGAGAATTGAAATGAAAGCAGAAGGAAGCACATCAGCACGTGAGGACAAATACTGTCCAAGTTTCACCCACAAACCTTCCAACTCTACCATCAAATTAAAAACACGCTTAGCATTCCGCTCATGGGCCTTCTTCCACAATGCATCACTTTTCGGTTTCTTCATGAATTTCTCTCTTTTCTGTAAAGCCTTCATTATAAAAAAAGACAACCACCACAATCAGCATAAGCAATAAACATCACTCAAAATAAATAACTCGTAATCAGATTTTCAATACGGTTGATCCGTACCTTATAATCGATGTAAATTATCATGGCCAACGTAAATACTTTCGCACGTCTCCTGTAAATGTTCCCCACCCCATCTCTAACACACAAATATATATACATATATATATATAGCTAATAGCAGCTAAAATTTCACTCCCCGCCTCTTTCACTGCTTAGTCCAACCAACTCCCTGCAGCGTACCCGAAAAAACATCACAGAATCAAATCCTAATATTCTTTTTTATTTTTATTTTTTGAGAATGCATGATTACAATAAAGTATAAAAATCTTCCAGCCTACCAATACCACATAGGCATAGCCTTATTTCTTCACAAACTAATTAATAATTGTTCGAATTATTACTAAGAAATCAAATTTTTTATATCAAATTGTAATTTTACACTCTAATTGCGAGAATTGTAAAATTAAAGGCAAATTACAATCAAATTGAACAAAAAAAAAATCAAAAGATACCTGATTACAACAGTAGTCTTTAAGTATCAGTAAGATAATAGTGATTAAAAACACAAAATCTAGGTTCAAAATTTGAGAATTTAGAAAAGAGAGAGAACCTACCTGAAGTTACAGGAAGAAAAGTTTGAACAGACAGCAAGACAGTCGGGGAGAGAAAGAGAGGTAAGTAAGGGAGGAATGCGCGAAAATTCTTCGAAACGACCGCCAGTAGATGTCGTTTTCAAATTAAAGGAATCTGGATGAGACAAACCCGTGCTGTTGAAATTTTGATTCCAACTTCTGACCACGTATTTGTTGACGTTAGGTTTTTTTAAATGATTTAGATATTCAGTATTAATGATTCAATAAAATCGGGTTAAAACTCGAAATCGATCAAACTCACTCGGTCAAAATTATAAAATTAATCTGATTTTATTGATTTTAACTAAATTTAACTTATTTCAAGTTTTAATCTAATTTGATATGTTATATATATATTAACTCCTAAAATTATGAGATTTTAAGAGTTAAGTCGTGATTTTAACAACCTTAAGTTTATCTATGATTTTTCAAATACTTTATTAATCGGTTAATTAATTAAGTGGTTGAACTATGATTTTTCAAGTCGTTCAGCTTTGTCGATACATAAACGCAGGAGGAGGGTCGCATGCGTTGTTGGCCCATGCTACCAATTTGGACGCCTTTATTGAAATTTGAAGCTGGAAATTCCTTGCTGGTCCACCAAGTTAAGGAATTGCAAATTGCTTGCATCTTTAATCGTGTTTTGAACTTTCACCGGATGAGATTGTATTCTTGCAGTCTTTATTTTTAAATAATTTTGTATGTTAATGTTAAAACTTAAAAAAAAATAAAAAAAATTAATATATATTTTTTAAAAAATAAAAATAAAAATATCACGTAACTCAATATCA
>NW_011504418.1:0-2376 GCF_000495115.2 Populus euphratica
ATCTTATTCTTTAATGCATTTTGATATGATACATAAGCTTCAAGGTGGCTTAACCAATCATAATTATTATTTTTACCCCGATAATTTACAGCATGCAACTTATAACTCATATTAATGTCGATTGGAATGTATTGTCTATAGGTGAATTGTCGCATTACTCGATCTAAGCAATGTAACTCAACCATCTTAAAAATTGTCAATAGAAAAATTGATATCTATATGTTTATCTTGTTAGTGCAAACAGCTAGATCAATTGCTAATTTATCATCCTCATACAGAGTCTATATGACTTCTAGAAAACATATCATAAATGTTAAACAATAATAACTTGTTGGGGGTGAAGTTGTTGTCCTAAGCAAATAGTTTGAAAAATACATGGATAAGTTGTTGTATATCCCGCTAGCTCTAATAAAATAACAACATATATGTTGGATTATCACAAATACTTTACTACTACATCACTTAACATTACAAATATGTTTGTTTCATTACTTTTTAAAGTTACAATTAGAAAATATAAATGCATATAATTACAAAACACACCTTCTAATACTTGTTTCTTAGTGGAAGCTGAAATATAACCTCTCATAGTCTGGATAGTCATAAGTGGCAATCTAGGCATTTAGGGTCGGCTTATATGAAGATGCTCTTAAGACCATAATTGTTATTAAGTAAAAAACGAGTTGTTTATTTATTGTTAACAATAAACATTTAAAATGCCAATTGTTATTTTGATTTATTTGATTCATACTTGTAGAAGTAGCAAGCATCGCCTTACCTATTTGGCTCTCTTCATGCATGTAAGATATAAATGTACAAGCATTAAAAAAAAAATACTACTATCAAAATCATCCAAAAGCATCGAATAAATTAAAACACATATCTCTTAGTGAGTACTGTGAATAATACATTACCAAATACATATAATACATATTACCAAACATAATATCATCAATTTTTTTTAAGAAATCATTCGATAATAAATAATTTTTTCTTCTACTAACTAACTTTGAAGGATTGTGAGGCACTTTTAAATTTTCGACTAGAAGTTGGGACACACAATGATTTTGGTTAGCTATTCACATAAAATACAATCATGTTTAATTCACTTTGGATGAAAAAATCAATCATTATTTTAAAACTGTCATCATGTATAATTGATACACGGTAATACTATTCTTCACCAATTTGACACCTCTAAATTATTTTAATATCAATGTCATTATAAATTTTGTTTAAGTCCATAACAAATAGTTTCTTTTAATTATGTATATGTCATGTCTAAATTATTATTTAAAAACAAATTGTTCCCATTATTATATATGATTATATTGTTCATATAAGAAACAATAGTATCACAGTAATGATATAATATAAATATGTTATAAGATGTTCTATAAAAAAAATAACAATGAATTCATTTTAACTAAAACAAATATAAATTCATAATAATGTAATATATTTACCTTACTTGTAAGATTAGAAAAGATATTAGGGCATACGTATTATTAGTGGCAATAAATTTTGAAGAGAAAAACATTTAAGGATGTTTAAAGACTAAAATTGATTTAATTTTTTGATGTTTTAAACTGGAGGAAAAAAGTGATTAGTGAGATTTTAGATGGATAAGGACAGGAAATATTAGTTTACTTTGCTATATTCTTTGAATTAGTAAGAGTTTAAATTTTATGATCTATTGTGATTGGATATATAATATTTAGTAAACATTATTAAATATGATAAAATAAAAATGTGTTTTTTTTTCTTTTCAAACAGTATTATCCCGTGAAGTTTCATATTGCTTCGCTAATTTAAAAAAAAAAAAAATCCTCCGTGCATTTCATTCCGAAAGGGCGAAGTTGCTAGTGATGTGATGTAGAGCTGCACAGGACAAGCAGACGCCGAGAAAGTGAAGTGAGTGTAGTGTATAAATCACTGCAGCAATGATGGCACCAACGCCGGACATTAAAAAAATGGCAATTAGACAAGTGCCCAGCTGGACATATCAGGCGTGATCCTAGTTATAAAGCATCTACAGCTCCAGACTCGGAGATTTTAGCCACAGTTAAATTCCTTCTCTGATCATATGAGATTATTTGCTGAGCACATTCAGGGCAAAATTAAGTGACACCTAAAGGGCTTGAGGCATCTCCTGCGTGGATTTTCTAGATCTACTGGCTCTTTAATTTGGTATTACAAGAAATATTTGCTTATGAATACTCTCCATAAATTTCCCTTACATCTCTTCAAATAAGGTTGAAGGAAGTTAAATGTTAAGAGGAGATGACGTGGAGTTTGGTTGTGGTGGTTTTTTAAAATTATTTTTATCTAAAAATATATTAAAATAATTTTTTTTTATTTTTTTTAAAATTGTAT
>NW_011504418.1:4242-6097 GCF_000495115.2 Populus euphratica
AAAAAAAAACGATTGAAATCACGTTTTCTAAGATAGTAATAATATCTTTTCCCATTTTGAGTTTTAAAGCGGAAAAGAAGCTACCGCAGGATGCGAATCCAGATAGAGTAGATGCTGCGTTAAACTTAAACGCCTTTTTCAGTTTTTCAAGAGAACGGGCACCCCGAATCAGTTCATGTTTATCGGCTTCTTCTGCTTCTTTGTCCCTACTTGCCAAAAAAAACAAATATATATGCTTTCCTCGAGCTTATAGTAACATCTTCTATTGGTACTTCTGGCGAAGTGCGGTGAAAAAGAAAAGAAAAGAAAATTTCAATTCAGTATTTAACGTAGTTTTATTCCATTATTCTGATAACAAAACTATACGTTTTGCCCCCATGGTTTCCAAATCATGCATTCATCCCTGTTTGTTGTCAATTGAGTCCATCCGATTCTTTTATTTTATCAATTTTATTTTGTTCTACTTGCATGTCTTTGTTGACGCTAGTTATTTCATCTGTGTTTCATCATGAGTTGGATTTTTTCTCTTCCCAAAACAATTGTATATATAGGGTTTTTTGACATGTTTTTTTTACACAAAGAAAAAGAAATTTTAAGAGGGAATCAAGAAACTTCTATATACTTCTAATCAAATAAATAAAAAATTATATCTTAATAAATAACTCGTCAACAACAAATAAACATGAAAATTTAAAAATCAAGAGGTAAATATAAATTAAGATATTTGGCCTTGAAACTCGAGTTTTTAACCCAATTGTATTTAATAACTTTGTTCATCAAAATCTATTTTTTTATTCAATCACATGATAATAAAAATAAACATACATAAAATTAATTGAATGAAATAAAAAATAAAAAAAATATCATGTAAGGTCGTTCATATTATAAATATTATATAAAAATAAATATTATGTAGTTTTAAAAATAAATTTCATTTATATAAAACATAAAGAAATCATCGATAAAGTAGAATAATACCTTAAAAAATTAAATGCATACAAAATAACTAAAAAATAATTGTTATTATAATTATATTACTATTATTATTATTGTGTTATTACCTCTTTTTCCAATACTATTATTACTATTAATTAGCAAAACTCTAAAATATATGGAGGATTCACTATTCAAAATACATTGTGAATCCTTTCATAATAAAACATTATGAACTCATTATTCATAGTGTTTTTTAATCTCTTTTCTTTTTTTTTTATTTCACCCATAGAAAAAAATTATAGGTCAATTTATTAGAAAATGATGAGATTAAAATATAGAAAATCAAAGTAAAAAAAAAATAGATGGTTTTTTTCAAAATTTAAGAGCAATGTTCTTTAAAGTTTGTACACTTTTTAAATTATAAATATTATACCTCTAATTTCCAAAATCTCAAAATAGTTAATTTTATTCCAAAAAATTATTTTTTTTATTTTCAAGTATTTAAGTCGAGAGAGGAGAGCAAGCTACTGGATTTTGATGGTAAAGAGATAAAATCATGGTTAATATCGATTTTGACTGTTAAAATAGTCAATTTTGATGTCAATGGATTTTATTTTGTAAAGAAATTCTATTTAAGTGTTTTTTCACTTTCAAATTACCTGAAAAAATAGATTCTTACCCAAGAATAATTTTAATTTCAGGTTGATTTCGGGTTTTTGTGCTATTTTTTAGGTGTTTAAGGCTATTTAAGGGGTTTATTAATGTATATAGGGTTTTTTTAGATGTTTTCTATCAAAATGGATTGATAATATTTTCATGTAAAAAATCATAAACTTTAAAGTGGCTAAAATTTATAGAAAATAGATAACATATCATCTTTCTTTATTTTTCCAAAAGTATTTAGTGTGACCAATATGTC
>NW_011504400.1:0-6144 GCF_000495115.2 Populus euphratica
CAAGACTTGCAGAATGCATGTGAGTCTTTGAACATGGTGGGCCAGTAAAATCCACTTTGTAAGATTTTTGCAGTTGTCTTTCTTGATGAGAAATGTCCCCCACATGCCTTAGAATGACAAAATTTAATGACACTACTTACCTCATTGTTAGGAATGCATCTTCGAAATATTTGATTAGGACAATATTTGAATAAATAAGGGTCATCCAATAAAAGTTCTTCACTTTGTTCAAGAACTTTCTTTTATCTTGGGTATTCCAATGAGCTGGCAATTGTCCTGAAACAAAAAAATTGACAATATTAGCAAACCAAGGCATTGTAGAGACGGAAAGTAAAGATTCATCGGGAAAGTAGTTATCGATCGGTGTGATGTCAGTTTTCGAATCTATTGTCAATCTTGACAACTGATTTGCGACAACATTTTCGCTGCTTTTCTTATCTTTGATTGTGACATCAAATTCTTGAAGTAACAAAATCCACCGCACCAATCTAGCCTTAGAATTTTTCTTAGAAAGAAGATATTTTAATGGTGCATGATCATTAAAAACAACACAGGTGAGCCAATAAGATAAGACCTGAATTTTTCATATGCAAATACTACTGCAAGTAATTCTTTTTCAGTGGTGGTATAATTCATTTGAGCACTATTTAAAGTTTTACTTGCATAATAAATCACATAAGGTTTCTTATCTTTTTTTTTGTCCCAAAACAGCACCTACGACATAATCACTAGCGTCACACATTATTTCAAAAGGTAATGACCAATTAGGAGGTTGAATAATAGGAGCACAAGTAAGCAAGTTTTTAAGTTTAACAAAGGCTTTTTCACAATGTTTAGTCCATTCAAAAATATTATCCTTTGTTAGAAGGTAACTTAAGGGCTTAGATATTACGCTAAAATCTTTGATGAACATTCTACAAAAACCAGCATGTCCTAGGAATGATCTAACATCTTTAATAGATTTTGGTGTTGGCAAGTTCGCAATTAACTCGATTTTAGATTTGTCAACCTCAATTCCTTTTGATGAAACAATGTGACCAAGTACAATGCCGTTTGTTACCATAAAGTGACATTTTTTCCAATTCAGCATAAGATTCTTCTCTTTACACCTGCTCAAAATCTTTTCTAAGTTAGTCAAACAATCATCAAATGAATCGCCAAAAATAGAAAAATCATCCATAAAAATCTCAAGAAAATATTCAACCATAAAAATTATTATCTAGAAGCTGCATCTTGGAAATGTGGCTGGTGCATTACATAATCCAAAAGGCATCCTTCGATATGCAAAAGTACCAAATGGACATGTGAAAGTAGTCTTTTCTTGATCTTCCAATGCAATTTCAATTTGGTTGTAACCCGAATAGCCATCTAGGAAACAATAAAATTCATGACCTGCAACTCTTTCTAGGATTTGATCCATGAAAGGTAAAGGAAAATGATCTTTTCTAGTCATTGAATTAAGTTTCCTATAGTCAATGCACATGCGCCAACCAGTAACAGTTCTAGTGGGAATTAACTCATTGTTCTCATTTGTTATCACAGTGACTCCAGACTTCTTTGGTACAATTTGGGTAGGACTTACCCATTTGCTGTCAGAAATAGGATAAATGATTTCATTATCTAGAAGCTTAATGAGTTTATTTTTCACTACTTCTTTCATATTAGAATTGAGCCTTTGTTGCATTTCCCTAGAGGGTTTAGCATTTTCCTCCAAATAAATTCTATGTGTACAAATCAAAGGACTAATTCCTTTCATGTCAGCTATGGTCCTTCCTAATGCATTTTTGTGCATTTTCAGAGTTTGTGATAACTTACCTTCTTGATGTGTAGTAAGTTTGGAAGAGATTATTACCGGAGAAGTTTCATTTTCTCCCAAAAATAAGCATTTGAGATTAAATGGCAAGAGCTTCAAATCAGGTTTGGGTGGTTGAACACTTGAAGGTATGGACTTAATTGATCGTTGTGGCAATTCCTCAATTTGTGGTCTCCAATTACTTGCCTTTGATTCTTCCTGAAAATAAACCATTTGCAAATCATTAGATTCATCAATCTCAATTTCACTGGAAATTGATCATGAATTAATTTTTTAGTAAAGTCCACTTCTTGTAAATCATTATCATCTTCAAGTTGCTTGCAAATGTTGAAAATATTCATATCCAATGTCATGTTTTCAAATGATAGCTTCATGAGTCCATTCCTACAATTAATTAATGCATTAGAAGTTGCAAGAAACGAACGTCCTAAAATAACAGGAAATGAATTACATTCTTCAACAGGTTGTGTGTCTAAGACAATAAAATCCATAGGATAAATGAATTTATTGACTTGTACTAACACATCTTCAATTATTCCTTTAGGCACTTTTATAAATCTATTGGCAAGTAAAAGAGTTATGGAAGTTGGTTTTAACTCACCTAGATTGAGACTCTAAAAAACTAAATATGGAAGTAAATTCACACTAGCACCAAGATCAAGTAAGGCTCTTTCAATTTTATATTCTCCATAAAGTAAGAAATTATATTTCAAAGCATTATTGTTCTGAAGAATGACACTTACTTGTTCTGCTAAAAAGGCTTTCTTTTTCACATTCAGTTTTCTCTTCATAGTGCATAGATCTTTCAAAAAATTAGCATAGAAAGGAACTTATTTAATAGCATCCAACAAAGGTATATTGATCCTTACCTGTTTGAAAGTTTCAAAGATTTCAGACTTATGATTGAATTTCCTTTGTTTGGTCATGGCATGAAGAAATAGAAGTGCTGGTGGGGAATCAGTCGTTTCTTTCCAATTTTCATATTCAACCCCTTCCTTACCCTTAGAGATTGACTCATTATCTTTCTCACAATGTTCAAGAGTGAGTTTTTCAATAACCTTACCACTGCGAAGAGTAGTCATTTGATTGTCTCTTGCTTTTCAATGAATACATGCAATGTTTTTCTCAAGATTTCTTCTAGGAGGTGGAGGATAAGGAGGTGCATATCCATGAGAATTTTGGAAATTATGGTGTACTTGAAACGGTGGTTGTGAAGTTTGTGCATTGTCACTTTTCTTACTGAAATTTTGGTGATTTCTCCAACCAGGGTTGTATGTTTGCGAGTATGGGTTATGATTGGGCCTTTGGAAACTGTTTAAAGCATGGGCTTGTTCATGGAGACATTCCTTAAAAGAAGGCAAGGTTGGATAATCATTGGTTGAGTGTTTATTTATTTCTCAGATTTGACACGCAATGTCTTGAATAGATTTTAATAGACCACTCTTTTTCAATTCTAGTGCCTCGACTTTTCTAGCTAAAGATGCAAACTTAGCTTGGAGGTCATGATCTTCCCTAAGGTTGTACATACCTCCACTAGATGTATGAGGTTGAGTTTTACTCAATGCCTCATAAGTACTCGCGGTGTTCCAATTTTGAGCATTTTCAGCTAACAAGTCTAAGTACTCCATTGCTTCATCAGGGTCTTTATCTTTAAAAGTTCCATTGCACATCAATTCAACCATTTGCCTATCTCTAGGTGTTAACCCTTCATAAAAATGTGAAACCAATCTCCATATTTCAAAACCATGATGAGGGCAAGTATTTAGCAAGTCTCGATACCTATCCTAACATTAGTAAAATGTTTCTACTAGTTTTTGAGTGAAAGTAGTGATTTGTCTTTTGAAAGAGTTTGTTTTGTGAGATGGGAAAAACTTCTTTAAAAATTGTTGTTGTATTTCATCCCAAGTGACAATGGATCCTGGTCTTAAATTTTGTAGCCATGTTTTAGCTTTATCTTTTAATGAAAAAGGAAAAAGCTTTAATCTGATGGTGTTCATGCTACAATTTAAGTCATTATAAGTGTTACAAACTTCTTCAAATTCTCTTAAGTGCAAGTATGGATTTTCTAATTCTAAGCCATGAAAAGTGGGTAAAAGTTGAATAATACCTGGCTTAAAATTAAAATGAGATGCATCAGGAGGAAAAACAATACATGATGGTGCACTTGTTCTTGTTGGATTCATATGATCTCTAAGTGTTCTAACACGATTATTCTCATTATTCTCATTATTCTCATTATGAATTGATTGGTTATCTTCTTCGGCCATGTTTTCTAAAGAAAATGATGATTTTCTAGAAAGTCTACCACTTAATGTACGTGTCCAAACTCTCATGCAAATACAAAAGAAAAGAAAAGAAAAGAAAAAGAAAAAGAAAAAGAAACAACAATTAGAAAAACAAATAAAAGTGAAAATAAAATAAAATAAAATATTTAATTTATACAATAACTTACCTCCCCGGCAACGGCGCCAAAAACTTGACACGATCAAAGAGTTGATGTCTTATCCCAAGTGCAGGAGTGTCAAAGTAAAATAACCCGGTAAGACCGGGGTCGAACCACAGGGAGGTGAATTATATAAATTACAAATAAAGAAAAAGATTTAAAGAGAATAATAACAGAAAAGGAGTTGAAGAAAGTTTTGGGATGTGATATTGATGTAAGGATTAAACAATAACAAAACATATGTCAAGGTTATAGGATTCACTAATGGTATTTCAAATAAATATAATATAAACTCTTTTTATTACTCAACTAGAAACCACACACAAAGGAGGTTCTAATCGGATGATTTCTCGTTATTAGCTCATTATAAATTACTAACATGATCATATTAATTATCTTATATAAGTAATACCATACTTATAAATATCATCAAGCATTCATGTTGCTAGTTTATGTTAACAACAAATCAAGTTTCTATCATAATAACGATTTCGGCCGAAAACTATGAAAGATCAAGCATTTGATGTACCAAATATTATACAACACAAATCTAAATTAAACATTTAATAAGCAAGGTATTAAGAATTAGTAAGATAAAAAGATAAAACATGTTAATAACAATCTTTCTTGGATATAAACATTTAAAGCTCATGTTGAGTTTATATTATACATATTCTAACACCATTAGAGAAACCTTTTCACCTTGACATAATTAACTTAGCTAAACATTAAGAAGGAGAAAAACACAAATAAACAATATAAGAAAACAATATAAGAAGGAGAAAAACACAAATAAACATAATATAAGCTAACTAAGTATAGGAAAGGAAATGAAAGAGCATAAACAAGAGATTACTATAGCATAAAAGAAAACTTGAACATTACAAAGATGTAGAGAGAAAGCAAGAAGATAACTTTGATCTGAAAATTAATATGACTAAATACATGGACAATGCCTCCTTTTATAGGCTAAGTTTCAGAACTATTGATTGATTGAAGAATTGGTGGGCATCCATTGATTTGGTGGCTGGTTTTTGACATTAATGGCTGCTGGTTTTTTGATATTGTGGGCTGATTTTTGATATTGTTGGCTGGCCAAAACGTCATTGCTCACATCAGAATTATAGCCAACTGAATTGTGGAATCTGTGGGCAATTGTCTCAGCTTTCCATCAAAAAAAACCAGAGCTCATTTGGACTTCTAGAGCTCAAGATATGAGCCAAAAACCGAATAGTGCTTGAGCTGCAGGACAGCTTCCGACGTCTTCGTTGTTGCTAAGATTTGGGCTTGAAAACGGCAGAACTGAGTCTTTGACTTCATATGAAAGTTGTAGGTCTATGTCTTACCTTTCCATCGATATAAAATAGACCTAAATCTGATATCTACAGCTCCAGATATGATCAAATTACTGAACGGTGTTCGAGTTTGGAATGCACCAGCAACACTTTACTAAGTTTGGCCTTCTTTTTATCCTTTCAATTTCAATCCTTAAACTCATCAATCAATCCTTTTATTTATGTGATAGACCTGCATTTAGGATGAACATTTACCATGAATTAAAGGTATATTATATTTTTAGACTTGCTAATATAAAACATGCTTTTGTTAGGGAATTTAATGATACTTTAGGTGCAATATGATGACATAAATCCTTAATGAGAATGCATTTTTAAGTACTAATCACCAAGCACGAATGGATCCTGGTCTCAAATTTTATAGCCATGTTTTAGCTTTATCTTTTAATGAAAAAGGAAAAAAGCTTTAATCTGATGGTGTGTATGCTACAATTTGAATCATTATATGTGTTACAAACCTTCTCAAATTCTCTGAAATGCAAGTACGGATTTTCCAATTCTAAGCCATGAAAAGAAGGTAAAAGTTGAATAAT
>NW_011504484.1:0-5901 GCF_000495115.2 Populus euphratica
GCTTAATTGCTTAGGTTAGGGAGGCTACGAAACCAAACTTATCGACATTTTTATTATCATCATTTTTTTTTCTTTTTTTTTTCTTGTTTTTGTTTTTTAAATATATACAATCCCCTTCCCCTCATTGGGACCTTTTAACAAAATCCCTTAGTTGTTACCTTTAACAAAAGAACATAAATAATGTAATAATCCAATATGCAACCCACAACCATATGTTGAAGTGTGTGTGTGTAAATTAAGGTTTAAGAATACATGTTAAATAAGTATATAAGCAGAATTAAGTGGTAACAATACGAGAGTTTGTAAACCTGAATATTTCAGGAAGTATTATAATAGACCTTGTTAAGAATGGTTACTAAGATGCGTCTCAAGAGTCACTTTAACAAAAGATCTCCTTTACTCTGCCATCCTAGTAACAACAATTATGCACATGCTTTATGAAATGAAAAATAATTTTTTTTTTATCAACTACTACCCTCTCCCCCCAACCAAAATGAAACATTGTCCTCAATGTTCTAAGGTAGAAAGATAGAGTATAGAAGATATCACCTGAAATAACGAACACTGACAAAAGCTGAAACACACTGAAACAAAAATAAGAAATAACAAAACACAATAATAAAACCAAAATACACAAAAGTTTACAAATAAAAAAAAAATTCAAATCGCAGTTGTGATTGTGGCTCACATCTTCCCTTGGTTTTACGTCCAAGAACGGCTTAAACGCCCTCTATGGGTCGGGGATAGGCTTCCCATCCAGTTTTCTTAAAAACTGGCAAACAGGGTCTTTTTTAGTCAGATTCCCAAGACTAAGTCGATCATGTTCTTTATGAAATAGTGGCCATAAATCATGAATTGCACGATGCACATCTCCACTAGGATGCGTCTCAAGAGTCAATAGAAGATTATCTAAAGACTCTCTGTGTTTTGAAATAAATCCCACCTTCTGACAATTTTCACAGTTTTTGCGAATATGAAAGATCTCTTCCAATGTGCCTAGACCACCTGGTAAAGCAATGAAAGCATCAGCATGGTTAAACATTGCATTCATTCGAGCCGACATTGTAGAGACCTGAAGTTCCTCTCCAATTGTTTTTCCAATGATGTCCCCTTGTGCCAAAGCTTCAGGGACGACCCCCAAAACTTGACTACCTCCTAAAAATGCAGCTATTGACACACCTCCCATTAACCCAAGACTGCCTCCCCCATATACTAAATGAATCTTTCTCTCAGCTAGCACCTGACCAAGATGATTTGCTGATTCTAAAAACTCCTTCTCTTTCCCAGGACTAGATCCACCAAAAACACAGATATTTCTTATTTGATGACTTGAGGAACTTGCCATTTCTACACACTTCTGTATTTGTTGAATGTATGGGTTGAGTAGAAATTAAAGGAAGGAAAAGAGGGTTTTATAGATGAGAAATTAGAAAAGCAATCATAACATCTATATGTAGGCCAGCTGGAGTCTCACACACACTCTCTCTCTTTTTATTTATTTATTTATTTACTTTTGAAAAAAAGCATGTGTATGTACAGGTAGTTGTGATTGTGGCTCACATCTTCCCTTGGTTTTACGTCCAAGAACGGCTTAAAGAACCGACTTAAGTCACGGAGTACCGTTATCCGCCATTTGACCGGGGTGAAGAAACTCGCAAAAATCACTAAAAAAGAAACAAAAATAAAATAAAATAAAATCAATATTTATATAAGAAACAAAAATAAAATAAAATAAAATCAATCTTTATATACAGGATCACCCAATTCAATAGAGTTATGTTCAACTGAAAAATTGTCAAAGTAAACTTTCAGACGATGTCCATTTACCTTGAAAACATTGCCATTCTTTGGATTCTCGATGTCATAGGCCCCATATGGATACACATGTTTCACAATAAAAGGACCGCTCCATCTTGATCTTAATTTTCCAGGAAATAAATGCAGTCGAAAATTATAAAGCAAGACTTTTTGACCAACATTGAAGGTTTTTCTCAGTATTTTCTTGTCATGAAACTCTTTAATTCTTGCTTTATGAATTCTTGAATTTTCATATGCATCATTTCTTATTTCCTCAAGCTCATTTATTTGTAATTTTCGCAGTTGACTAGCGTCATCCAGATTTGAATTGAAAGCTTTAATAGCCCAATAAGCTTTATGTTCAAGTTCCACAGGCAAGTGACAAGGTTTTCCATGGACTAGTCTATAAGGTGGCATACCTAATGATGTTTTATAAGCAGTTCGATAAGCCCAAAGTGCATCATTAAGTCTTAAAGACCAGTCTTTCCTATTAGGGTTCACTGTTTTCTCCAAAATATGTTTGATCTCCCTATTAGCAAGCTCTACTTGTCCACTTGTTTGAGGGTGATAAGGGGTGGCAACTTTATGTGTGATTCCATATTTCTTCATTAAAGACTCAAATGGCTTGTTGCAGAAAGGTGTTCCACCATCACTTATTATGGCTCGAGGGACTCCAAATCGACTCAAAATATTTTCTTTCAAAAACTTTATCACTGTTTTGTGATCATTGTTTCGACTTGGAATTGCCTCTATCCATTTTGAAACATAATCTACTGCGACTAATATGTATAAGAAACCAAATGATGGAGGGAATGGGCCCATGAAATCTATACCCCAACAGTCAAAGATCTCAATGACAATAATAGGGTTTAAAGGCATCATGTGACGTTTTGAAATAGATCCCAACTTTTGATAATTTTCACAAGACTTACAGAATGCATGTGAGTCTTTGAACATGGTGGGCCAGTAAAATCCACTTTGTAAGATTTTTGCAGTTGTCTTTCTTGATGAGAAATGGCCCCCACATGCTTCAGAATGACAAAATTTAATAACACTACTTACCTCATTGTCAGGAATGCATCTTCGAAATATTTGATCAGGACAATATTTGAATAAATAAGGATCATCCCAATAAAAGTTCTTCACTTCGTTCAAAAAATT
This sequence comes from Populus euphratica, assembly GCF_000495115.2. NCBI lineage: Eukaryota > Viridiplantae > Streptophyta > Magnoliopsida > Malpighiales > Salicaceae > Populus > Populus euphratica. The sequence goes on from NW_011504484.1 coordinate 2,959, forward strand.
TCTTTTATCTTGGGTATTCCAATGAGGTGGCAATTGTCCTGAAACAAGAAAATTGACAATATTAGCAAACCAAGGCATTGTAGACACAGAAAGTAAAGATTCATCAGGAAAGTAGTCATCGATTGGTGTGATGTCAGTTTTCGAATCTGTTGTCAATCTTGACAAGTGATCTGCGACAACATTTTCGCTGCCTTTCTTATCTTTGATTGTGATATCAAATTCTTGAAGTAATAAAATCCACCGCACCAATCTAGCCTTGGAATCTTTCTTAGAAAGAAGATATTTCAATGCTGCATGATCACTAAAAACAACAACAGGTGAGCCAACAAGATAAGATCTGAATTTTTCACATGCAAATACTACTGCAAGTAATTCTTTTTCAGTGGTGGTATAATTCATTTGAGCACTATTTAAAGTTTTACTTGCATAGTAAATTACATAAGGTTTCTTATCTTTTTTTTGTCCCAAAACAGCACCTACGGCATAATCACTAGCATCACACATTATTTCAAAAGGTAATGACCAATCGGGAGGTTGAATGATAGGAGCACAAGTAAGCAACTTTTTAAGTTTAACAAAGGCTTCTTCACAATGTTCAGTCCATTCAAAAATAGTATTCTTTGTTAGAAGGTTACTTAAAGGCTTAGATATTACACTAAAATCTTTAATGAACCTTCTATAAAAACCAGCATGTCCCAAGAATGATCTAACATCTTTAAGAGATTTTGGTATTGGCAAGTTTGCAATTAACTCAATTTTAGATTTGTCAACCTCAATTCCTTTTGATGAAACAATGTGACCAAGTACAATGCCGTTTGTTACCATAAAATGACATTTTTCCCAATTCAGCACAAGATTCTTCTCTTCACACCTGGTTAAAACCTTTTCTAAATTAGTCAAACAATCATCAAATGAATTGCCAAAAACAGAAAAATCATCCATGAAAATCTCAAGAAAATGTTCAACCATATCGCTAAATATACTAAGCATGCATCTTTGAAATGTGGCTGGTGCATTACATAATCCAAAAGGCATCCTTCGATATGCAAAAGTACCAAATGGACATGTGAAAGTAGTCTTTTCTTGATCTTCCAATGCAATTTCAATTTGGTTGTAACCCGAATAGCCATCTAGGAAACAATAAAATTCATGACCTGCAACTCTTTCTAGGATTTGATCCATGAAAGGTAAAGGAAAATGATCTTTTCTAGTCATTGAATTAAGTTTCCTATAGTCAATGCACATGCGCCAACCAGTAACAGTTCTAGTGGGAATTAACTCATTGTTCTCATTTGTTATCACAGTGACTCTAGACTTCTTAGGTACAACTTGGGTAGGACTTACCCATTTGCTGTCAGAAATAGGATAAATGATTTCATTATCTAGAAGCTTAATGACTTCATTTTTCACTACTTCTTTCATATTAGGATTTAGCCTTCATTGCATTTCTCTAGAGGGTTTAGCATTTTCCTCTAAATAAATTCTGTGTGTACAAATCAAAGGACTAATTCCTTTTATATCAGCTATGGTCCATCCTAATGCATTTTTGTGCATTTTCAGAGTTTGTAATAACTTACCTTCTTGATGTGCATTAAGTTTGGAAGAGATTATTACCGGAAAAGTTTCATTTTCTCCCAAAAATGAGTATTTGAGATTGGATGGCAACGGCTTCAAATCAGGTTTTGGTGGTTGAACATTTGAAGGTATGGACTTAATTGGTCGTGGTGGCAATTCCTCAATTTGTGGCCTCCATTTACTTGTCTTTGATTCTTCCTGAAAATAAATCATTTCCAAATCATCAGATTCATCAATCTCAATTTCATTGGAAGTGGTTGGAAATTGATCATGAATTAATTTTTCAGTAAAGTCCACTTCCTGTAAATCATTATCATCTCTAGGTTGCTTGCAAATGTTGAAAATATTCATCTCCAATGTCATGTTTCCAAATGATAGCTTCATCAGTCCATTCCTACAATTAATCAATGCATTAGAAGTTGCAAGAAATGGACGTCCTAAAATAACAGGAAATGAATTACATACTTCAACAGGTTGTGTGTCCAAGACAATAAAATCCACAGGATAAATGAATTTATCGACTTGTACTAACACGTCTTCAATTATTCCTCTAGGAACTTTTATAGATCTATCGGCAACTTTTACAGATCTACTAGGCACTTTTACAGATCTATCGGCAAGTAAAAGAGATATAGAAGTTGGTTTTAACTCACCTAGATTGAGACTTTGAAAAACTAAATATGGAAGTAAATTCACACTAGCTCCAAGATCAAGTAAGGCTTTTTCAATTTTATGGTCTCCAATAAAGCAAGAAATTGTAGGACAACCAGGGTCTTTATATTTCAAAGCATTATTGTTTTGAAGAATAGCACTTACTTGTTCAGCTAGAAAGGCTTTCTTTTTCACATTCAGTTTCCTCTTCACAGTGCATAGATCTTTCAAAAATTTAGCATAGGAAGGAACCTGTTTAATAGCATCCAGCAAAGGTATATTGATCCTTACCTGTTTGAAAATTTCATAAATTTCAGAATTGTGATTGACTTTCCTTTGTTTGGTCATGGTATGAGGAAATGGAAGTGCTGGCGGTGAATCAGTCGTTTCTTTGCAATTTTCAGATTCATCCCCTTCCTTACCCTCAGAGATTGACTCATCATCTTTCTCATAAGGTTCAAGAGAGGGTTTTTCAATAACCTTACCACTGCGCAGAGTAGTGACTGATTTGATTTGATCCATGTGTTGGCTTCCGGAACTACTACCATTAGTGGAACCTCTAACCTTGACATTTGTTATTATTATTGTTTAATCCTTACATTAATATTCCATCTCAAACTTCTCATCATCTTCTTCTTCTTCTTCTCCTTCTTTTTCTTTATTATTATTATTATTATTATTATTACTATTATTATTATTATTATTATTACTATTATT
>NW_011504421.1:0-6088 GCF_000495115.2 Populus euphratica
GAGAGAAAGATTCATTTAGTCTATGGGGGAGGCAGTCTTGGGTTAATGGGGGGTGTTTCAATAGCTGCATTTGTAGGAGGCAGTCAAGTTTTGGGGGTTGTCCCCAAAGCTTTAGCCGAATGGGACATCATTGGAAAAACAATTGGAGAGGAATTACAGGTCTCTACAATGTCTGATAGAATGAATACAATGTTTAACCATGCCGATGCCTTCATTGCCTTACCAGGTGGTCTAGGTACATTGGAAGAGATCTTTTATATTTCCTCTTGGGCCCAACTGCACATTCACCATAAACCTATAGGTTTGTTAAATGTTAATGGTTTTTATAATAATTTGTTGTCTTTTCTTGATCAAGCTATGGAACAGGAATTTCTAACATCTTCGGCACGACAAATCATAATCTCTGCTGCTACTGTTGAACAATTGATTGACCAACTACAATCTTTCATCCCTGTAATTGATCCCTCCATGAGTCAACTCAATTGGTCAACCATGAAACGCCATAAAAAGCTTAAATTGGATTTGAGCCTTAGTTTGTGAAAAATTGTGTCTTTTGGTTTTATTAATAGCATAATATTTGTGTTTTGTTGTTTCTTATATTTGTTTTAGTGTGTTTCAGGTTTGTCAATAGTCGCTGTTTCAGGTGATATCTTCTACACTCTATCTTTTTGCTTAGAACATTGAGGACAATGTCTCGTTTTGGTTGGGGGGAGAGGGTAGTAGTTGATATTAAAAAAAAAAAATTGTTATTACGTAACTTTATTTTCTATTATTTAAACCATTTGCAAAACTATTGTTACTAGGATGGCAGAGTAACGGAGGAACTTTAGTGACTCTTGAGACGCATCTTAGTAAACATTCTTAACAAGGTCTATTATAATACTTCTTGAAATATTCAGATTTACAAACTCTTGGATTGTTATCTATAGATTCTATTTATATGCCCATCTAACAAGTATTTTTAAACCTTCATTTTCACACACACACTCGAACATATGATTGTGGGTTGCATATTGGATTATTACATTATTTGTGTTCTTTTGTTAAAGGTAACAACTAAGGGAAAGGGATATAATATAATATGCAAAAAAAAAAAAACAATAAAAAAGAAAATAAAAACAAAGTAGATAAGTTTGGTTTCGTAGCCTCCTTAACTTAAGCAAATAAGCTCGAAGGGGTGTTTGAACACCTAGTACCCTAAAGTCAACTGACTTGGGAGTTATTGGCCTAGTGCTTGTTACATGGGTTGAGGAGAAAGCTTAAGGGAATCAAACACTGCACTATCTACATATTAGTATTTGCAACCCGAGTTACTAAGCTCGTAGGGGTGTCTCAACACCTGATGCCCTAAGACCAACTAGTTTGGGAGTCATTAGCCGAAAGCTCGTTACATGGGTTCAGGATACATTGTGCTATAAATTCTTGCTTTCAAAAAAAAAAGAAAAAAAAAAAAAGATAACAATCCTAACCCGAAGAAGTTAACCTTAAACATTAGAACAAAAATTTTGTTTTCTTCCATGAAAAGCTTCATAACTATGTTTTGATTTATTGAGCACCAAAAGAAGGTTTACTAATATCTTGTTTAAGAGGTATTCAGCAGATATATAAATTTAATGAGAGTTTGTTTATTTGGATAGATTAATAGAAGTTAAAAGATGAATGCCTTGCTTTGTGGTATTTGCAAATTATTTTTCTATTTTAATGCTTTGATTACTAGGGACTAGTAATAAGCTGGTTGGGGGGTGTGATTAGTACTTAAAAATGCATTCTCATTAAGGATTTATGTCATCATATTGCACCTAAAGTATCATTAAATTCCCTAACAAAAGCATGTTTTATATTAGCAAGTCTAAAAATATAATATACCTTTAATTCATGGTAAATGTTCATCCTAAATGCAGGTCTATCACATAAATAAAAGGATTGATTGATGAGTTTAAGGATTGAAATTGAAAGGATAAAAAGAAGGCCAAACTTAGCAAAGTGTTGCTGGTGCATTCCAAACTCGAACACCGTTCAGTAATTTGATCATATCTGGAGCTGTAGATATCAGATTTAGGTCCATTTTATATCGATGGAAAGGTAAGATATAGACCTACAATTTTCATATGAAGTCAAAGACTCAGTTCTGCCGTTTTCAAGCCCAAATCTTAGCAACAAAGAAGACGTCGGAAGCTGTCCTGCAGCTCAAGCACTATTCGGTTTTTGGCTCATATCTTGAGTTCTAGAAGTCCAAATGAGCTCTGGTTTTTTTTGCTGGAAAGCTGAGACAATTGCCCACAACTTCCACAATTCAGTTGGCTATAATTCTGATGTGAGCAATGACATTTTGGCCAGCCAACAATATCAATAATCAGCCCACAATATCAAAAAACCAGCAGCCATTAATGTCAAAAACCAGCCACCAAATCAATGGATGCCCACCAATTCTTCAATCAATCAATAGTTCTGAAACTTAGCCTATAAAAGGAGGCATTGTCCATGTATTTAGTCATATTAATTTTCAGATCAAAGTTATCTTCTTGCTTTCTCTCTACATCTTTGTAATGTTCAAGTTTTCTTTTATGCTATAGTAATCTCTTGTTTATGCTCTTTCATTTCCTTTCCTATACTTAGTTAGCTTATATTATGTTTATGTTCTTATATTGTTTATTTATGTTTTTCTCCTTCTTAATGTTTAGCTAAGTTAATTATGTCAAGGTGAAAAGGTTTCTCTAATGGTGTTAGAATAGGTATAATATAAACTCAACATGAGCTTTAAATGTTTATATCCAAGAAAGATTGTTATTAACATGTTTTATCTTTTTATCTTACTAATTATTAATACCTTGCTTATTAAATGTTTAATTTAGATTTGTGTTGTATAATATTTGGTACATCAAATGCTTGATCCTTCATAGTTTTCGGCCGACATCGTTATTATGATAGGAACTTGATTTGTTGTTAACATAAACTAGCAACATGAATGCTTGATGATATTTATAAGTATGGTATTACTTAGATAAGATAATTAATATGATCATGTTAGTAATTTATAATGAACTAATAACGAGAAATCATCCGATTAGAATCTCCTTTGTGTGTGGTTTCTAGTTGAGTAATAAAAAGAGTTTATATTATATTTATTTGAAATACCATTAGTCAATCCTATAACCTTGACATATGTTTTGTTATTGTTTAATCCTTACATCAATATCACATCCCAAAACTTTTTTCAACTCTTTTTCTGTTATTATTCTCTTCAACTCTTTTTCTTTATTTGTAATTTATATAATTCACCTCCCTATGGTTCGACCCCGGTCTTGCCGGGTTATTTTACTTTGACACTCCTGCACTTGGGATAAGACATCAACTCTTTGATCGTGTCAAGTATAGAAGATATCACCTGAAATAACGAACACTGACAAAACCTGAAACACACTGAAACAAAAATAAGAAATAACAAAACACAATAATAAAACCAAAAGACACAAAAATTCACAAATGAAGGCTCAAATCCAATCTAAGCTTTTTACGGCTTTCCTTAGATGACCAATTTATGCGACTCATGGAAGGATCAATTACAGGAATGAAGGATTGTAGTTGGTCAATTAATTGTTCAGTAGTAGCAGCAGAGATTATGATTTATCGTGCAGAAGATGTTAGAAATTCTTGTTCCACAGCATGATCAAGAAAAGACAACAACTTATTATAATAACCATTAACATTTAACAAATCTATGGGTTTATGGTGAATGTGCAGTCGAGCCCAAGAGAAAATATGAAAGATCTCTTCCAATGTACCTAGACCACCTGGTAAAGCAATGAAGGCATCAGCATGGTTAAACATTGCATTCATTCGAGCCGACATTGTGGAGACCTGAAGTTCCTCTCCAATTGTTTTTCCAATGATGTCCCGTTGTGCTAAAGCTTCGGGGACGACCCCTAAAACTTGACTACCTCCTAAAAATGCAGCTATTGACACACCTCCCATTAACCCAAGACGGCCGCCCCCATACACTAAATGAATCTTTCTCTCAGCTAGCGCTTGACCAAGATGATTTGCTGATTCTAAAAACTCCTTTTCTTTCCCAGGACTAGATCCACCGAAAACACAAATATTTCTTATATGACGACTTGAGGAACTTGCCATTTCTACACACTTATGTATTTGTGGAATGTATGGGTTGAGTAGAAATGAAAGGAAGGAAGAGAGGGTTTTATAGATGAGAAATTAGAAAGACAATCGTAACACCTATATGTAGGTCAGTTGGAGTCTCACACTCTCTCTCTCTCTCTCTTTTTATTTATTTATTTATTTACTTTTGAAAAAGCATGTGTATGTACAGGTAATTGTGATTGTAGCTCACATCTTCCCTTGGTTTTACGTCCAAGAACGGCTTAAACTCCCTCTATGGGTCGGGGATAGGCTTCCCATCCAGTTTTCTTAAAAACTGGCAAACAGGGTCTTTTTTAGTCAGATTCCAAGACTAAGTCGATCATGTTCTTTATGAAATAGTGGCCATAAATCATGAATTACATGATGCACATCTCCACTAGGATGCGTCTCAAGAGTCCATAGAAGATTATTTAAAGACTCCTTACTTAGGCCATCCTTAATGAATTGTATTTTATCTTCACGATTTATAGATACTATTCCTAAAGAACGACATTGTGTATTACAAGTCCATCTAGCACATCGATGACAGACTTCTAGTCGTTTTGCACGACGTTTCTTTGCAAAAGTGCTTTTACCTGTTCCGTTTTGCACGACGTTTCTTTGCAAAAGTGCTTTTACCTGTTCCAGGCATGTGTGAAATGAAGAAGTTAGAGGACTCATTCCAGGCATGTGTGAGATAAAGAAATTAGAGGACTCACCTGATAATCAGACCTTTGCTTCAATCAACCAGCGAATATCTTCAGGAATTCCATGATTCATTAACAATCTCAATCTTGCACATCTAGCACGGTAAATTTTTGTAATTGCATTCTGAGGCAGGGCGGGAAAATAATTTTTCAATTTTTCAAGATTAATGTCCATTTTCAAATGAGAATTGGAAGAGAGATTCAAAGAATTGCACAAATATATACACAGATATCAGTTATTGTGGGAAACTGAAAGAATCGACTTAAGTCACGGAGTACCGTTATTCGCCATTTGATCGGGGTGAGAGAAACTAGCAAAAAAAAATCACGCAAAAAGAAACACAAAAACAATGTGAGAAAAATAAAATAATCAATCTTTATCTACAATAACATTCCAACCAGTTGATTCATTTTCACTAGGAAACTTATCAAAGTAAGCTTTCAAACGATGTCCATTTTCTTTAAAATCACTGTCATTCATTGAATTCTCAATATCACAGGCCCCATAAGGATTGTTCCATCTTGATCTTTGCTCTCTAGGGAATGAACAGAGTTGAGAATTATAAAACAAAACTTTTTGACCAGTGTCAACTTTTTGACAATTTTCACAAGTTTTGCAGAATCCATTTTGAAAGATTTTTATAGTTGTCTTTTTTTGACGAGAAATAACTTCCACATGCTTTAGAATGACAAAGTTTAATGACACTACTTACCTCGTTATCGGGAATGAATCTTTTAAATATTTGATCAGGATAATATTTGAATAAGTTAGGGTCATCACAATAAAAGCTCTTCACTTCGTTCAAAAACTTTTCTTTGTCTTGGGTACTCCAATCAGCTGGCAAATCTCCTAAAGTAAGAAAATTAATATTTTTATCATACCAAGGTATTGGACTAAGAGAAAGTAAGGATTAGTTAGAAAAGTAATCATCGATTGGTGTGATGTCAGATGTTGAATCTGTTGTCACTGTTGACAAAAGATCCGCATCAACATTTTTGGTGCATTTTTCATCCATGATTTCTTTCTCAGAATAAATCATTTGCAAATCTTCAAATTCATCCAACTCATTTTTACTTAAAGTAGATTCAAGTTGATCATAGACTAATTCATCAATATGATCTACTTCTTGTAAATCATTATCATCTCCAGGTTGCTTGCAAATGTTGAAAATATTCATTTCCAATGTCATGTTTCCAAATGATAGCTTCATCAGTCCATTCCTACAATTAATCAATGCATTAGA
>NW_011504435.1:0-6064 GCF_000495115.2 Populus euphratica
AAAATCTAAAATAAAAATAAAAAAGAGGTCACGCGCACTATTGCATCCTACAAGCTAGTCCCACATGCGTTGCCATCTACTCAAGAGCAAAGGCCCCTTCTAGGTCGGGAAACCTAGACCCACATGTCTTGTCTATTTTGTTTTTTATTTTTGATGAAGTTAATGAATTTACTCCATTATTTTTATACAAGATGATAGGTTATTCACTGTATCTTAGCTTTTTAGCCATATAAACTAAACTGAAATACAAAATCTATAACTCCAGATATAACTTAATGACTGAACCAACATATCTTTTTTAAACTTAGCCCTCTCTTTATCTTTTCAATTTCAGTGGTTAAACTCATTAATCAATCTTTTTATTTATGTAATAGACCTGCATTTAAAATGAACATTTATCATAAATTAAAGGTATTTTATATTTATTAGATATATTATTATAAAACATGCTCTAGTTAAGAAGTTATTGATATTTCAAGTGCAAAATAATAATATAAGACCTTGATAAAAATATACTTTTAAATATTAATTATAAAACTTGAAGTTATGAAAAGCCAAAAATAATACCTACAATGCACACCGTGAATTGAAAGTTTTATCTCCAAACCTTCATAAACTATCAAAGCTTAAATGTTGTCTACGTATAAACATAAAGTGTGATTTTCAACTTTTGTAAAGTTATTTACAATTTTAAATTTATCTAAGTTGCAACTTAAAACCTATTTCCTACTCATGCTCACCCTTTATATAGATATTATCTTTTACAATACTAATGACTTGAAATTTTCCAAACTTCATGGAGAACGATTTATTCTTTTTGATGATGAATGTTGCCAACAAAAGCTTTCGATTACGATTTATTCCTTCCTTAACATTTGTCCAATTTGAAACATAAGAAAATGAGCAAAGAAGAAAAACATGAAAAATACACTCTTAAAATAAAATTATATTTTGAAATATGGAATTATGAGATGTTCCAATATTATTATTATTATTATCTAATTTATTTTATATTGAGTATATATAAATATTACGGTTTTTGGTTCTGTAAAAAAATAATGGAACTAATAAGAATTTTGGATTAAAGTTGTTGGAAATAGTGAATTTTAAACTAAAGTTATGGAATTGTTGATTCCTTATAGGGTTCTTTTGTTATTTTAAAAATCATTAGGAACTAGGAACAAGGACTTGTTGTAAATAAAATTAACTAGTTTGTGGTTACATATTATTGATGTGTATTTGAAAGTAGTTAAAATGCTGCTAATTTGTTTTTAATTAGGAATGTTATTATCTTTTTTAATCCTTTAATTTATATAATGTTAAAGAAAGAATCATTAGTGCATCATATAAACAAGATCGTTGTTAATTCTTCAAGTAGCACTTCTAACAACCATAAGTTGTTAAGTACCGACCATGAAATGGCATGCAACTAGGGCACATGCAGCCTCTCTCAACGCAAGCTCATCAATTGTGATAACACCTTATTGAAGGGGGATTATTTAGAGCAGGATGTATACACTAAGAATTACATTACCTAGTGGAAACCCGATTACTTTATCCAAGTTTGTTTTCCTTTTTTGCATGATTTAAAAATGAAGAACAATTAATATTTTTTTAAAAATAAATTTCAATTAATGAATGAATTTTAGGTTTAGATATTTTGAGGATGCCCACTTGATCAACTTTTCAAAAATCTTGAATGAAATCCTATGATTGATCCATTGTTCTTAAAGTTCAAGATTAGTATGTACTTAAATAGTTATTATTATTATTATGTTAATTTTTTTAGTTTATTAATTTTATTGACTAACTATTTTATAGACTTGACATGTAAGGAAAAGTTTTACTAGGATAGGGCCACCAATGTTATTGCCAAAAGAACTTGGAAGAATCATATCACAATTAGATAAGATTGAACTCAAAATATTATATTTTTTATTTAAATATTTAAATTTATTTTTTAATTAATTAATTGATAATTCATTTCGATCATATAAGTTGCGTGATTTTGTATACGAGGCATAAAAAAATAAATGCTAAAGAAAGAGGTTTTCCATGCTGGAGAGATATGGTGGTTTAAAGGGGTTTGAGACCTCCATATATCTTAAAGGATATATGGGTAAAATAAATTTAGCACATGATTGTAAGAGTTTTATTTGGTGGTCACAATTAGGTGCAAAAAACTAGAATAGAGAGATTCATAGTTCTATTACCATGCATACTAGTGAATTCATTCAATTCATTTCTATTACGAAGCGAATAATAAAATTCTTTTTTATTACATCTATTTTTTTCTAAATTCTTGTTTTATATGAAAATATTTAACAAATGACAGTTTTATTTTGTAAGCTACAGTTCATAGATGTAACCAAGACTAATAGAGCTTTTTATAAAAACTCACATGCGAAATGATGATCATCGAAAAGAGGTATAACAACTCATGGATAGTTGAACTCAAAAATTCATGGTATGTTGGATTTCAACAAGTTCTTTTTCTTAAGTTATTATTTTTTTGAATTTTTGATTTATTTAAGAAACATATAATACCCAGTTGTAAAAGAAATACAAGGATGATTATTCGACCTATTTAAAAATCAATGTAGATTTATGATTAGAGGAAGGATCCTCTAGTGGAGTCAATAAAAATCGGATTTACAATATCTCAAACACCACAACTAAGGAGTTGCAGATGAACTGAAGTGTTTTAATCATTGGATGCTCATAATTGGTTTTAAGCACTCATTGTCTAAAGTTTCAAGCAATTTGAAACCAACATATTGAAGCTCAGATGAACCATCTTTTTGTCGAGACAAAATGATGTAGTGCTAAGATGATCGGACTCTAATGATTGTACATGGAGCTAAAATCACACATGAGTAGTATATGTGGTCTACTTTATCGCCCCTTGATACCTATAAAAACTTGCCTCCTTCCTTACCTTCTCATTTAACCCTTCTTTTCTGGATGAATTGTATTTAAACTAATAGTCCTTTAAATTTGTAACAAATATTTGATTTTTTATTTGATTTTAATTTATATTAACTTTTTTCTACTTGTTTATTATATTTTAAAAAAATTATATTTAAACAACTTACCAATTAAATGTTTTGTTGGTAAAATACAAAATTTCGGTAGTGAATTGTATTATTGCCATAACTTCTACCAATGCATTCAAGAACAAGCCATATTTTTTAATTTTATCTTTATCAACAATCGTACCATTATTATCTCTTTTTGTAACATCTATAATTTTTTTTCCTTATCTACCCCTTTTATCATATGCAAACATTTTTGCATTATAATGATGCCTTGGTGTGCACTTCTCTCTACATCTAAACCAATGCATTAGTCTTCTCTTTTAGTTCATTTTAAGTTCCAAGTTGTCATTTAAAACTAAGCATTAGCTCACCTCTTAGCAGACTAAAATATTCAGAATAGGAATTACATGTTGGCTTTCTTAAACTATATGAATGATTGTTGCTTGGCATTAGTTTTGTTTTTTCTAAGTCATTGTTGGATTCTTTTTACCATTTAACTTGATTAAAGGTTTGTATCAATACTATTACTTCAAGAATTTTACATATTAGCTTTATATCCTCTTTAAGCTCATTTATAAGACTAGAAATGTAGTAAGATTATGACAAAGAAGGATTCAAAGCACTCATCAAAGACTTCAGCATTTCAAATCTTTCCATATACATCTTCACACCTTTATCTAGCACAAGTTTATTGAATTCTTCCACCACATCTTCCTTATTTCTAAACGTCATACAAATAGCTCTTGTGAATTCTTCCTAACTAGCATGATCTTCTCCTTTATACAAGTACCCTTGGTATTATATTTATACCGTATCGATGCACTAATGTAAAATTAATTTTAAAGAATTTCTTGTGTTTTTTTTATCTATTCCTTTATTTTTTCTCTTTAAAAAGTTAGTAATCTCACCTTTAGCATGGCTACATTGTACCTTATTTTTTGAAATTCTTAATTTCTTATGCCTTCTCCTCATTGATTCATTTTTTGACTAGAAATCAATTTTTTAGAAACTGTATTAGCCCTTCCTTCCCTACATATCTACCTATTAGCCTCCCATTAATGTCTTAAGTGTAGCCATTGTAGCATCCACCTACAAACTAAATCGATCATTCCTTATGGTTTGTTCTTCTGTCATTTCTTGAAGTTTCTCATACATTTATTGATTTTATTATTATTCACTATTATTAACTGGTATAACCTTCCTTTTAACCATAGATTGTTTGTTCTAATACTAATTTGTTAAGGCTTCCTTTAACAAATAATTATTGTGAAATAAATATGAGAAAAAAGAGAAAAATTAAATAGAAAAGAGAGACATGCAATTTTGCATTACTGTAATTGTTTTGGTTGACTTTCAAGGATTTTTTACGTTATATATTTATACAAGAATTCTACCTCCTAACTTCTTTCCTTTTGACTAATTAACTAATTATTAATAAACTTACTAACTAACTTCTAACATCCAATTAATTGTTTATATGCATCAATCCTTTTCAACATCTATAATTATTGTTTCCTTCTATTTTCATGCTAACAACAATTCATATAACAATAAATAAACATACATGATAATAATACATAAATAACATATAAATTAAGGTTTATATTAGAGGAATATATATGTTGCTAAGGTTACAGAGATGACTTTGAAATCCTTTTTCATCTGTGATTGATAAAGAGTGGTTTTATCATGCAAGTAGTCTGGAATCTATTCAAACACACCAATGAGTTTAGTTTATCTTTAAGTTAAAGAGCATGAAGGGGGAAGAGCTGTGTGAATGGTTGTCACAGTAATTAACTTGAGGCATGTCAATGAGTTGTACATTCCTAATTAGTCTACGTCATGAGTTGTATATTCGTAAATAGTTTGAAATAATTATTTAATTCTACAAGATTATAAGCCTATAATAATATTCCAAAAATAGTTTTCTAGGCTTTGTATATATAATCTTTTGTTGTTATACATAAATGATGAATAAGAGAGCAATATTTTCACCAAATCTGATGTGGTATCATAACAGTCATTCTTGATTGTCTCTTGTCCTAATTCTATAAATCACTTCCATAATAGTAGCCATCATACAAAACCATTAACATCCTTCGTAGTAGCCACCATTATCCACACAGTTAGATCATTCACATTCCACCATACAAATCAAACAAAATATTAATTCACTTTTCACTGTTCCTATAGCCAACTTACTCTGTTTGTTTTTTGTTTTTTCATCTCTCATCATTTATAAGCAATATCATGGCTGATGATAATGGTTTAGTAAACACTAATCAATCCTTCATATCGAGAAACTCTAACACTATCATATAAAAAGTCAAGTTACAGAGTGACACCTCCAACTTCTTCACAAGAATTAAACTAGATAAGAATAACTATTCTCTATGGCATTAAATTATAAAGATGAAGATAGATAGGTGAGAAAAACATGGCCATCAAACCGATGATATTACCTAGCCTGCAGTCATAAATTTTATATTTAATAAATGGTCTGCATTAGATTGCCAAGTCAAGAGTTGTTGTTTGATGTTACATAACCTAATTAAATTAAAAGATTTATTCATTATGACATAACAAAGCAAGCAAGTTTGGGATGCAATTGCGCAAACCTATTTAGATGGTGTCGATGAAGCTAAGATTTATAACCTGTGCAGAATGTCATTCATAATGAGACAAACTAGTGCATTAATTGTCAAATATTAATTGAGCTCATTAGAATTTTTTAGGGCTTGATCAATTAAGTCCAAGCATCATAGAGCATCAATCAAACATTGAAACTAGACAGTCAAGAGTTGTTGTTTGATGTCATGTACTCTAATTAGATTAAAAGGTTTATTTATTATGACATAGTAATACAAGTTTGATATGCAATTAAGCAAACCTATTCATATGGTGTTGATAAAGCTAAGATTTATAACCTGTACACTAGGTCATTTATAATGAGACAAACTAGTGCATCAGTTGTCAAATATTAATTGAGCTCACTAAGATTTTTCAAGGCTTGATCAATTAAGTCC
>NW_011504441.1:0-3857 GCF_000495115.2 Populus euphratica
CTCTTCCCGTAATGCATCACTACATTTCCCGTAGTTGTGGTTCCTGTACGACATAATATCGAATTAACACAGTGCAGATATATAACAAATATCACTACAACGTTAATTTAATTTAATATGATATCCAGTTTCTAACCCGGAAAAGGAATGAAGGAACAGAGATTAATTTTAAGATATCTGTTTATTTTTTTAAAGTGAGACACTAGTTTGAAAAGATCAAATTGAAGAAAGAGAATAAAGAGTATGCTGGAAAAAATAAATAAATTGTACCCAAGTATATTGGACTCACCACCTAAGTTGGAGAGGACCTCGACCATAATAATGCTTGTCGGCTACACATGGATAATCAGAACTTGTATTTGGATCACAGTAATGAGATTTAGGATTCAGCTCGTTAACAATGCAATATCCCCATGTAAATGGAGCAGTATCCTCTCCAATTATCCACCGTCCTATACATCGACCGTGTTAACCGCAAACAATTAGTCAACTGATCAAATCAAATGTGAGGTGATGTGATGCAAAAAATTAATGAATATACAGTTTCATTTGTAGTATGCCATAAATTACCACTAGTTTCTTGAGAGGTTTGGGCGAAGAAAGCAGCAAGCTCTCTCTTTCTAGTGTTATCATCGCTCATCGCCCGTCATGCCAAATTCAGGGTAGGCTTTACTGGCCTCAACAAAAGCGTCATACGTATAGAATCCCTTTCCAGGACAGCAGTCATAGGTTCTATTCGGTAGCATCTCTTCGAACATCAATTCTGTGATGATGCAGTTACGGCATTGGCTTTGACAGCCTTCACAACAGTAAGCATCTGTTGAACCGCAGTAACCAGCACTGCTACAGCACAGGTCGTTTTTGCATGTGGCATTCCCCGCTTGCGATCCGCATTGTGGAGTATCCGATGAGACTCCTAGTAATAGAGACAACAATAAAGATAAAACTGTAAGTGCCCAGAACCTCATTTCAGGAATATAGCTATTTGAGTTTTGATGATGTTTAAGAAGGTTTCAGGATTGGTATTTATAGAGAAGGATGGAGATCATAAAGATGCCATCCATTTATTGTAAAATATTTATTATTGGAACTATTATATGCATTATTTTTGTTTAAATAAAGAATATATTTTTCACTTAGACATAGTTCAATGTGGTCCAGAACGTTGTTTTCTCCTTCTTGGCCTTAAATAAAAAGGCTCTTTGCCATGTATTTGTCACGGTAATTTCTTTTTTCTTCTTCGTTCTTTCCTTCTTCTTTTTTTTCTTGGTGTTTGCACTTTGCCACCTACTTTTTCAAGTCTCACCTTAAACTTTTATTTATTTTTTATTTAGTCCTTGTTTTTTTGTTATATTTTTTTTTAAATAATTCATGGAATTAAACTTTTTATTTAATTTTATTCTCATTTAATTTTTTATTTTGATAAATTTTATTGTCATTTCTTATTGCTATTTTTTGTACTCTAAGATAACTTTTAGAGTTGTAATTTTTATTATTTCACCCTCTGTAAATTTTCTTCTGAATAGATTTCATTCTCTTTTTTATTTTTTTCACTTCACAAAATTTTCAAGAGTGGTATTTTTTTACCGAATTTAATTCTTCAATATTAATTGATTTTAATTTGAGCTTGGTTAAACATGTGAATAAGATTTCATTGGTGCAAACTTTAAAAATTAACTTAGCTTCTAGGATTGTTTTAGCTTTTTTATTATTATTATTATTTTTTAGCTAATGTTTTTATATTTTATCATTTAGTATTTATTTAATTAGAAATTGATCCTTGTTTTTTTTTTCATGCATTTGATTTTATCATTTTTTTATTTAATTAGGTTACCTGTCCTTTTATTTGTTATTCTTTGTGAAGTTTATTTTTTTTAAAAAAAATTATTTTTAAATTAAATAAAATTGATTTATTGAATATAGGTGGATGTTCTCTTCATTTTGTTTTATTTGATTTGGTTTAGTTGTCCGAAATGTTGCTGTAATGATCTATGTGACTTTTTCTTATGTCATTGTCTAGAATTTTGGGTTGGATTTGAATCATGTCTGCAAGTTTTTTTTTTTTGATAGATGATGTCCATAATTGAGTGACAATAGGTTGCCTTCGATCTTTTTTTCCTTTTGCTATCAATGGCTCTACTAATGGAAAATCAGCAAATACAAATATTTTTTTTTTAGGGTTCTTTTGAATAAATTGTTTTTTCTATTTTGGTTGGTTTTAAACCGTCTCAACAAACTCATTTGTTTTGGTTGATTGTTGCTTAATGATTTTTACAGTTCATCTATTATTGTTGCTTGTAGTTCAAATCAAAATATTAGACTATCTAGTCTTATTAGATTCAGTCGAGTTAATGACTTAAGTATCATATTTTTCTTACTTTATAAATATTATTTTTATCTAAATATCTTTTTTGTGTGCTTAATTTTTGTTTTTTTACTGGCCTTTGACATAACACGAGTCATCAATATAGCAAAACATTAAAGGATATGTGTTTTTACTATGAATAACACTATTGACACACTCATAAAATATTATTGATCTATTATTTATTTTGTTTCTCATATTTTATTTTGAATGATTTCATCCTGTTTAAATTACTTTTGATTTCTCGTATAATGATGGAATTAAAAGAAGATGGACCGAAAAAAAAAAAGGCTCCAAAATTGGATGGTGTGCAAGAAATTTGACAACAAATACATTTGGTGATCCATTCTCTAAACTCTCCTCATCACATCAGTCCCTGCTGCCACACCCCTTCACTTTCCAGCTAGAATTTCCTCTGTTTCTTATAAAAAGTTATACTCTGCCTCTTATCTTTAGCTTACATACCAAACACAGCAAAATACTATTAGTGCTATGATATTAAACAATAAAGAAAAGAACAGTGCATGAACAGTGCATGGCGGCTTTTGGATGTGAATGTGGTGCGTCTTTCGTAGATGTGTTGGAAAACCATTATGCGTCGTCTTGGTAATTATTGGTTTTGTTTTGTTATGCATAAGCACGTTATGTGACACACTGTATGTCTTACCATTCAATGTCACCCCCGTTGTTTGGATATGAAGGGGAATATTTTCTTTTTAATAAAAGAACACGTTCTTAAAAATTGTTTTTTTTTAAACACGTTTCTAAAAAAGGGTAATACTTCTAAAATTTGGCAAGAATTAAAACACACCCATGCCTACCAAGTCAAGACGAAGGTAAGGCTAAGTTTATGGTTTCCTCTTTCTTTTGAATTTCTTATCCATGAAACAACAAGACATCAGGAGCACCGGTGGGCAAGGTTTTCTTAATACTTTTCTTTATTATTTTTTACTTTGCCTTATGCATTCTTTACGTGGATGCACCATGCGGCACGATAAGATGCATTCAACACCATAAATTATTTGATTTTTCCTCTAGCGTTTCTTTAAAATTTAACCTTATATTCAACACCATGGGCTCTAGAGAATAGGATATTCATATAAACGTATCATTATCTACCATCCAAAGACTAAAATATTTTCATTTCTAAGCATAGTGGTTTAAGAACATGACCAATTAACATTGTCTTTGAGAACCTAATAAAAAAGACATAATTGTTATTTTAGAACTGATTTTTAGCATTTATAATCACTATCAATAATAGACAATTAAAATACGCTTGGAATGAGATGCGTTACATATCTTTTTATTGTTGCTGTCACCACATTTGCTCCATCAGAGTTTCAACAACTTATTAACCAAGTATAAGCCCTTACTCAAGCTATACTAGTAACCCAGGCGTGGTATCAAACCTTGATATACCTGCAAATCTTAACATATGATGTAGCACTCTTAATCCTAACTTCTCAACCATAAGTTATCCATTTGACCA
>NW_011504441.1:5192-6046 GCF_000495115.2 Populus euphratica
AGTAGGGAGGCTTAACTAAGGATAAGGTTAGCAAAAACATCTTCTAACCTAGATTGTCCAGCTCCTAGAAAAACACCTTAGGTAGAAGTACTAGCAGCTGAAGAGGCCTTTGTAGTTAAAAGCAAGGGTAAGAGCATTGGCAATGCAATGATAAGAGAGGTATTTACAACTAAGTCTACAATGCCAAAATTTATAAAAGTGGAAACCTTTTTTCTATTGAAATAAGGAACAGCACCCACAATCACTTTAGGAGGGTCAACTTCACTTAACCCTAGTCAGGGGAGAATGGCTTCCCCCACTATCTTTGACCTTCATTTCCATGTGAATATTAACTCTCGCCATTGTTTTCTCAAGAACAAAAAACCTATATGTGTTGATAGGATCATTTTTCATCCCCTATCCAATCTTTGATCCATTCAAGTTAAGAAATAGAGATCCTCTCTTCGATGCAGATAAGCTCTCATTTGCAAACTTTGTTGAAGTTTCTCTTTCTCATTCAAATTTTAACCCTGCACAAAACTAAGGTCAGAAATGAATATTTAGATGTATAAAACAAAAGATAAAAAAGTTGCATACCCTACAATAAAGATTGGTGATGACCTTTTCCTATCTTATTAACATCATAATTGGTTGAGTTTCAGACAAACATAACACTTGTTTTTTCCTTAGCCGAGCTTAGACGGGGTTATTGTTCACCTTAGAAGAAGGTACTCTTTAGTAGTAGGCATAACCCTAGATTTCTTGCATCCTATCTCTAGGGATGACTGTTTTATTATATCTTACTATCAAGCACCTCCCTCTCCACTTCTTGACATGTGTAGGTTTGCTCTGTAAGGTTCCTTTCATTAATCTAA